>NC_066511.1:11307195-11479695 GCF_024679095.1 Eriocheir sinensis
CAAATGCTTAAACTAAATAATTGCGAATATATCAGAAAAAAATTGCGTTGAACTTCCAAAATGTTTGTATACTCGCGTTTTAGGTTATCAAGAGAAATATTGTGTTGACGTGTATGGCGTGTGTGTTGACGTGTATGGCGTGTGTGTTGACGTGTATGGCGTGTGTGTTGACGTGTATGGCGTGTGTGTTGACGTGTATGGCGTGTCTGGCAAACCCGCTGAAAGTGTGTGCGGCTGGCGAACACCCGGGACATTAATCAACGTTGCTGTACGAAATAGCCCTTAGACGAGTACGACCATTGCCCAGTTAGCGTACTGCATAACACCCTGCACGGATACTAATGGAACAAACCATGGCATGCGCTGGGTTGGGTACTGCTGATGCTGCCCACAACTGGTTGCTAACTGGCCATTTACCTTCGGGGCATGCTAGGCTATACGCGTCCCTTCCGCCTTTCTTCGCTCCACCTAACCCTAGACAAATTTTGAGTGTACGTAATATGTGTGTGTGTGGGTTTGGGTGTTCAATCTCCTACCCTGTCGTCCCCCACATCTTTTCTAGCCCTTGGTGATTGCCTAATTTGTGTGTCTCCAGTGCCCATACACACACCTAGCTTGTATAAATGTGTGTGTGTGTGTGTGTGTGTGTGTGTGTGTGCGTCATGCGAATCAAACTCATGTGCAGATGTAATCTTCATTATGGCGGTGCTTCAGGGTGGTGGACAGGCTGGGGAATGTAGGCTGTGCGTAGGCTGCAGTTTGGCTGGGATATTGTTCTCCGTCATTCTGTTATACATACTCACGATTCTCTCCATGATATCTTTTCCATTGAATTCTTAATGCTACTTCCGATCACTACGTATGTTGGTGGTAGGATGGCGTCTCATCTTCCGCTAAGTGGCTTTGGGTCGAGGTGTTACGTTGGACCAAATATATAAGGACCTCTACTCACAGGCGTGAGGGAAGAAAATCCTGTCTCCCACCACCATGCTAAACAGTTGCCGAACAGCCCTGCTGGTGCTGGAAAAGTGTTATTTGGCATTTTGTGACGTTGGGCTGAGAATGAACGGTGCAATAAAAGTAACTCTCATCTTTATCTTAGTGACAGGAAACCCATATGACAAGGGAAGGAAAATAATGTAAGATACGACCACGTTGAGGACATTTAATAACGAGTCATAACGTAGAAGCAAGCATGATTGACAAGCTCTATACCTGCAGCAGCTAGCCCATGTACCGACAAGGGGAGGAGGAGATGAATGTATTATGTAACCGCGTTGATGACAAGTAACAAGGGCTGGGTACACCACACGTCCTCGTAGCTGTGTCAGACGGCAGGTGTGCAGGCAGAAAATGTTACCTGAGGCAGTGTATGCCCATCTTCAACACATGACCTCTTTCCCTTCACGTTTCTTCCTTTCCGCTTCTCCTATATTGTACGTTCATCTTCTCGCATTCCTTCACTCCTTCCTACGCTGTCTCCACCTAGATACATTTTAGGGCAAACTCCCCACCGGTGCAGGGCGTTGGCTCCAGGATGAGGTGGAGGTATATAACACATGCTCACGTCTAACCTTCCTCGCCCCCTGAATTTCAATAGCCCTCCAGTGGTCACCTGATGCCGTCTTCCCCCTTTTTTCAACCATTCAAAGGAAGAACAAGAATCGCACGTATAAACCCGTCTTCAAGTGACAAAAAAGATGGGCGGGAGGTGGTCACTTGCTGCCTGTGTGGGGCCTCCTGTCTCATCACTACCCTTTTTAGGAATGATGGTTGGGTGTACGAGAAGACAGCTGGATGAATAAATCGATAGATGGGTAATCGGAAATATGGCTTGTATAAAGTGTGGCAGTTCTGGAAGACATTTTAAACTCGGCATCCATGACCGTAGGTAACTTTTTTTCCATCAATTTCCTCAGCATGAATGTATTGGGTGGACGAGTGGATAAAAGCCTACATTGGATATCGTTGTTCCGTTGGTGGAAAAATAAAGAGTTCGTCAGTATTAAGTGTGTGCGTGCGTGTGTGTGTGTGTGTTTGTGTGAACGGCTAGTCGCTAAAAGGAGAGCAACCCTTCTTTGCCATCACCGACACCGAAACACAAACATAAGTTCATTCACATCACCGTGACGGACGGGAGCAGTGGGTGGAGGAGGGGAGGCAGGTAAAGGGTGTGGTGTGGCCTTGCTCTCGTCCGCACTACTTTGTTCCTGAGGGTGGAGTGTGTGGAGGAGCTGGCGGATGAGGGGATGAGTGGATGGGTAGCGTCGTGACATCGTGATTATCCATCCATGCCGTGTGTTCAAAGGCGAGCGTTGAGGTGGTTTTTGAGAGCATTTTCAGCACATTCGTGAGGGCGTGTGACTCTCCTCCGTGTCCTTCAGCAGCACCTCAACCTGTCCGAGTGGTTCCTGTTCTTTCCCTCGCTCCCGTATATACAGTTTGTTTTGATACCAGCGTTATGCGAGAGACTGTACTACATGATGACCGTAATGCAACAACAGTGATCATGTTTGGGGCTTTTTTCATATTTACAACTTGAGCAATAGCGTCGGATACGGTACAAACGAATGCATATTATAAGCATTGTAGCAGTGGTGGTATATACTTTAGTAGTAGTAGGAGTCATAAAAGTAGTGGACTTAAATATGCAGCCGTTGGTAGAGGTATCACGTTTGGGTCGTCTTCATAATCTCCGTGACTTGTGCAACAGCGTCAGATACGGTATAAATGCATGAATAGAAGCAGTAGTGCAGGTAGGATTGATAGTGACAATAGTGGTGGTAGTAGTAGTAATCATAATAGTAGTAGACTTAACAATGGAGCTCTTGGTAGTGCGCCACAGACCAAAGTGAGGACGGAAATCGGGCTGGAAGGAGAGGAAAGTGAAGCTGAACATAACTAATGAGCCCCGCCGAGGGACGCCCGAGGAAGGGCTCTAATTGCTCCCCTCCGGCAGGTGTGGAGTCGTCGGCGTACCTGGCCGCCTAATTAAGGGACGCTCAGGAATGAAAAGATAACCCTTCGTAACCCTCATACATACGTTACTGTCTTACTTCGCCTGCTTTCCTACCTACCACAGAGAGAGAGAGAGAGAGAGAGAGAGAGAGAGAGAGAGAGAGAGAGAGAGAGAGTTATTCCCCTATTTTCTGAATCTAATGTTTCTTGCCTGTCTGTTGCCTGTATTACTTCCTGACTGACTGACTGGTTTTTTTTATAACTCTCTCTCTCTCTCTCTCTCTCTCTCTCTCTCTCTCTCTCTCTCTCTCTCTCTCTCTCGCAATATATAAATGAATACATACATAGGGCAAATCAATAAGTAAGTAGATACAAGAATGATTTAAATAAATAATACGTATTGAAAGGAGAAAAAAAATCGGATTCTTCTCCCTTAAGAAACAAGTTATTAAGAATTGAGGTCACGCACAAATATACTCTGTCCGTGAAGCAATAAGAACGCGGTAGTAGTGTGTGTGTGTGTGTGTGTGTGCGCGCGCCTTACCTTGCGGCCTTTTCTTATCACTGATGTCAGGGTGAGAGAGAGAGAGAGAGAGAGAGAGAGAGAGAGAGAGAGAGAGAGAGAGAGAGAGAGAGAGAGAGAGAGAGAGAGAGAGAGAGAGAGAGAGAGAGAGAGAGAGAGAGAAGGACATTGAAAGGAGAGCGTGGGATTCAGCGTGGGAGGTCATTTGCAAGCTGTTCGTTCATTGCTTTTGTGATTTGTTAGTTTCTCGTTGTTTCGTTAGTGTTTTTTTTTTTTTTTAGTTTTTGGGATTTTTTCTCTATTTTCTATCCCTTGTTGATGGTGATACTTTTGGCGTGCGTGTGTGTTCGGAAAGGGGTGGGTCACGGGGTAACTCAGCATTGTTTTATGTTTTACGCTTATTCATCTGTTTAGTTTCTATGATTTATGCTTTCTTTCTGTTTACTTTTTTTCAGTTCTTCATTCGATCCTTTACTCACTGGTTTGATTCTTAGCCTTAGCGTGAATGGAAGCAGTATGTCGGTGTGTGTGTGTGTGTGTGTGTGTGTGTGTGTGTGTGTGTGTGTGTGTGTGTGTGTGTGTGTGTGTGAAAAGCCGTGGTTTCCTCTCCCATACCTCCCCCTTTGTCATTTGCTAGCCGAACCACCCACCGCGGCACACACACACACACACACACACACACACACACACACACACACACACACACACACACACACACACACACACACACAAGCAAGCAAACACACTCATACACATTCTTCTCGTTCTTCAATCCTCTCTAGAAAATCAAGCACACAATTTTGAATATTCTCTTCAGAGGGTGCTGATTCGTTTAGCGGTCACACACACACACACACACACACACACACACACACACACACACACACACACACACACACACACACACACACACACAGGACATATGTGACAAAAGCCTCTAATCTATAATCTTGTCTCAGTCCTTTCAAGATTATGTTCTCATTCAATACACAATAAGTATCAAAGCAGAGCAAAAAAGAAAAAATATATAAAAATGCTGTGTTAGTGTTTTTTTTTGTGTGTGTGTGTTTCTGTGTGTGTGTGTGTGTGTGTGTGTGTGTGTGTGTGTGTGTGTGTGTGTGTGTGTGTGTTTTGGTCATGTGTAATTAGATTTCCAACTCCATTGGTCATTCTAATTTCTTTTCTTTCTTTTCCTTTCGTTCTCACTTTCCTTCTTTCTCATCCTTTTTCTTTATTCTCTCTCTCTTTGCGTATTCCAATTTGCCCAGTCGTTCTTTTAAGCGCGTGCGTGCGTGCTTGTGGGGGTGGGGGGAGGGGGGGGGGCTCCTTCGCCACTTTCCACACGTTTGTCATCGCGAGACAGTGATTGATCGGAGCGACGCGTGAGTAAGTTTCTCCAGGTTAATGACGGCAGGCGTTCGAAGGTGTGTCTTTTCTCACCTTGTTTATTGACGGACACCTGTAAAGCGGTGGGAGGAATAACAAGGAAATAAGTCGCGACGTGAAAGTTTTAACCACCGTGATTTTGTGATTAGGTAGAGGAAGACTAGTGATTGGTTGGCCTCAAGTTTCTTTTTCACATCCTGATTTTTATACACGTCGTTGCGTTAGAAGGATGGTCTCAAAAACGCAGGAAAGCAGTCATCATGTCGAAACTTCAACCTCCGAGATTTTGTGATTGATTTTCAAGTAGAGGAAGAGTTGTATTGGGTTGGCTTGAAGTTTCTTTTTCACAGCTTGATTTTTATACACGTCGTTGCGTTAGAAGGATGGTCTCAAAAACACAAGAAAGCAGTCATCTTATCGAAACTTTAAACTCCGAGATTTTATGATTAGAGGAGGAGTTGCAATTGGTGTGCTAAGTCTCTTTTTCACAACTTATTTCTATACACGTTTGTGCGTTAGAGAGATGGTCGTAAACACAAGAGAGTCATTATGTCAACGCTTTAACTACCAGATTTTGTTATTAATTGTTAAATAGAAAAAAGAATAGTAATTGGTGTGTTTAACGTCACTTTTACACTTTGGTTTTATTTTATACAAGGATCTGTGCGGTAGAGAGTTGGTTATAAAACAAAGGAAAGCTGCCATCGTGTCTTAACCGCTCAGATAAAGTGTAATGAAGTTAAGGCGAATTAATAACGGGTAATTAAATGTCGTTCTCCACGCCTGTTTTATTGTCTCACACCTGTACCTTAGAGCGATGGGCGCCAAACAATGGAAAGCACTCAGTCTCCATGGGAAAGCCATAAAGGGCAGAGGTGTTTTATCGTTGAGTTGACTAAAAGTAAACCGTGAACAGTTCGACCTTGTAGTCTAAGAAAGCTTCAGCGAGGCATTTGTTTTGGGGGTCCAAGTCGAGTTGCCAAACCCAAACCTTCAGGAGCAGTGACAGGTACGCTTTGTTTCAGAAATTGCTCTTGTTGCTGTTGTTGTTGTTTCGTTGCTCTTCACGCATCAGCTCCTCGGCGTGGGAACTTGCACCGTGCGTGTGTATTGTGGAACAGCTGCGAAACGATGCTTGTAGACAGAACGAAGGCATGATGGCCTCGGAAATAAGCACGTATGACGCTATTATTTTCATTCAGTAAACTTCACTTTATATATATATACTTTGCAGACTATCCTTTCTACATACCTGTTAAACTTCACATCTTTTTAACATGACGAAGGGCAAAGTTTTAAGAGGTGCCGAGATTACGTAACGCCCAAACCAGGTCTTTCTTTGTTCCAGAGACTCCTCTAATTATACTTGTCAGCTTTTCTTTCCGTACACTTCTCTATGGGGCAACGTAGAACAATACATTCTTTTTAGGTGTTGACAAGCTACGTGAACCAAAAATTCCGCAATATCCTCACCAGCAGTCTTGTTTTGCTGACTGCTCTTCTGAATTTGCTAACTGCATGCCTCCCTCCCTCCCGCGGCCCCTTTACACACGACTTTTTACTCTAGGTCATTCCTATTCTATCCAAATCCCTTATGCAAGAGTTAGCCAGTATCTTCATTCTTTCATCCCTTCCGCTGGTAAACTCTGGAACAGCCTTCTTTCGTCTGTATTTCCTCCTACCTACGACTTGAGCTCTTTCAAGGGGATAGTGCCAAGACGCCTCTCCATCCGAAATTGACCGCTCTTCTGACGTCTCGTTGTTGTTGTTTTTCTTTCGTTGGAGCAGCGTCTACCGGGCTTCTGGGTCATTTCCTTTTTTTTTTTTTTTTTTTTAACTGCCTCATTTGCTGTAAAAAATAAAATACTGTAGCCATCTTCTACACATGGAAGGTGTCTGCTTGCATGTAGTGACTCAGGAACCATGAACTCGACAATAACCTACTTCGACCATGCACACTGACTCCTTATGGCCTCACTGGTAACATCGAAACCCTGCTCATACTCCGTTAGGTGTTATATACATCTCTGGCATTCTCTGGTTATTTTCTTACTGCAGTAATATTGGTGCATTACAGGCCAGGCAGATGGTGTTTGGTAGAACCCCGACTCTTCTCCGCTCATTATTATATCCTCCTGTTAAAATAATCGTCTATTACAGGCAGAGATTGGTTGCGTCTTGACAGTCTTGGCAGTCTTAAAAATCGTGAAGCTGTGCGAGGCAGATGGTGTTCGGCCGCACCCATCCGACAGGCCCCAGCGAAGAAAAATAATTGGCCTATGTGGCGAAAGTAAAAATAATTGTTGATAGCACACAGTGACAGCCTCAACGACAGACTTACGTAGCGCTAAAAGCTCTGGCGTGGGGAGGAAGAGTTGAGAAGCTTGGGAGCGGCGTGGAGGCGTATCATACTGACGACCACCACAAATGCGGCGACGTGAGCAGCAGAAGAACGTTGGCACCAGGCCCGTGACAGCTTCAGTGTTACCTGTAAATATAAGAAAAAAAGAAAGTTATATATGAGTTCCAGCCGGTGGTTGTACATGCCAAACAAATGGCGTCAGTATTTTTTTTTCTTTTAGTATAGAGCTAAGAACGGCTTTATTTTCGAGTTTAATAGCCCGTGACCACTGAACAACAACAGTAGCAACAATAAAACAACAACAATAGCAACGATAACAACAATAACAACAACTACAGCAACATGATATATCCAAACCGCGCCAGCCTTCACGATCGACTTAATGCTATTTTTTTCTCTTTTTTTTGTCCAAGGTTTTTGATGCAATTTGCCAGTGGTCGTTGGACATTCGTTTTCTACTTTTATTAAAGCTCGGAGGAGGGGGGAAAGGAGGCGATCTGCTCTTGACTGAAAATGACGAAGCAGCCGTAGAGCATGAAAAAGTGTAACATTATAGCACCTCAGTAACAGACAGAGCTACGTTCACTTTGCTCTCCAGATTCAACAGTCTTCTTATTCATCTTGCTGCTGCTTCATAATAAAACCTCAGCTACAAATTATACTGCGTTCTCCGGGTTCTGTTAGTTTTTCTTCTTTCTTCTCCAAAACAGAAAAATCGTTCTCGAGGTGCTGCTATATAGTCCTTGTACTTTTCCTTAGCTCCTTCAGACCCTCGGCGATAGACCAGACCTATACTACTTCATTCTCGAGGTTCTGTCAGTACTTTCTAGTTTTCTCTCTGTCTCTCCATCAAAGTCACAGCGACGGACACACTTCGTTCTCAAGATTCTGTTAGTGTTTTTACTTTTCCTTAGCTCCTTCAGACCCTCGGCGATATACCAGACCTATACTTCATTCTCGAGGTTCTGTCAGTACTTTCTAGTTTTCTCTCTGTCTCTCCATCAAAGTCACAGCGACGGACACACTTCGTTCTCAAGATTCTGTTAGTCTTTTTACTTTTCCTTAGCTCCTTCAGACCCTCGGCGATAGACCAGACCTATACTACTTCATTCTCGAGGTTCTGTCAGTACTTTCTAGTTTTCTCTCTGTCTCTCCATCAAAGTCAGAGCGACGGACACACTTCGTTCTCAAGATTCTGTTAGTCTTTTTAGTCATCGTATTTTGCTTACTTACAATACTTAGCTCACGAGACTGGTGTATTATTTATCTCCTTGCTCCTTCATGGTGGTTTGGCGCGTACCTGCACTTCGTTACCAAGGCTCCAACTTCCTACATATACTTTTCTCCATAGCAAAACCCCATTGGCAAACTAGTTATTCGCTCTGGATGGCCTGCTGTCTGTCTTCGTATTCATCTTCACGCCAAAATGCAAGCCTCAGCACATGCCTAAGAGTCACAAGGCTTCGGTTGGTATGGGAGAATCAGTCAAGAGAATTCCCGGCACACCTCTAGGCTCCGATAGCATCTTCTTCCGTCCTTGCTCTTCCAGGCACCTCGGCACATACCTGAGGGCCAAACCATCGCTTCGGGAGGAGAATCAAGAGTCAGAATGTCCGCGGCACCAGCCATCTGCCGTGCTCTGAGCGTTCCCGTTGTGGCTGGAGTGGCGGCGGGCGGCTGGTTTAGTTTTTCCTGTTCGCCCGCCTCGTACTGGCAGGCCACGCAACATAATAAGCTACATACATACATTAAATGCGTACTGCTGCCGCGGAGGACAGCTGGCGTGGCGGTTAGTCCCCGTGACACTGATACCAGGGTGAGGCGGGGGAGGATGGTAATGGGATGGACAAACCTTTGGACCAACTCCCACTACTCCCTCGTTTCTTGTTTTCTATTTTCTTATCCTTCCCTTTTTCCTTCGTTGATAACTGGGTGAGGCGAGGGAGGATGGTAATGGGATGAACAAACCTTTGGACCAACACCCACTACTCCCTCGTTTCTTGTTATATATTTTCTTATCCTTCCCTTTTTTCTTCGTTGATAACTGGGTGAGGCGAGGGAGGATGGTAATGGGATGAACGAACGCCCTCCACTTCCTCGTTTCTTATTTTATATTTTGCTTTTTCCCCCTTCCCTCTTTTCTTCCTTGATAACTTGGTGAAGCGAAGAGAGGTTAACTGACACCCAGCTCATACTTTCACCTGTTATTTTTCTTTTCCTTCCCTCTCTTCGTTTACAACTGGGTGAGTCGGGGGAGTATGTTAATAAGACGGACAAACACCTATCATATATTTGTTTCTGTCTTATATTTTGCTTTTTTTTTTTCCTTCCTTCTTTGATGGGTGTGGCGGGAACGTGTTAGCAAGTAAGATGGACAAACACCCATCGCGTACTTGTTTTTGTTTTATATTTTGCTTTCTTTTTTCTTCCGTCTTTCCTCCGTTGATAACTTGGTGAAGCGAAGTGAGATTAACAGCCACCCAGCTCATACTTCTACCTCTTTTTTTTTCCCCCTTTCGTCTTTTCTTCGTAAATAACTGGGTGAAGCGAGATAGTATGTTAATTAGGTGGACAAACACCAACCCAATACCTTTATCTGTTTTATTTCTTTTCCTTTCTTCTTTTCTTCGTTGATAACTGGGCGAGGCGAAGGAGTATGCTAATGGGATGGACAAACGCCTACCACTTCCTCGTTCCTCTCTTTATTTTTCCTTCCCGCTCTTCTCCAGCAGTGACCGCATCTTGACCCATTTGTTGTTGTTAGGTTTAGCCCGTGACCGTGCGTGCGTGTGGTGCTGACTGGTGTGTGGTGCTGGCTGGTGTTGGTCAGCGGAACGGTTTAGGTGTGGTTTGTGGCGTGAATATTTTCGTTTCGTTGTTGTTTCACTTCAGCGCCGAAATAAAATTGTAACGGGAGATGCGTGTTTAGAGAAGTACCTCTGAAAACACTTGCCTCCCTATATAATTTTGATTTCATGCCATAAAGTCTACATACACGGCACATGTTGAACGATCAAGTAATCCACTGTTTTTAGCCTTAATTCTCAATTTTACTAAGACTTACAAACCTCGGAGGGATCCAACAGAGGAAGTTTATGTATGATTAAAAACCAAAGTTTCAGCTTCCTTCATAGTTTGACCCAGTAGCCTTGGATGTTGCTGAAGTCAAAGTGGTGGCTTCACTGCGGTCGTGTTGCGAGGTGGTGTTGGTGTTCACGCTCCTACCAGTCAGTCCTGTCAGTAACCTGTTCGATCTAGCGCGCCACGGAAAGACAGGTAAACAAGAATCGCAGGTAACTTACGTATATACACACAGGTGGCCAGCCGACTGATAGCAGGAAGCAGTTTACGTGTATATGTGCACCTGCTGAGTTTTTTTATTCGTTTGGTTATTTGGTTATTCAATCTTTTTTTTTTCATTTTTGTATGTGTTTCTTTTCCTACTTCCCCGTATTACTATTGTTGTTCTTCTTCATCGACGTTTTCTTAGTTTTCTTCTTCATGTTCTTAATGTTACTCTCATTCTTCTACTACATATAATGACTGTCATTCCATTCATCTCGCCCACAAAAGTTCATTAATCATGTTTAACGCCACTCGTGGGAAACAAAGAGCAATTTTGTAAAACCAACACATTCGTTCAAATTTCGTGATTCTCGTCTGAATGGAGAGAAAGCGTTCGTAACTAGGTATGCTGTGTGTGTGTGTGAGAGAGAGAGAGAGAGAGAGAGAGAGAGAGAGAGAGAGAGAGAGAGAGAGAGAGAGAGAGAGAGAGAGATGGGGGGTGGGGGGGGCATGGACGTTCTTCAGGACCACCATCACTGCCGCCATTACTCATTCACCACCACCACCACCACCACTGTCATCATAACCACCATAACCATACCCCCATTCAGCCTCTCAAGTGAGCCAGCCCCATCAGAGAGAGAGAGAGAGATGGGTGGGTAAAGGGAGAGATAGATAAATAGACAAACCCACAATAGTGTTTGCTGGGAGCGTTAGTTAAGTCAGTCTACAAACCATTAAGAACATGTTTTCCTATCAATTTGAAAGCCTTAAGTATAGTCAGTATTTTCTCGTCAGCATCAGTTTAGGGGAATGGGTGGCGTAAGGCAACATTTTTTAACCTTCCCCGGCCCCCACACCCCTGCACTTAGGTTTGGGCAGCCACGCACCCTTATAATTTAGTTACAATGACTACATTTACTACAGTATTATGGAAGAAAGAGAAAATTATGTTGTGTGATTAATTTTCTTTATTCCCAAGTACTACGGAATCGAAGACGTCATTCGTATGTAAATGAATTCAAAACAGATCAGGTGGCGTTGTCTTAACTTAGGTCGGTATTTTCAGACGCTTCCGACTCTCACATCAACAATCCCTTGAGGCCAAAAGGAAAATCAGTCTGGTTCTAATAAGTCTTTTTTTAGGTTCATGGTACAGAATTAGGGTCAAACTACCACCAGGGTCATAAAAGTACCCCTGCAAATACCCACATATCCTAGGAAAGCCTTGTCAATTATGTGTACTTGAGCGCAGAAATGTTTAAGAATACGGCCATATATAAGACCCACATTCTCAAACATTTCGGGGCATACACAGTACACACCGCATGTGGTAAGGCTGTCGTAGAAGTTGTGGGTATTTCCATGAATAGTATTAAGAGCCTAGTAATATTTCGACAAGGCTACTGCAATATGAACGTGAAAAAACACTAATAAAAGCCCTACTAATCTTCTTTTGTAGCCTTTGTAAATTTTTGTTGTGAGAGTCGAAAGCGTCTGAGAACACATGTGTAGCCTAATTTTCATAACATGTTGCGCTGTATACATGGCTGACGTCCATTTACATTTAGGAGTAGTAGCAACTCAAGAATTTCTGGTGGGACGTATAGAGGGGTTGCACGTGACGTCATCAGCAGCGATCAGCTGATCACTTCTCAGCTGCCCCGCAAAGGCCCGCCATTTTGGGAGGCACATATTTACCGCGAGAGCTCCTCAGCTTTTCCCCGCCATGTTACTGTGTTGGTGTTTGTGTTAGTGGCCAACCTATTACTGTGTTGGTGTACGTGTGTGTTAGTGTCCATCTATTACTGTGTGGGTGTGGGTGTTAGTGTCCATCTATTACTGTGTGGGTGTGGGTGTTAGTGTTCATCTGTTACTGTGTGGGTGTGTTAGTGTTCATCTGTTACTGTGTGGGTGTGGGTGTGTTAGTGTTCATCTGTTACTGTGTGGGTGTGTTAGTGTTCATCTGTTACTGTGTGGGTGTGGGTGTGTTAGTGTTCATCTGTTACTGTGTGGGTGTGGGTGTTAGTGTTCATCTATTACTGTGTGGGTGTGGGTGTTAGTGTTCATCTGTTACTGTGTGGGTGTGTGTGTTAGTGTCCATCTATTACTGTGTGGGTGTGGGTGTTAGTGTTCATCTGTTACTGTGTGGGTGGGTGTGTTAGTGTCCATCTGTTACTGTGTGGGTGGGTGTGTTATTGGCTCATCAATATATTACTGTGTGGGTGGTTGTGTTATTGGCTCATCAATATATTACTGTGTGGGTGTGGGTGTTAGTGTCCATCTGTTACTGTGTGGGTGGGTGTGTTATTGGCTCATCAATATATTACTGTGTGGGTGGTTGTGTTATTGGCTCATCAATATATTACTGTGTGGGTGGGTGTGTTAGTGTCCATCTGTTACTGTGTGGGTGGGTGTGTTATTGGCTCATCAATATATTACTGTGTGGGTGTGGGTGTTAGTGTCCATCTGTTACTGTGTGGGTGTGTGTGTTAGTGTCCATCTGTTACTGTGTGGGTGGGTGTGTTAGCGTCCATCTGTTACTGTGTGGGTGGGTGTGTTAGCGTCCATCTATTACTGTGTGGGTGGGTGTGTTAGTGTCCATCTGTTAGTGTGTGGGTGGGTGTGTTAGCGTCCATCTGTTACTGTGTGGGTGGGTGTGTTAGTGGCCCATCTATTATTGTGTGGGTGTGGGTGTTAGTGTATCTATTACTGTGTGGGTGAGTGGGTGTTAGTGTCCATCTATTACTGTGTGTGTTAGTGTCCATCTATTACTGTGGGTGTGGGTGTTAGTGGCCCATCTATTACTGTGTGGGTGAGTGGGTGTTAGTGTCCATCTATTAATGTGTGGGTGGGTGTGTTAGTGGGCCATTTATTACTGTGTGGGTGAGTGGGTGTTAGTGTCCATCTATTACTGTGTGTGTTAGTGTCCATCTATTACTGTGGGTGTGGGTGTTAGTGGGCCATTTATTACTGTTACTGATAGGTGCTACACTGCCACTCGCGGTAGATAGACAGGGGCTGCCAAGTATAGGTCAGTGGGCTTTTTGCGAACCCCTTACGTTCTTTTGTTCTTAGTAAACACAGCCCGGGGATGCCCGGGGTTAAATTAGTCATATATTCATTGTTCTTATCATCAAATATATCTTGAAGTTTGATAATAAATGTATATACTGTATGTCCATCTTCATTTGGGAGCCTAATGGATAGTTATATAACGAAGCCTAGCCTCACTGTCCAGATTTGTTGCATAATTTTATTCACTTAGATTGTGTTATGAAGACGGGAGGCACGGGCCAGCCATCATCAGGGGGCAGGGGCTCAGCTGATCACTCTTGCCTCCCAAAATGGCTGACAGTTGTTTTTCCTAAAACAAAAGCGAAGCGGTGTGACGTCAGTGCAACCCCTCTATAGGCAATCCTCGCCTCCTGAAATCGGTGCCGGCCGCTCGAACCTGTTACAAGAAACCAGCTCAGGCCGAAGAATAGCGCTCCCGTAACATTATATCTTGGGTGCAACATAATCTGACCTTCGATTCACGGCGCCCCATAAACCCACTTTTGCGTTCGTTCGACAGGCTTGGCGGGTTACTCTCATCTTCTCTTCTCACTCGTCTTTTTTTGTTTTGTCGCTGGTGTTGTTTTGTTCTTGTTGTTTGGAAAATATTATCGCCTTTACCACGGCCCCTTAACTACGGTTCTCTTCTTCGTTTTTTTTTTTTTTTATCCCTCGTGTTTCGTTTCGCTACTTTTTTATTCTTCTATAACTATTCCTTGGTCTTTTGTTCTCTTTATGACATTGTTTATTGATTTTCCTTCACTTCCTTTTTGTTTCTCTTCAACTTTGCATGCTATCGCTTCTTATAATTATATGAGTTCCTCAATTTATATTCGTCCGTTTGGTTCCATCAGTACATGTGAATTAATCTTTTTATATTATGCTATATTTTGTTCAATTGATTATCTCTTCCTCTCCACCTACCATAACCTAGTGATGATCGTTATTATGATTACGATGGCATTGATGATGATGGCAATGTATAGGTGGCCAAGACTGCAACGCTACCTGTTTTTTACTGGGGCTTCAGAGTGGCCATGCAAGGTGAGATTTGAGAGCCCAGTCTGTTTTCCTGAGCGCTATTTTTGTTTCTGCCGTTATTGTGATGATAATTCTGGTGATGGTGATGGGATTGTGGGCAAGGTCGAGAAGTATGGGTCTGCAGCGGCTCGTATTTCCCAATGAACCTTCCTAGCACTCAGGCAGGGCAAAAGTTAAGGACCCATTCTGTTTTCCTTACTTAACCTGATGATGACAATGTTGGCGTGTCGGGGAATAGCGGCTTTGCAACAGCACCTATTTTCCTTTGAGGCTTCGGAATGCTTATGCAAGGCGGGGGTTGAAGGCCCAGTCATTTTCCCCCAGTCCCATTGTTGTTGCTGCCGCGGGTGGTGCTGGTGCTGGTGCGTGTGGGCGAAGTCTTTCATTCAGTTCGACGTTGAGGCAAGGAGGGTCTTGTGAGCTGCCAGCCAGGCCCTCTGACGTCACCGTGCAATGGTTTAGAATTTTAGACAATGGAGGTGTGGGCGGCGGAAGAGGCAGAAAATGGGAAAATTATGTATTGTTACGTGGGATATTCTCTCTCTCTCTCTCTCTCTCTCTCTCTCTCTCTCTCTCTCTCTCTCTCTCTCTCTCTCTCTCTCTCTCTCTCTCTCTCTCTCTCTCTCTCTCTCTCTCTCTCTCTCTCTCTCTCTCTCTCTCTCTCTCTCTCTCTCTCTCTCTCTCTCTCTCTCTCTCTCTCTCTCTCTCTCTCTCATAACCACATTGCAAGTAGAAAAAAAAGAAAGGCCTTAACGGGACAACAGTTCTTTTTCCCTCACCCTTTTCGTGTTGCAAGGTTATGGTAAGTGTGTGTGTGTGTGTGTGTGTGTGTGTGTGTGTATGTGTGTGTTCCTATGCACATATTTCCAGTGTTCGCACGCATACATGATAGGTTAATGTGGGAGAGACTACAATATGCACACCTGTGAACGGATGAGTGGATGTGTTTAGAGGCGGTAGAGTACAGGGGTGGACGGGAGCATGTGAGGTGGATGTGTGTAAAATAACATGTATCGGAGTGGGTAGTGATGGAATAGGTGGAAGAGTGGGCAAGTGGTGTACAGCAGATGGGTGGGATGGCAGGGTGAGTGGACTGTGATGGGTGGGTGGGCAGGCGGAGTAGTGGGAGGCCAAATGGCGTGTGTTTACCGAGTGGAGTGGGAGGATGAGTGGAGTGTGGGTGGGTAGGGTTGGAGGATGAATGGGTGGGTGTGGGCGCAAGTCGACAATAATGGGGTGTATGGGTGAATGGGATGAGTGGGCGAGTGGCATGTGGGTAGTGAGGAGATGGGTGAGGTGGGCGGCCCGACGTACAGCCTGGGAGGAAAGAGAGTTGTTGGGTAGGTGGGTGGGTGGGTGGGAGTCAGGAAGCCACTTATGTAGGCCACTGTGTTAGCTGGTATGTGGTCGCCGCCGCCGCAGCCACCACCACCACCACCGCTCCTAGCCCGTGTCCAGACTCAAGGAAGGGGAGGGTGGGGTGGAGAGAGAAAGAGAGGTGGAGAGAGAAAGAGGGAGAGAGTTGGGTTGGTGTCGCAATGCTGCTCATACCGCTGTTGCTGCTGCTGCCGATGATGTTCCAGCTGCTTTCCACTACCCAAGCTTTCTGTAACCTCCTTTCGTCGAATAATGGCCCCCTCTGTATAGCTGGTTGTCATCCCCTTCCCCACTCCTCCAAACTTTCATTAGTCAATTGGGTTTGCTTTCGTTGCTATAGTCATCGTTTTTAATTTTGTCACAGATGAGAGAATAGCTGTGTGGGTTTAGTGGTGTTGAGATTTATTGTCATGTTGGTGATCCCTGAATTTGTCGTGATTTTTTTTCAACGAGAAGATTCGCCCAGCCGTAACCTAATTGCCAAATATTTAACGCTCTTGACATTCTTTTTACGACAAAATGGGGCAAAGGCTTGGCTATATGTATGAAAAATATAGAGAAATGACCCCAGCATGATGCCCCCGGAAAGAAAATAGATGCCAAACTTAGGTAGAGAGGTGACGTGATACTCCCTTACAATTTTTTTTCATCATAGCAAGAAGCAGATACAGTAGAATATGTATTATGGAAAGAAAAACATGCTAAAAAGGAAATATCAAAATTTAGGTACAGAGGTGTCCTGATGCTCTCTTGCAGAAAGGATTTGTCGTAGCAAAGAGCATAAACAGTAGTAATAATACTTATATACTGCTCAAGACGTTTGAATGAAGATGTGTCTGTGGTCTCTCTCTCTCTCTCTCTCTCTCTCTCTCTCTCTCTCTCTCTCTCTCTCTCTCTCTCTCTCTCTCTCTCTCTCTCTCTCTCTCTCTCTCTCTCTCTCTCTCTCTCTCTCTCTCTCTCTCTCTCTCTCTCTCTCTCTCTCTCTCTCTCTCTCTCTCTCTCTCTCTCTCTCTCTCTCTCTCTCTCTCTCTCTCTCTCTCTCTCTCTCTCTCTCTCTCTCTCTCTCTCTCTCTCTCTCTCTCTCTCTCTCTCTCTCTCTCTCTCTCTCTCTCTCTCAGAGGTGGTGTCTTAAAACATGTGCCGCTGAGAGAAGCAGTACTCGTCCATGGCACTGTCTGGGACTCCTGAAAAGAAATGTCCGTAGGAGGCGTGCAAACTGTATTACCCCATACATAGTCGCTTAAAAGAAAAACAATGTGCCAAATATAAATATAATAAAAATAATCGCATTCGGCCTTGATGTGAGATAAGAATTAAGAAGTAGGTCATGTTTCCATATGAATACTAAAATAAAAAGACACTTACTGGTATAGACAAAAAAAAGGTACTTAATAATGTTTGTATAAATCATTTTGTTTTTTCATATACATTTATTTTAGAATATGTATATTTATGATGCACAGCCTACGTAAACGATTTGAGTAGGATGAATATGGTAGTCTGGAAAGATGATTAATGATGATAGAAGTTTGTATATTCCCAAGATTGAAGGGTACACGCACACCTAATACTAAAATACTGAAAAATATTATTGTTAAAAAGAATGTCAAGTATGCACAAGAGTGACTTAAAACTGAAACTGTTGGGCGTTAAATAGAAAATGTTTGGAGTACTTTGCATTTTTTCTTCGTTAGACAGGATCGACGCCTTGAATATATAGTGACTTTATTTTACCGCGAAGGAGGCAGCTCAAGGGCAAAAAATAAAACAAAAAAGGTACAAAAAAAGCCCACCGGCGCTCATTAATTATTACTCTCATTTTTTTTTACAGTAGAGGAGACAGTGCAAGGGCGTAAAAAAAAAAAACACATATGAAAAAAAAAAAAAACGCTACTTACTGCTCCTAAGAGAGTATGTACGGGCCATCCTTGCATGTACGTACGTAGCTATGTATATCCGGAAGGAATGTAGGGCAGATGCTTGTAAGTGTGTGTGTGTGTGTGTGTGTGTGTGTGTGTGTGTGTGTGTAGGAATGCCTGTGTGTACCAACTCGAGGTGTCCCGTTTACGAAGCGGTGATCCTGACCGAGTCCGCGAAGAGAAAGTTTTATTCTCTCTCTCTCTCTCTCTCTCTCTCTCTCTCTCTCTCTCTCTCTCTCTCTCTCTCTCTCTCTCTCTCTCTCTCTCTCTCTCTCTCTCTCTCTCTCTCTCTCTCTCTCTCTCTCTCTCTCTCTCTCTCTCTCTCTCTCTCTCTCTCTCTCTCTCTCTCTCTCTCTCTCTCTCTCTCTCTCTCTCTCCTCTTTAATGATTTTTACAGTTTTGAGAGTTTGAATACAAGAAGTTCTCCTGATCTTCAATATTACTTGTAGTTGATGTTGTATAATATTAGTTGTGCATGTGTTGGCTCAGCTTTCCAAAATTTGACGTTGCATGATTTATATATTTATCTATTTATTTATCTATTTACTTAATTTCGTACTTCATTTTCTTTTTAGCGTTCAATATGTTTTTTTTTCTCGTCTGCTTTTCATTGTTTCTCCCATTTTTGCTTTTTTTTTCTCTTTCTTCCCTGTTCTCTTATGCTTCTTTCTCCCTTTTGATTTCTGTTTTATTTTTTCTTTCCCTCTTTCTATATACACAGGAATCTCTAGACGTTTACTTGTGCACTTGTTTTCATAGTGTGTGTGTGTGTGTGTGTGTGTGTGTGTGTGTGTGTGTGTCATCTACCATCACTTCTACAGCCCCCACCCCCACCACTTCTAATATCAACAACTAAAACATACACACCACCACCATCCCACCTCCACTAATAACAACAATAATAGAAATAACACCACCTTCACCACTACCACCACCACCACCACCATCATCATCACCACCATCACTAGAACCACCACTACCAACAAACACCACCACCACCACCATCACCATCATCACTACCACCACCACTACTACCAACAAACACCACCACCATCACCGCTATCAGCACCATTAAAACCACCATAATTGAACCCCGCTGTCGTGCCCTGGAGGCGAGATACCCAACCGGACGTATTGTGTACCGTACCCGCCCTCCCTCTCTCTCTCCCTCGCTCCCTTCCCCTTCTTCTCCCTTCGTCCCATCCATAGGCAGCCCGTGTGGTGGTGGTGGTGGTGGTGGTGATGAAAGTAGCTGGCTAGACAGTATACACATTTCCTCGTCCTCGCTTCTACTCACCATTCTCTCGACTTACCACTCCCCCCGCCCCCCCATGCATACACATACACACACAAACACAGACAGACAGGCAGGCAGACTTTCTCAACAAACGCTTCCGGTCCCTCCTGCTCCGCTTCCTCTTCTTTGATCTCTGCTTTATTTATCTCTCGTCTTTTATTTTCGTATTTTTTCCTTTTTATTTGTATTTTCTTGTTCTTTTTTATACACCTGAAGGCTTCCACTGAGCTTCCATTGATTTAATCCTCCTTCCATCCCTTTTTTTTTTCCCTTTATCCATTTTTATTAGTTGTGCCATTCTCCCGAGGTCCCTCTTCCCTCTTCTTCAAATTCTATATTCAGCATCCCTTCAGCTGTTTGAGATCATTTGAAAAGTTTAGTTTAATAAGCGTGCAGCCTCTCTGTTTGAACGATCTCTATGTGGCTGGTGCTCTCTTCCGTTTTTTTTTTTTTTTATATATATCAAAGATTGTCAGTATAAAGTCACGCTTCTTACTGTGAACCGTAATTCTAGCTATCGGACCTTATCAGAAAATTCATCTAAATCATGGGAAAATATATAGAGGAAGTGATACGGTAACTTAAGATTTTCCGTCTGTGTTGCTGTTCTTATGTTTAGCGCTCACTTTTGTTGTACGATGCTCTCTTGACAGCTGCGATAGAGAAAGAAAAGTACAGTAATGCTGATAGCTCTTGTAAGGTTTCCTCCACTACTCGTGTCCTTCACTGTTCTTTTATGAGAATTCCAGATTTACCTCTTCGATTTCTTAATGCAGTACACGACGATTCCCTTGGACCCAGTGATACCTGCTGTTTTTTTTTACTTTTTTCCACCAACTTAATAATCCTTTCTAACTAAAGTTGTTGGAACGAATATCCGCCACGTGGGGTAGGAAACTTTGCACACCGATGATGCTTATAGCGCCGGTAGGCTGTCTTGAGGGGCCTCTTGGGCGAATTTTATTTATAGTGGATGCCGTGATGGATGACTCTTGCTTGCCCATGCTGCCCCCCTGTGCTCCACTTGAACGAAGTCGCTGAAGTTAGGGTTAATTGAAGATCTTGGCAATGTGTGGATAATCTTTCACTACTCGGCGATGGTTTGAAAAATCAGCGTGTTTCGGTGGGACTTAGGGCCGTATTCTTAAACATATCGGGGCCGAAGCACAGATATTTGACAAGGCTTTCGAAGGAGATTTGGGGCATTTCCAGGGGTAGATTTTTTAGCCTGGTGGTAGTTTGACCCTTCTTCTGAGCCATGAACCTACAAGAACACTCATTAGAACTCGGTTGGTCTCCTTTCTGACCTTTGGTAATAGTTGATGTTAGAAGCGGAAGCGTTTAAGAATACCAAGCTTAAACCAAGGTCCACGGGCTCACTTCTCCCGCACGCTGACCACTCGGCCACCGCTGTTATAGGAGTCACGGTTGATTTGGCTCAGAAGACTACTTTGGGAGCTTTTTGGTGTTTGTTTGTCTATTGATAATTGCATGGGTTGCTGTTAGTTCTCTGAGGGTGTGAATTTGCGTGGATGAGCGATATCAGGATAATGAACCGACCTGCTGGTGATTCGTGGCCTCTGTAGCATGTTGTGGCTGTATGTGTCTAGGTCGAAAATAACTAATCACACACACACACACACACACACACACACACACACACACACACACACACACACACACACACACACACACACACACACAGAGTATACCCAACAACTATTTATAGCTACCATGAAAACATACATTACTACTACATAATACCACTCCCATAAACACTTCCCTACAACCAACAAATTCAACAACTGCCGCGACGATAGTAACTTCACCACCATTACCGCTACACACACACACACACACACACACACACACACACACGTTGGCGCCATTCCACCCTCATGAAGGCAAACAAACAGGATGAGTAAGCAAGTGAGTGCGTGTGCGAGTGAGTGAGTGAGTCAGGTGAGCGGCGCCGGGGTGTGCGTGTGTAGTCGTTGAGGTAGTAGGTGAGGTTCATGGCCAAGGTAAAAGTGAGGTAACCTAGATCCCCGTCGCCCAGACCACCGCGCCTCCCCGACCCCCGGCCCACCACCGCTGCGACGCCTCGACCAGACCAGGCCAGAGGGTAGTCCACAGGGATTCTTGTTTTTTTTTAGTACCTACATTCTGATTTTTTTTTCTCAAGACTTCGCTGTTGTTTTCATTATCCTTTCCTCTTTTTTTTCTCTTCTCTTCCCTTCCCCCTTTTCTTTCTCCTTTCTTTTTCTCCTTCTTCCTTTTTTTTCTCTTCAGTTTACTCTGCCTTATTTATTTTCTCTGTCCTTATCTTTCCCTCATTTCTCTTTTTTTTTATTTTTCACCCTTTTTCCTTTTCTCTTTGTCTTCTTTTTCTTCACTTCCTCTTCATTTTTTTCTTATTTCCCTTTCCTTTTTTTGTGTCATTCCCTTCTCATGTGCTTTCCATTTATTGTTATTTCCATTCTCCTGCCCTTCTTGTCTCCTCCGCCTTCCCTTTCCTCTATATCTTCTTCTCCCCTTTCTCTTCACTTTTCTTCACGTTACTTTCCTTTTCCTATTCTCTGTCCTTGCCTTTCCTTTATCCCTCCATTTTCCTCTTCTTTTCCATTCATTTTCCTTTCTTTCCGTTCTCCGTTCCTGTCTTTCCTTCCTCTCTTCGTTCCTTTCCTTTTATTTTTCCCTCCCGTCCATCTCCTTCCATTTTGTTACATTTTCTTTCCTTCTCCGTTTTTTCTTCTTTCTATTTCCTCTCCTTCGTTTCCCCTCTCTTCCCTTTCCTTTTCTTCCCTTCCCTCTCCTTCTCTTTGTGTGTGTGTGTGTGTGTGTGTGTGTGTGTGTGTGTGTGTGTGCGGTCAGTCGGAGTTATGGGGGGGGCGCAAGAAAGAACTGAAGTGTTAGTGATTTCAACGGAAAATAGGTAGTGATCAAGAAAGAGGAACGCGAAGACAACGTGACAGAAAAGTGAACCCGTAAAGGTTGAACTTGGAGAATTGAGGTATACAAAAGAGGGAAGGAAAGGAAAGGGTTGATAAAGGTAGAATAAATAAGGGGATTACGAAGAATTGAAGAGGGATGGGAGATAGAATGATTATTATGAAAAATGGAATAGGGAGAAGACAGGAGAGGTAGGCGAGAAGAGCCAGCCGTAGAGAGGAAAGTAAAGGCAAATAAATGAAAGAAACTTGTCGTGCCGCTGCGTGTACGCCAAAATAGTCTGACGTCTTGCCGTGTACAGCGTGAACTATCCATGAAGATTAGTCGCCTTCAACGATGCAGCCTTCACAGCCGAATGCCTTAAATGGAGTTGCTTGAAACTTGTCCAAGGAAAAAACAGGATCGCAAATGTCTCGCTGTGGAGGTGTTGGGGCGGAGGGTGTGACGCCGCTGGGCTGTGTTGCGAGAGAACGTAACGACACGGGACTTGGCTGAAATATAGTGCCACGTGCGTCACATTGGCCTTAAGATCCATCTCCTTGTGCATCAGTTTCACCACGCCTAAAATAATGCCTCGATTATTTAAGGGTCCACTTACTACAAGGTTGCCATGGCTGCCCCGGTAGTCAGGGAGTCTGGCGGGCCTCGGAACGTGGTGGGCAATGGTTGTGTCGCGCAGCAGTGATGTCCAGAACAGCACAGCACAGTGAAGAGAGTGCTGGCTACCCTTGATATGCGAGGAGCCCAACGAATATATGTATGTACGTATGTATGCATATATATATATATATATATATATATATATATATATATATATATATATATATATATATATATATATATATATATATATATATATATATATATATATTCAACATGTGAACGGCAGGATAGGCATATGGATGGCCAGTGTTATCTTGTCACGAACAGGAGTGAGGCGTGCCTGCGCCAGAAACACTCGCCTACTTATATGGGAGAGCGCTTACGTAAGAGAAACCCGCGAGATGAACAGACGAGACACGCTTTTCGGGGATAGCCAAAACAGGCGGCGGGAGGCGAGCGGGGCGAGCATGTGGGTTACGTGCAGGCAATGCTGAAGCTGCTGAGGGAACAGGTGAAAGCTGGATCAGCTTCAGTTCACTTCAGTTCACAGGATGGACGTTAACGTTGCCTGAAGTGAATGGGAAGAAAGCGTTTGTGATAAAAAGCAAGAGTGAGACGTAACTATTAAAACTGTGCAGCCAGAAAAAAATGACAAGATGTCTGCACCTTCGTGACTGAGCGTGGCATGTGTTGGTTGTGTTGCGTGATGCAGCACATAAGGAACACCACAGCGCATCTTCATTACGTCACGGCTTGCTGGTGATCGTAGAAAGTTATATTGATTACAAGAGTTCACAGGAATAGTGCATTCAGTCACAGTCACAGTTTCTCGAACCTGTATACATCAATGCTACATCCACGAATGAGCTGACAAGGAAGCGTGATCAGTGAAAATTGAAGAAAATGAGGAGAGAAAGACAGTTGGGGTGCGAGGGTGTGCAGACTCACGATCCGGAAGGTACTGGGTTGGCAGAGGAAGGAGTTAGATCGTTGACTCTCATCTAACACGACAGCACGATATCGCTTCTGGTATTCTTACAGTGCTTGCGTGCATGGGTGTGTGTTCTTTAAGAGTAGCAGAGAGAAGGAAAAGAAGAGGAAAAAAGGGAAAGGGTGAAAATATGGGAAGATGAACAATATAATTAATGGAGATGAAGAACATAGGGTTTTTTTTTTTCATGCGAGAAGGGGAGTGCTTGAGTAATACTTTTCACTCTAACCCACTATTTTCTTTTATTGCTGAGTTGATGCAAGGCAGTCAGTCTTCTTAATTTAATTGGAGCCGTAATAACCGAGGGTGTAGACTAACATAGGGATAGGTACAATTTAACCTTGAACCTCATGTGCTTCTGCTTAAAACAGACTTTTTCTCTGCACTAACAGACTTAACTTGAGCAGATGCTGTCCCTAGCTTTTATCGTAACCAGCATGTGAATATCTGTAAGCTTTGGAAGTAAGCAGACAAGTCTTACTTACCCTTACTTGACATACCACTGTTACCCGTTACGGGAATTATTTTTGGCGTCAAAGATGTCAGTCATCCACGTTCGTTACGATCGAGGGACAGGTGGAAATTTGTCTGTCATTTGATGTTTATTAATGCTGGAATTACTTTAATCAATTATGCTGGAATTATATATTTCTGTGAGATTTGTTATAACAGTGATTTCACAACTTAGTGACAGGATTTTCTTTTATAGTACTGTAGACCTGTAAAACGGAGTATTAGGAGTTAGTGGTGCTGACTGCCGATGCTTCTAAGGTTCTCCAGACTTGTCCTTGTTATCACATTGTAATTACTAGTATACTCTACTGATAACATTAACTCTTTTCACACAACCTTATCTATTGTTGTAAACCCCACCCGTCTCGAAGGTGTGCCGAGGGTAACGACACTGGCAATTAATTGTCACGCAACGGATGAGCGTTTCTCTGCGACAGTTTTGTGTCCAGGTGTGACTCGAAGGTTCAGTGTGTAGCAGATCTTCTTCAAGGATTGTTCCTTTTTCTTTTTACTATTCCAAATAGCTCCATTACCATGTATCCTAATGACAGTTTAGTCAATTTAATTTTACTAGGATGTATCATGTAAATCATTTTTCGAGCTATTATTTTGTTTTCTCGGAATAGTACTGAGCTTCCATGTCCACGACTCTAGCCCTGTTTACCTCGCCCTGTATGTACTTTGCCCATTTCTTGTTACTTCCATGATTATTTTTATTATCATTGGCATTTCCCGATGCTGTATCGTTAGGCGGGCTCTGACTTGTATATATATTTTTTCTAAGCAATAACAGGACCTCGTTTAACTAGTACACATTGTGCGACTGTAACATGGGTAGGTACACTGCTTTAAGGTCAGGTGAGTCGCGAGGTCGCGACTTTTAGAGAACCGAGCGATGTAATGTGTATATTATAATGTACATGTGTATGTATGACTGTACGTGTGGCGACACCGGTCGGTGTCGCACAACAGGATGTCTAACAACACGTCGTGCTTTTGGCCGTGGAAGCTGTGATGAACTGACACTAGGATCAGCAAATGATGACTTTCATCAACAGTCATCAACCGGAAGCCCCACCCTTCCGGACGCACTACAAGCAAATAAAACAGGCGAACAACGCAGAGAAGAGGAGAGAAGACGGGTGACGGGCAGGCGAGCGGTGCTCTGCCGCCCCGCGCCCTGCAGCGGTGTGGCTGTCTCTGATTTCGTGCGTCTCGCTCACGTAAACTGTAAACCTTATGTAGTACAACTGTTAATATAGTTAAAATACATTTGGTATTTGTATCAACCTGAGAGAGAGAACTAAAGTGAACTAAAGTGAACTTATAACGGCTACCGCTCGGCCACACATCACTTAACTAAAAAGGCTATTGTGTTATCTCACCTTACTACAATCAACTTGTGAAAGCAGGCAACGGTATACCGGACCTCACGTGAGATAACAGTTCGCGCCTTAATCAAAAACACACATCAGCTAACAAAAAGGCTAACAGAAAGGAGATGGAAGGCGTAAATGATAGACGAGAGGTAATGAAAGAGAGAAAAGAAGGGAAAACGAAAAAAAAAAGATAGGACAAAAAAAATGAGAACAAAACAATTATAAAAAGTGGTAAAGAAGAAGGAAAAAGGAAGGCACAAAACCCGTAAATGATAGGAGACGTGTAGAAGGAGTGAGTGTGTACGTGTATGTGCGTGTGTGGGTGTGGGTGTTGGTGGGTGTAGATGGGTGAGTGAGTGAGTGACTGCGTGCGTGAGAAAGAGAGAAAGGGGAGGAGGTAGTGTATGTGGGTGGGTGTGGGTGTAGATGGCTGAGTGAGCGACTTCATGCGTGAGAAAGAGAGAAAGGGGAGGAGGAGGTAGTGTATGTGGGTGGGTGTGGGTGCGTGAGAAAGTGTAGTTTGAACGGCAGCTTAGAATCATGTCCTGGAGCGCTGACGTGGGTGGGTGGGTGGGAGTGGGTGGCGGAGGTTGAACACCCACACCCACATTCACCCCTTGTGCTGTTATGCGGGGTCAGAGGTGAGAGGAAGAGGTGGGGAAGGTCATTGGGGGCTGAGACTATCTGGGGGAATGTGGTGAGGGGGGAGCGGGGTGGAAAGGGAGGGGGGGAAGGGGGGAAGAAGGGGGGGGACGTGAGCGTTGGGTTGAAGCTTGGTTGCATGTGCTGTCTTGAATTTCCATCGTGTGTTTGTTTATGTAGAAAAACACACACACACACACACACACACACACACACATCACCGCCCCGTTTGCTTATGACTTCATCTCACCTGTGCACACCTTTTCATTTTTACAGGTAAGCGAGGTGATTCTCTCTCCCTACTGATGACCTTCCCTAGCGGTGTCAGTCTCCAGGTGTAGCCGCGTTTACCTGCCCACGTAAGTACTCTAGCCTGTCTTTACATCCACGTGTGTTTTCCCTTGCTGGTTGTAGTGGTGCAGTGAGGGGTGAGAGGAAGAAGAAAAAAAGGAAAGGAAGAAAGAGGGAAAAAGGAAGAAACCGAGAAAGGGAAGAGAAAGAGAAAAGGAAAAGCGAAAATGAATCTGAAGAAAGAGAGAACAGGAAAGAAAGAGAAGGAAAAGGAAGAAAGAGAGAAAAGGAAGAAACTGAGCAAAGGAAGAGAAAGGAAGGCAGGAGGAGCGGAAGAAAGGAAACGAAGTAAAAGAGAAAAGTGTAAGAGAAAATTCAGATAGTTATAAAGGAAGCAACAAGAACTTAGATTTTGCCACGGTACTCATTCATAACTGTACTTCCTTCAATCTATTCTCCGTCCCATGTGATGATTCCTCTTTTTAACGGTGCAGAGACGAGGCGCGAGGGAGGGAGAGGCAAAGAATGGGGGCTCAGGTAACTTATAGGTGTGTGGATGCCTCCGTGACTGCAAGACATCGGTGAGCGCCTAATAGGGAGGAAGAAGGTCTGTGACGGAGGGGCGAGGTATTTATGGCCTCGAGTCATGAAATAGGAGGGAGGAAGAGAGAGGGGAAGGAAGAGATGCGTGCAGGAAGAAGAGGAAGAAGAATGCACACACACACACACACACACACACACACACACACACACACACACACACACACACACACACACGCATACAGGAAGGGGAAGCAGTGACAGAACGGGTCCATTGTGTAGCGGCGCTCTAAAAAAAAAGTGAAAGAAAAGAGAAGGAAAAGAAATAGAAAAAAACAACAACCCGGTGATGCCTCAACCATTAAACTGATTTCCACGGGTGAGTCGCCATGACACTCCCCTCCCCCCCCCCCAACCCTAGTATCAGTACCTCCTCCCCCGTTGCCCCCTCCTTAACACACACACACACACACACACGCCACGCCGTCCCAACACGTTCCCAACCTTTTCACCCCAATCCTTGAAGCCCGTCACCCCAAGTTAGCCTCTGCACCCCACCCGTACACTCTCCCCATCCTTCCTTACATCCTTCCCACACATCCTCTTCCTCCTCCTACTCCCACTCCTTCTCCTCCTCCTCCTCCTCCTCCTCCTTCTCCTCCTTCCACACGTCATTCGCTGGTCGGCTGGTGTTAACGCAGGAACACTTTGATTGGCCACCCGGAGCTGTTCTTTCCCTAACGTAACATTTGCTTCATAACTCTTACTCTGACATGATTCATTTCTCCTAAAGTCACTTCCCGCCGCTTATATGGTGTGTTTATGTTTTTTTTTGTCTTTTTTTATATATCCCACATAAGAAAAAAAGATACGTTGTTGGCTTTAGAATAAAATAAAATCCGTGATAATGGGAAAAGATGGACTGGATTTCAAAGGAGGCGTCTTATTACTCGCACTCGTGTCTTGCTCTTTCCTCGTGCCTTCTCAAGACTTGCCTTTCCCTTCACTAGTTTAAGTTTTACTGTGCTCGGTTTGGTTCAGTGTAATCCGTTATCCGCTGCTTCCCATGTCTCGTGGCGGATACAGGCTGCTTGGAATGTTTCTCTCCTTTGACATTAATAGATTTAACTTTAACATTAACCGGTGTGGAACGTTTCAGTAAATATTGATGTACCATAAAAATGTCACCCGCCCTTTTCTTGTGAGAGGTACTTACAGTATTTATATTTCGTAAGTTTGATTTTTTTTCATTCTTTTGCCAGATTGCTGGTACGGAATGTTACGGTAGTTTTCTTTTTTTTTTTTAAGGGGGTGTTATGTGCGTACGTAAGCAGCCAGTGGATTTGCCATGTTCTCCACATTCGTAGTGTAAGGAATATACCTGACACGTACAAGCAATCTTATAAGACAGACGTAGAAAAAACTATGCTCATTTTACTTTTGAGCCATGTTGGTTTTATCCTTACACGTTATAATGTTATTAGTATTTTTTTTTACACCAGGGGAGACAGGTCAAGGGCAAAACAAGCACGCGCATACAAAAAAAAATAACCCGCCAAGCACTGTTACCACAAAGAGGAAACCGAAGAGGTCCCAAAGTTAGGATCCTCACGTGCCGGAATGTCGTTTGGCTTCAGTGGTAATATTTTCGTGTTTATGATAAGCGAAGCCGTTAGCCTCCTCACGCACCATTCCTGCAAGGCCCATAATTTAGAGCCACGTCCAGCCTGTTCGAAGGCCTTACTCCCCCACAGGTCCTAAGTATTCTTTTTTTATATATTGTACGTGACTTGCTTATTGTATGCTGGAGGTGGTGGTGGTTGCCAAGGCTACCAACAACTGGACAGACGGGTGACGGACTGGCCAAACCGCTACCTCTGCCTTGATCCCCCCCACACACCCTCCACTCTCCTCTCCTCCCAGCTCCTGCACCACCACTCTTTCCCCTTAACCTTGCAGTCCCTTCTATTCTTCCTCCCTCAACACCTCGCAAGATTCACCTCTCCACAGCAAGCTTCCATCCCTCAACCTCTACTTCCTTCACACATACACGAATTTGAACGCGGCAGCTGCCCGGCTGCCATTCCGGCAGTATTCGGGATCATATTCGTAGCACATCTTCTAGCTGTCGTTGGGGAAATCCGTGCACCACGATTGTTGGACGGTGAGTCGGCAAGGAGCACGAAAAATAAGCGCTGCGCTTATTTTTCGGGCAGCCATCTGCGTGGTCGGCGACCTTGTCAAAGATCGGGCAGCAGTGTTTCAGGCACCGTACAGGACTCGCAGTGATCCTCCAGGTAACGTGTGGTAGTCTTGCACCTATTGCGATGTGTTGGGCAGTGATCGGGCATGAAAATAAGAATTTTGACCGTTATAACAGCTGTCCGACCGCTGCACAGCAACCGTGGGATAGCTTCCCGGCGAACCCTTCACTTCAGCGATTGCTGAGTGACAGCTAAACGTGTGGTCCTCGACAATGACTTACCGCGCCAGTATGTTGGAATATTTTCATCAAAGGGGCTGCCTGCCACCCTATGCTCCTGACGCCCGTGTGCAACGTTACATGTGTGTGTGTGTGTGTGTCCATCACTATAATTTTTTTTTTATAGTATAACCTCCACTTCTTGTCTTAATTAAATTAATAACGAAATGTCCTTCAGACACTCAGAAAGGCATTCCGTTATTAATTTCCTGATTCCTCTCTGTGTCTTTTTCCTACTTCTATGTCTTTGTGAATTGAATTAAATTGAACTGCATTTAATTGTGTGTGTGATGGGTAGGGTTGGTCAGGTATAGGATACTCCCATTTGCTGCACCTTGGGATTAGCGGATTAGGGATTCATTCTTCCGGTGATCGAGCAGCATCGGTTTAATAATCGGGCAGTGTTCATTATTGTCGCTTTCTTGCCCGGCACTAGTTGGGCGGGAATCATCGCCTGAAAAAAAACGTTAAATCCAAATATCTCCAAGATTCATCGTCGTCGATCGTTCAGAAACCGGACAGCTGTGTGGCAGGCATCGTTATGGTTGTGCAGCTTCCATCCAGCATTCGGGAAATACTCCGACAAACGTAGTGTTAAATTTTACAACACCCCTGGGACGGGCTGAAGTGCACCAAATTCCGACGATACCAGAAAGAACCAGGATCGTGGCGCTGACGTCCCAAGATCTATGTGCGAATGGAGCTTTACTCTCTCTTCCTTACCTTCTCTTTCCTCAACCTATCTCCTTCCTAACTCCCTTTTTTCATCTTCCCTTCTCCTTGAATTTCCTTACATTCTCCATTTCCTTAACTCCTTCACAGCAAGTAAACATCCCTCAACTTCTCTCCTACTATCTCCTTCCTTACTTCCTCGTCCCTTTTCCCTTCACCTTGCATTTCCTTACATTCTCCATTTCCTCAACTCCTCGCAAGATTCACCCCTCCACAGAAAGCCTCCTCCCCTTAACCTCTCTCTAACCTTCTACTTGATTACTCTCCTTTTCCCTCCACCATTAGTTCCCTCCATTTTCCATTTCCTCAACCCCTCGCAAGATTCACCCCTCCACAGAATGCATCCATCCCTCAACTTCTATCCTACTATTTTCTCCCCTACTGCCCTCTTCCTATTCCTATTGCAATTCCTTCCATTATATATTTCCTCAACCCCTCGCAAGATTCACCCCTCCACAGCAATCCTTCGTCCCTCATTCACTCTCCTACCATATTCTTCACTCCCCTTTTTCATTTTCATTTATCTTCCAGTTCCTTCTCGTCTTCCTTCCCTCACCTCCTCCACAGCGGCAGGTCCACGTCATTTCCAGCATTCCTTACCGTTCCATTCCCTCACATTTTTCTCTCCCCATCCACTCCATGGTATCCCGTCCACCCTTGCCCTTTCCCGTCATCAAACATGTCTCTTCATCCATTTTTTCTTCACAATAGGATTACCCGGCCTCACAGTAAGCTCTTTTTCCCTTCCCATTACTGATTTCCTCTCCTCTTTTCCCAACACTCGTCCTCCCTCCTTCCTTCTTCTCTGTTCCAGACCTTCGCTCCTCACCAGACAGGCAGACACCATCCCTCCTTTGTCCCTCTCTGTACAGGATTCACCGCCCGACAGCAGGTTCTTTTCCTTTCCTGGGCAGGGGTGGAGGTACAGGAAGAGAGAGAAAAGGGATGGAAGGAAGGGTCAAAGAGGGGAAGGAAGAAATGATAAGACAGAAAAAAAGGGGAATAAAGTAACACGGAAGGAAAGCAGCATCAATAATGTAAGTTAAGCGAGGGTATAACTGATTAAATGTATGCTTTGTTGTGTCTTGATATATAACTACGTATTTAAGGGAAATTGGAAGTGTTTAGTTTTTGGATATGATAAGCTCTTCAGTTCTCGTTATTCATTCACAACGGTAAAATTAGTAGTACAACAGGTCTTAACCCGTCCGCTGCGATTGGCACGGATGTTGCTTTCACTGGTAGCTTGGTAACATACAGTCCCAGGTCTTTCTCTGCCTCTGTGGTGGATAGTGGAGTGTTTCCCATATGGTATTGGTGTGCTGGATATCCCCTCCCAAGGTGCAGAACTTTACATTTTTCTTCATTGAATTGTAGCAGCCACTTTTTGTTCCACTCCTGTAGCTTGGTGATGTCTTCTGTATAGGAAATCCGCAGTCAAGGGGTTAATGGTAGAAAGACAAAGGGCCGTATTTTTAAACATTTCGTCGCCCAAGTACACATATTTGACAGGGCTTTCATAGGAGTTTGGGGCATTTCCAGGAGTAGTTTTATGACCCTGGTGGTAGTTTGACCCTTCCTCTGTACCATGAACCTCAAAAAACACTCATTAGAACCCGACTGACCCCCTCTTTGACCTTTAGAAATAGCTGATGTGAGAGGTGAAAGTGTCTTATTATATCGACCATAACTGAAATTAATTGAGAAAATAACATAATAACAAACTAACGGAAAAAAATAAGTGAAACTGGACGAGAAAAAAAAAATGTTTGCTCCTGCCTCTACTAGGAAAATAAAATATAGAAAACAGAAAAAAGATAACGTTACATAATTATATTTCTCTCCGTTGCTGCCCCGATCAGGTCCCTCCATCACGCGCTGCTTCTGTCCATGCAAGAATGTGTCTAGGATGTCTGGCAGCTGGATGGCCTTTCCTTGCGTGTGTGATTGTTTCTTGTTCCTGCTGGCTCGTGGTGCTGATTGTGAGGGTGGTGTTTGTGGGGGTGGTGGTGATGTTGATGGGGCCTTAATTCACCTGCCCGCAACTCTTGATGGCTTGTAAGATTATATTATGTTGTGAGTGTACTGTGCCTGAGATTACGGCTTACGGTTTCTGAAGGCTAGGCGCTGAGTGGTTACGAAAGATAGATAGATAGATAACGAGAGAGAGAGAGAGAGAGAGAGAGAGAAAACTTGACAGACTTGACATTTAGCTGACAGGTATATAATGATGTGGGATACACGTTTCAATTCGCTCTAGTAATGACGAAGAAGTCATGCCCCGCGTCTTGCTGGAAAGTGAAGTGTCTCTCGTCATGAGGCTAATAAGTACTTTACCTCAAGGTCTTGCATGATTTATTGTTGTTTTTATATGCGTGCTTGTTTTTTTTTATGTTCATTTAGGTAGTTGTTTATTTGTTTACGTACTTGTCTATTTGCGTGTGTGTTTGGTTAGTTAATTTTCTCAATTTTATATCTACTTTGGAGTTAAATTAAAGTGTAAAATATTTCAAGGCTCTCTGGTTGTTGAGCGGCGTTGATCAGGTTTGTTGCAGAAATATAAAGGAAAAGGAGAGAAAATATATAGATAAAGTTGTATAGAGACGCGTTGGTTTGAAATTGCACCGTCGGCTCTTCTTCTTTTTCTTTTTTCTTCCTTCTTCGTTTTCTTCTTCTTCTTTCCTTTTCTTCTTCTTGTTCTTCTTCTTGTTCTTCTTCCTTTTCTGTTTCTTCTTTTCTTCTTCTGCTCCTTCGTCTGTTTTTCTTCTTTTCTTTTTTTCTTCTTGTTCTACTTCTTGTTCTTCTTTCATTTCGTCTTCCTTCTCTTCTTCTTCTTCTTCTTCTGCTCCTTCGTCTGTTTTTCTTCTTTTCTTTTCTTGTTCTTGTTATTCTTCCATTTCGTCTTCCTTCTCTTCTTCTTCTTCTTCTTCTTCATCTTCTTCCCCTGATTAATTTTTATAAGTATCTATTAACTTAATGATTTGAAAGTTGCTGCGAGGAGGCATGCATGTTCATTAGTCTCGGTACCCCTTTAGAAATCAATTTTAATATCTCCGCGAAAACTTTCAACTAATTCCTTCATTAATTCGATATATTGATTACAAATTTCCAACATGAGCCTTATCAATTATGAGCTTGCCAGCCAGTCTTCAGCCCCAAGATCACGAACTCATCTCCTCCTCCTCCTTATCATCATCATCTTCATCATAATCGTCATCTCATCCAAAAGGTGAAAGCTATCGAAAAGTAACCATCGGGGCTAATTTCAAGCAATAGACAAGGAAGTAGTTAATAATTAAGTGTATAAATTTTAAAATCATCTCCAAGAAGTTATTGCATATGGAGTTTTTAGACGTAAAAGCAGAGACAGAAAGACCGCTAAGCAGGCATCCAACCAGTCATCCACTCAGCCAATCAACCAGTCATCTAACTAATCAACCAGCCGCCCATTCATCCAACCAGCCAGCCTCCCAAACAATAACCAGTCAACCAATCAATCATTAAGCCAACCAAACAATCAATCACTCAGTCAACTAATCAACCAGCCAGCCAACCAATCAACCAGTCTTCCAACCAATCAACCAACCTCCCAACCAGTCAACTAGTCTTCCAGTCAATCAACGAACCTCCCAACCAATCAACCAGTCTTCCAAGCAATCAACCAACTTCCGAAACAATCAACCAGTCTTCCAAGCAATCAACCAACCTCCCAACCAATCAACCAACCTCCCAACCAGTCAACCAGTTTTCCAATCAATCAACCAATCTTCCAATCAATCCACCAACCTCTCAAACAATCAACCAGTCTTCCAGTCAATCAGCGAACCTCCCAACCAATCAACCAGTCTTCCAAGCAATCAACCAACTTCCGAAACAATCAACCAGTCTTTCAATCAACCAACCTCCCAACCAATCAACCAGTCTTCCAGTCAATCAACCAATTAACCAATCTTCCAATCAATCATCCGACCTCCCAACCAATCAACCAGTCAGCCAGCCAATCAACCAATTAATCACACACACACACACACACACACACACACACACACACACACACACACACACACACACACACACACACTGACTCGCTTCGACCTCGCAATCTAACGCAGTGTGACTCGTGATCCACTGTTGGGCGGGGAAACAACAAGTAACACAAGCAACACCTCAACGCTAGTGATCGGGGGATGCAACACCTCACCTTCACCCTTTATACCAGGTCTCCATGCATGATCTTCACTGTCTTGCCTCGTAGAAAGACGCTCTCCCTCCCATCCACGTCACTCTTGTATTCAACCCTGGACCTGCGTTACCAGATTGTCGTACTTAGCCTCATATGTTTTCCGATTTCCTACCCCAAAACTGTCTCCTCCACCCCAATAACAACATTTATTTATAGTTACCGTTCAAAGGTTTAATTATTAGTGTCTTTTTGTTATAGTTAAGTGTCTGAACACGGTAAATACAATGGTGGATACGATAATCTGGCAACGCTGCCCTGGATCCGTGTTCTCAGGCGATGTCGGCTCTCACAACGAGTACTTCCTAAAGCCACAAAGAAGAGTAGTCAGGTTCTCATTAGTGTTATTTCACATTATGGTGCAGAAGCCTTGGCAAACTATCACTGGCCTCATAAAACAGTCCATGAAAATACCCACAACAACCTCAACGAAAGCCTTGTGAAATGTGGGTGTGTAAGCCCTGAAACGCTCGAGAATATAGGCCGTGTTCCGTGTGCCAGTAGGTGGTCCCACGAGTCTCTCTTGCGTTAAACTATCATTATTACGGTCATAACACTACCCAAGGAAAGAACCACAACAACGTATACGAAAGCCATGAAACCAAGAAGTGTTTGAGAATATGGGTCTTGTTCCATATGCCCGCTGGTACAACAACGTATACGAAAGCCATGAAGCCAAGAAGTGTTTGAGAATATGGGTCTTGTTCCATATGCCCGCTGGTGGTCCTAAGAGGCTCTCCTGCGTTACTATCATTAGGCTCATAACACTACCCATGGAAATAACCACAACAACATATACGAAAGCCATGAAGCCAAGAAGTGTTTGAGAATATGGGTCTTGTTCCATATGCCCGCTGGTGGTCCCAAGAGTCTCTCCTGCGTTAAACTGTCATTTCGCTCATAACACTACCCATGAAAATAACCACAACAACGTATACGAAAGCCATGAAGCCAAGAAGTGTTTGAGAATATGGGTCCTGTTCCATATGCCCGCTGGTGGTCCCAAGAGGCTCTCCTGCGTTAAACTGTCATTACGCTCATAACACTACCCAAGGAAAGAACCACAACAACGTATACGAAAGCCATAAAGCCAAGAAGTATGTGAGAATATGGGTCCTGTTCCGTGTGCCCGCTGGTGGTCCCACGAGTGTCCCTCCGGCGCCGCCTTGGGTTGCCGGAATGACATCTGGCTGACTTTCTCCCACAAGGCCGAACCGAACCGATCCGCCGCCCGCGTCACATTCCTTGGCATTGGGAAACTTAAGCGTGTCAAGTCCAAGGCGTGGTTACCTTAGCTTCGTATCAGGTTGTAATGCATAGAGGAAGAGCTTTTTAATATCATGCAGTTTGATTGGTAATTTCGCAACACACACACACACACACACACGCACACACACACACACACATGCATACATAGATATATACATTCATACATTATACATACACACACACACACGCACACACACACACACACACACACACACACACACACACACACACACACACTTCATCCTTGTTTTCCTTATTGTCATTGTCGTCATCATCGTCTTCACCCTCTTTCTCCTCCTCCTCCTCCTCCTCCTGACATGCCTGGTGGTCCTTGTCTCAGGATTACTGCCACTTTGGTCTCGAAAAAAAAGATGAACAGTTACACACGTACGCTGATGGACTAACAGATATTACCACGGAAAGAATGTCGAGCCATCACTCATAGAAGGGTGTGTACTATTTAGTCTTCTTACTGTATTAATCTGTCTGTCTATGTATGGGTGTGTGAATCTATGTATGTCTCTATCTATTTGTATCTATCTGTCTATCTCACCCTCCGAAACTTCACCTCACCTATCTATCTCTGTATGAATCTGTCTTGGTATGTATGAATGTATGCATGTCTATCTATTTGAATTTATCTGTCTATCTCACCCTCCGCAACTTCACCTCACCCATCTATCTTTGTATGAATCTGTCGTGGTATGTATGTATGTATGAATGTTTGTCTATCTCTATCTAGCTATCTCTCCTCAAACACACCTCACCTGTCTATCTCTCCTCCTACCATCCTCAGATCCACCGCTCCTCTCCCCCTGACATTGATCATTCCACCTCTTCCAGCACTCCCTCATCTATCCGCATCGCTAGCACATCATTCCCTTCGCGGCAGCCTTCAACTTGACTTTCATCCGTGCACGACCTCCATCCGTGACTCTGAGATGGATGCATTACTCTTTTTTATGTTCATTGCCGTGTTTTGTTTTTCTCCGTCGGTATAATGAAGTCTGGTCCGGGCTTACGCTGAGAGGAAAGCGAATATGGCGTCTTGTGAGTATAGATATCTTATTGCGTGTGTATATTGGTGGAATGAATGCTTGCTAGTCGGATATTGTACTTTTTATGTGCTTGGTTTGTTATTGTTTACTGTCGTCTCTGCTTGTGGTAATGTCATGATAGCGTTGTGTTAAGCGTCGCCTGAGCCCATACTGAACAAGGCTGCCGTTCGTGGATTCACTTCGCTTCGTTAGTGGGTTTTTTTTAATTTTTTTAGGGGGAGGAAGAGACAGTAAAGAAGACAGACAAAGGGCAAGCTGAAAAAAAGTGACCGGAACACTGCTCCCCAAAGAAGGCAGAAGATGCAAAAAGAATAAAAACCGTAATATAAAAAAATACTCCTAAAGGTGCCTTGATACTCTTAGTTTATTATTATTATTATTATTATTATTATTATTATTATTATTATTATTATCATTATTATCTTTATTGTGCTTCTATTATTATTTTTTTATGATTATTTACCTAGTGTAACCCTGAAAGAGGCCGTAAGGGGGACGCAGGCCGGAGCGGGAATGGCGGCGGCGGCGGCATCGGGGGGTGGCGGCGGCGGGGGCTGCGGCGGAACAAATTGGTGTACTAAATAACGGGAGGTTGTTCCGGAAATCGGTCGTTCCGTTGGCTCAGTGCCTTGCATCACCGGAATGATATCAGCTAACGGGAGGAGGAGTGTGTACCTAAACATCCGTGTGTATGTGTCTGTATGTTTGTCTGCGCTTGTGTGTGTGTGTGTGTGTACGTATGTAATATGTATGTTCTTGGTTGTGCTTCATGGCATCCTCCTAGACTCTGAAGCAGGGAATGTCTATAATGGCGGCTTCCACACGTCACGAATAGACCCTGTAATCTTTTGACCTCTGGAAAGGCTCACCGTTTTCATCCGCAGACCCCGATCGCTTATTTTCCATCTTAACGTTAACAGCAATACCATCACGATTATAGCACTACCACAACTACCACCACATAACCTCCACCAGCACCACCACCACCCTTCCACCATCACCAGCAGCACTAATATCACCATCAACCACCACTACCGCCATCACCACCACCACTACCACCACCCTTCCGCCATCACGATTATAGCACTGCCACAACCACCCTTAAACCAGCACCAGTAACACAAACTCCCCCACCAACCACCACTACCACCACTCATACCATTACCGTGACCAATAACGTTAGCACCAACAACACCACACCACACCACATCACTACACTCTACTCCACATCACACCACATTCCATTCCACACCACACCACACCCTTCCACTCTACCACACCCACATTACCACCACACCCATCGTTAAGACTACCAGAGCACCTTCCGCCCAGCTACGCTCCTTACTCTACATATTTAATGACATATCTATACAGGCCTTCACCCGCGTCACGCCCACCCAGGCCTCCACGCTCCACATATCGCAGCCAAGGGAGCGAAAAGCCGAACGCCGCGTCAAGATACCAAAACTAATGTTGCGTGAAAGATGGAAAGATAGAAAGAAAACGCGTAGTCGGGAAAGTTCATGAAGACGAAAATCACTTTAAAATAATAATATACGCGGTGCTCGTTAGTGTTATAACAATGAGCAACCAAGTAAACAAAAGGAAAGGAGTGTCTTACTGTTAAATCGTGAATGCTGATCTACATTGACAAGGAGGGTGACAAACAACGACCATCGCGCCATGATAACGAAACCGTGACTGTAAATGTTAAGAAGCGCAGTCAAGAAAGTAATGAAAACGAGTCGGGTGCAGACTAATTAAAAACACGTGGATCATGTCTGTTACAAAGGGGCAGCCAAGAAAGTGAATACGAGTCTTCTGAGGAGCATGAACACTCTCACTATACTTTTAAAACGTTCAGCGAAGAAAGTAAAGAAAACGACACCCCTGTGAATATTATAAACACGCCGATCGAAGAAACTCAACACATAGGTCATAATAACTGTTGAAACGCACCGCCGATGAAAAGAACTACGTAAATAAATGAATTGATAGGTAATTAAATTAAACCTTCGCTGAAAATTAATAAACACGTTGCAAGTAACTATTGAAACGGGCAGTCGGAAAAAACTTGGATCATATAGTAACTGCTCAAACGTCCAACTAATAAAAAAAAAATAAACAATTGAACTGATGAAGCAAGGAATAAAACCATCCCTGAAAGTTAGTAAATACATTAACTCTAAGTATTCAAACATGCACCGCCAATAAAACAAAAACTAAATAGATACACTGAAAAAAAAAATAATACCATCGCTGAAAACAAATAAGCACTTTGGTCATACCTACTCAAACGTGTTATTGCCAAAAAGAAAGAAAGGAATAAAAATATGTTTAAATGCACTAATAGATGAATAAGTAAAAAAAAAAATATACTAATAATACCAAAAATATATAATGACATCGATGAAAGTAAATAAGAACCTTAATCATGATATTGCCGGGTAAGTTAGTTCAGGGGACCGACGATAAGTGCCGCGTCTTGGTAGGCGAGACGCGGGCTGTAAATACTGACGGGGCTCCTGCTCTCGCGCGGTCATGGACACACATGGTACGACTCATTAAGCCAGGCATTCCTCCCTTTCTCCCTCCTATAGACATGCGATTGCCACGACTCATTAAACCAAACATTCCTCCTTTCCCTCCTCCTCCTCCTCTTCCTTCTCCCCAACCGGCCTCTTGCAGACTCCTTACGTTCTTATGTTCTTATGTTCCTGCTATTCCTTCTTTTCTTCCTCATCTCCCTCTCCTTCCCATTTTTTTTCTCGCTCTCTCATTCAGGTGCTTCTTCTACTCCTCCTCTTTTCATTATACACACTTTCCATTTAGTGCTTCTTTTCATCTTTCTCTTCTCCCTCTCCTCATATTCCTCATCCTCTTCCTTTATGTTTATTTTACTTCTTCTGGTCCTTCTACTCTTCTTCCTTCTTCTCCTCCTCCATTTCTTCCTTTACGTCTCCTCATTTTCCCTCACCCTTTCCTTCATGTGCTTCTCATCCTCCTCCTCTTTCTCCTCATCCTCCTCATCCTCTTCCTTCATGTTTATTTTTCTTCTTCTGGTCCTTCTACTCTTCTTCCTTCTCCTCCTCCTCCATTTCTTCCTTTACGTCTCCTTATTTTCCCTCACCCTTTCCTTCATGTGCTTCTCATCCTCCTCCTCATCCTCCTCATCCTCCTCCACCTAGCGCCATACAGGATCAGCATCTGGTCTGTTCTTATGTTCTTATGGATGGAGAAGGAGCAGCTTAACATGTACTACTGTTGAGGAGAAAGGGAAGTGAGCGGGGGAGGTGAGGTTGACGGCCAGGTGTAGAAAAAGTGAAATAAGAAAAGGTGTACGTGAGAAATCGTCTCCAGACTTTCCTCGTCGATAGCATGTATGTTTTAGCCATATGTTTTAATCTTTATCTTATTTGTTTTTTGTCCCTTAGTCGTCTCTTTTTTTTTTGTCGTAAAGGAAATATATGCTTAAATAATCTTACTTACTTAACCAACTAACTTTACTTAATACTACATAATATCATTGTTGCTACCATATTGCTACTACTACTACTTCCTCTACTACTACTACTACTACTACTACAATTACTACAACAACTACTACTACTACAACTACTACTACTACTACTACTACTACTACTACTACTACTACAACTACTACTACTTTTTTTCATTCCCCGCCATATTAACCTTAACTTCCTCACTTAACCTTATTTTTTTTCTTTACGTTGTGTTAGTAATTTGACTCGAGATAAAAATAAATAAATAAATATATAAAAAGATGGAGGACAGTGACATGATGGATGATGGTTGAGCCGCTAGAAATGTCTCCTCTTCCTCCTCCTCCTCCTCCTCCTCCTCCTCCTCCTCCTCCTCCTACTCCTCCTCCTCCTCCTCGGGTCATTTTGGGTGAATGACCTCCCTCCCTCTCTCTCTCTCTCTCTCTCTCTCTCTCTCTCTCTCTCTCTCTCTCTCTCTCTCTCTCTCTCTCTCTCTCTCTCTCTCTCTCTCTCTCTCTCTCTCTCTCTCTCTCTCTCTCTCTCTCTCTCTCTCTCTCTCTCTCTCTCTCTCTCTCTCTCTCTCTCTCTCTCTCTCTCTCTCTCTCTCTCTCTCTCTCTCTCTCTCTCTCTCTCTCTCTCTCTCTCTCTCTCTCTCTCTCTATCTATCTATCTCACAACATTCCCAACATTCCTTACGTTGTCTCTCACCGCATCCCCACTTTCCCCGTTACACACCTTCCCTGCTGGTACGTTTTTGCACACCTGAGCGACACATCCTGCAATCACGAATATTTACCTCGTTAACTTATTCCCCCATTGTCTTGTATCTAGCACTAAGGTCTCTTTTATAACAATCTTTCTGTCTGTTACTCAGGGTGTGTTTCTTTTTCGACTTCCTGTTCCTTTTTTTCCCTCTTCATCTTCCTCCTTCTTTTTTCCTCTTTACCCTATTATTATCGTCTGTAACCTCAACCATCCTCCTCTTCTGCCTCCCTGTGATGGTGAGACATGGAGAACCAAGCTGCGGTCGAATCTTTCTCGTAGTGCTGTTCTCATTTACACTCAACTCACTTTCATCTGCTTGCTTCCCACGCCTCTCTCCTGCACCCCGTAGCTATGTCTTCTTTGTCGTTTTACTGGGCTATTGTGTACTCATAAGAAGTCATTTCCGTTACCTGATATTTTTCGGTGCTAAATGCATAGAACACTGCATTTGGCTGCTGACAATACTGCTGATCTACCGCAAGGATGAGTCTAAAGGGGCTATCACACTGGGCAAATTTTTCGTGGATCTTCAGTCAAACCACGATTTTCGCTGGCGTGGTTCTCATATTTCCGTGGTTTTCTGCCGTGTCCACGATCTTCCAAAGCTACGGTACATTTCACCGAAGACGACGGTATTACTCACCATCATCAGCAGCAGCAATAACAAGAAACAAATGAGAACCACGCCAGCGGAAATCATGGTTTGACTGAAGATCCACGGAAAATTTGCCCAGTATAATAGCCCCTTAAGGTGTTACACTCTGTAGGACACGGCGGATACCTCGTTCCTGGTAATGATGTGAACACCCACACAGGTAGTTTGTTTTGTTTTGTCTATCCATGGGGGTGCGTGAACACTGTTGGGGGGGGAGGGTAATGTGTGTGTGTGTGTGTGTGTGTGTGTGTGTGTGTGTGTTTACCATTGCTGTTCTGTTTGCCTTTGTTGGTTGATGTGGGAGTGTTGTTACATTGTTATTGTCAGGTGTGTGAGAATGTGTTTACCTGATGGCGAGATGGGATTTACTGTGTGTGTGTGTGTGTGTGTGTGTGTGTGTGTGTGTGTGTGTGTGTGTGTGTGTGTGTGTGTGTTATGCTACAATGCCTAGACACACCTATATATGCCTACCTGTTTTTCTTTACGTCTTTATTTTATACCTCAATCACAGAAAGATACAAAGAACAGAAACCTATCACGATTCTCACTTCCTAACATGAGCCGTGACTACGTACTCCAGGAACAACCGTGTGTCTCTGTGTAAATAAAAAGGAACAATAATAAAGGAAAGCCAGATCTGAGGAAAAACAAGAACCAGGATGGAAGGCGGGAAGGGGAATACATTTTATGGTGTCACGTTTCTATATTTTTTTTTCTTAGTGTCACGACGTGGTCATATATTTTTTGCCCTCTTTTGTGGGAGGACTTTTATGAGAGGGAAAGCTCTTAACCGTAGATATTGTGGTGATGGTGAGAGGTGAGTAAGCAATAGCAATAGCAATAGTAGTAGTAGTAGTAGTAGTAGTAGTAGTAGTAGTAGTAGTAGTAGTAGTTGAGAGAACAATGGTATATCAATTACAGCAATCTTCCTTTTATCGTTAATCGGAGGCCCTATTATGAATACCACAGACTTTTAACCCATTAACTCGGACGAAATACTCGAGCTCTTTTGCTTATAGGTGGAAAAAAACAGTTCTAAGAAAGTTTGATTTAGACTTCGTGAGCTTAGGACACCGTTGCCAGATTATCGTACACAGAGCATAGTATTTACCGGTTTCTGACGCCTAACTATTGCCAAGAAACATCAGAATCTAACTCTTTTAACGATAACTATAAATGAGTTTCGTTATTGGAGCCCAGAAGACAGTTTAGGGGTAGGAAGTCTGAATATATAATCGGCTGAGTACGACAATCTGGCAACGTTGGCTCAGGATCGACTGTGGTGTATGAAGATGGGTTGGATTAGGGTTAAATTCGACTATGGTAGAACAAGATGAGTTAGATAGGATTAAACTCGACTGTGTTGGCTTTATTACATCGGGTGCGAAGATCAGAGGTCAAACTATTATACTTAGGAAGCAAATGACCTCAAGTGCATCTATTAGACAAAAATCTTACTGTATCTGTTTGGCGAAGTCGTGCAGGTGATGGAGCGAAAAAAATAAACGGGGAATTCAGTGGACTGGCCATGAAGGTGAGAGAGAGGAGCGGCGAGGGGAAAGGTGCGGAGAAAAATGAGTAAGATGAGAGGCGAGAGGGTCATGGAGAGGGAGGTGAAGAGGTGAGAACAAGGAAAAACTAATGGCGAGGTAAAGAGCGTAAAGACAAAATAATAACTGAAGGAGACAGTGGTGAGGTAACGGGGCTCTCGAGAAGGAAAGGAAAGTGAGAAGGTGGGGAAAAGGTGTGAGGCAGGCGATGAGAGAGGCGGGAAGGGGGTGGGAAGGGGTAAGGGAGGAGAGACGAGTGCGTGCATGGGGTGGAATGAAATGTGTTGAAGTGTCATGAAGTGAAGAGGATCGTGGAGAGGGCGGGAAGGGGGAAGAGGGGTGAAGCTGAGGAAGTTAGTAAGTGGCTAAGTTTACTCGTTAGGAAGGAAAGATAGGAGTTGAGGCTGAGTGAGTTCAAGGTGTTAGATAAGGAAAAGATATGGGTCGGCATTCTAAGACACTTTCGTTTCTCACATCAGCTATTTCTAAAGGTCAAAGAGGGGGTCAGTCGGGTTCTAATGAGCGTTTCTTTAGGTTCATGGTACAGAAGAAGGGTCAAACTACCACCTGGCTCATAAAACTACTACTTAAAATGCCCAAAACTCCTACGAAAGCCTTGTCAAATGTGTAAACTTGGACGACGAAATGTTCAGTAATACGGCCCATGGAGTGAAGAGAAAATGATATAGAAAGCGATTAATGTGTAGGGGGGGGAGGGGGCGTTTGGGCGTGCGTGCGTGACATATATACAACTGCTAACCATAAATCAAATACCCCAGCAGATTAGCAGAACGCCCACATGCCTCAGCAGCAGCAATAGCGGTCAAGTAAATCTTATAACAGCTGGCTTGACTTAGGTTAGGTTAGGTTCGGTTATATTAGCTTCGGTTAGGTCAGGTTAGGTTAGATTAGGTCAGGTTAGGTTTGGTTAGACTAGGTTAGGTTAGGTTAGGTTTGGTTAGACTAGGTTAGGTTAGGTTAGGTTTGGTTAGACTAAGTTAGGTTAGGTTAGGTTTGGTTAATTGTTATGTTAGCTTATGAATGGTTAGGTTAGGTACACACACACAGTACCTACACACCCACGACCCAGCGAGGAGTGCGTGGCGGGCGTGCATGGAAGAATAGAGCTGACATCACCTACTCGTCCCAGGGAAAGATTGAGAGAGACGGTGGCCTCGAAGGAGTGGTGTGGGAAGAGCTGCGTCCTTCCCTCTCTTGCATCCTGCCTGACCACCACCACCACCACCACCACTATACCGTTCCACCTTCCTCTCCTCCCTCCTTACGTCCTCCTTCCGTCCGTTCGTCCTCACACGCCCGCGCCAAACTCCACACCCCGCCTCGCATCACTAGCCATGACCCTTTTCTATAGCTCTTCTCTCCTCTCCTCTACCCTTCTCTAGTACTGCCTTCTTCCCTGATCTTTCCTCCCTTTCCAGTCTTTTCTCTTGCCTTTTATACCCTTTTCTTTTCTTGTCTTTGATCTTGCTGTACTTATTTCTCAACTTTCATACTCTTTTACATATCATTATTTCCTTTTTTCCCTTCCCCTCTTTCATGTCTTCTTTACTTCCTTCATTTCTTTATTTTTTTCTTTTATTTGTACTCCTTTTCTAATGTTGTTGCTGTCCTTATTCCTCACCTTCTATGTTATCTATTCATATTCTTACTTCCGTTTTTTCTCTTTCCCTCTCTCGTAAATTCTTCAGTTCCTCCATTTTTTCTACTTCTTTATCTTATACTCTCTCTCTCTCTCTCTCTCTCTCTCTCTCTCTCTCTCTCTCTCTCTCTCTCTCTCTCTCTCTCTCTCTCTCTCTCTCTCTCTCTCTCTCTCTCTCTCTCTCTCTCTCTCTCTCTCTCTCTCTCTCTCTCTCTCTCTCTCTCTCTCTCTCTCTTTCTCTCTCTCTCTCTCTCTCTCTCTCTCTCTCTCTCTCTCTCTCTCTCTCTCTCTCTCTCTCTCTCTCTCTCTCTCTCTCTCTCTCTCTCTCTCTCTCTCTCTCTCTCCTACCTTTCATACTATTTTTCTTCATACCTTAACTTCATTTTCACTTACATTCCCTCGTAAATTTTTCAGTTCCTACATTTCTTTACCGCTCTTATCTTGCATTCTCCTTTCTCCACTCCCTTATTTCACAACCTTTCCTTAATTGCTGTTTTGACCTATCAACCTTTTCTCTCCATTTCCTTCCTCTACTCAATGCTTCCCTTCCTTTCCTGAATTTGTTTAACCGTGACATTTACTCCCTTCATGTTCTCTTCTCTTCCCTGTTCCCTTCTTTCAGTCCTCCCCTTATTTTCTGAAACTTTGATGGTGGACTTTTTCTCCCTTCATTTATCAGCTTTCTCTTAATTAATCCTTTCCTTCTCCGGCTTCATTTCTTCTTTGCCTCTTCCCAAATTTCACACTTTCTTTTCTTGACTTACATACTTCCTTCGTTTACTCACTTCCCTTTCCACGTCCTCCTTCCTTTAATGCATTCATCTATTCACCTCTCCATTCCCGTCTCTCAGTCATTACCTCATCACCATTCCGGCTCATTCATTACTCATACTGCTTGTCAACCATTAGCGATATCACCATTACCCTCATTACCCCATCCACCCATTGGGCTGTATTTTTAGACACCATCGCTTCTCACATCAAATATTTCTAAAGGCCAAAGAGGGGATCAATCGGGTTTTCATGAGTGTTTTTTAAGGTTCATGGTACAGAAGAAGGGTCAAACTACCACCAGGGTCATAAAACTACCCCTGGAAAGGCCTACAGCTCCTACGAAAGCCATGTCAAATATGTGAACTTGGGCGACGAAATGTTTTAAAATACGACCCATTTTCTTTTAGCGACGTTTCCCTCCCCTCCCTCCCCTCCCTCCCCCCCCAGCCACACACGTCCACAGTTAACTAGTAATCATTCCTCTTAGGACCGTGACACACTAACTCAGGAAGCAGATAATGTATGCCGCGGGAAGCATGCGTGGCGAATGACGGCTGTATAGTTTATGGGAAGATATAATGGCCCTGGAATGTAAAGAGCGTGAGAGGGTTTATTCTTTTCTCTCTCTCTCTCTCTCTCTCTCTCTCTCTCTCTCTCTCTCTCTCTCTCTCTCTCTCTCTCTCTCTCTCTCTCTATCTCTCTCTCTCTCTCTCTCTCTCTCTCTCTCTCTCTCTCTCTCTCTCTCTCTCTCTCTCTCTCTCTCTCTCTCTCTCTCTCTCTCTCTGCCAAATAGATATCAAAGGAATGTTCATATTATCGCTTATTGGTGTTGTAATTAATGCTAGTAGTAATAGTAGTAGTAGTAGTAGTAGTAGTAGTAGTAGTAGTAGGAGGAGGAGGAGTAGTCGAAGAAGCACAAGAAGAAAAAGAAGAAATAGAAAAAAAGAAGAAGAAGAAAGAGAATAAGAAGAAGGAAAAGAAGAGGAGAAGAAAAAAGAAGAAAAATATGAAGAAGAAAATTAATAGCAGTAACAGTAGTAGTAATAACAGTAAGAAGCATTAAGAGCGGAAGCAGCTGTAGACAACGAGCAAGAAACAAAGTAGTTACTCGCCTAAATTAATGAGCCGTACCCTTGCTGACAGGCCTTTCTTCATTCACGTCCTCCTCCTCCTCCTTCTCCTCCTCCTCCTCCTGCCTCGTTCCCGCCCCCCATCACCCTCGCTCCCGGAAGTCAGAACACTCAACTTTATCTAGTCAACGTACATTCATTAGCCCGGGTCACTGCACCTTACAAAACGATAAACATTACAAGCATCACTGAGGAAGATCACATGCTTGAGAGAGGCTGAAAGATGAGATGCTACGGGTTTAGTCTATATAGGTATGCCTTTGTGTGGTTCAGTGTGGTTGGTTAGCAGTCGGTGGCAGAGGCAGGATGGATGGGCGTTGTGATCCGTTCCCAGAGAGTCTAAACGTTTCCATTCACAACCCACTTCCTCTGAACGGGTCGAGTCTCCTTACTCCTTGTGCAGTAATGATCTTGTTGATGGCGGTAATGGTAGCAGTAGCAGTAGGTGAAGTTGTTGTAGTAGTGGTTGTAGTAGGTAGTAGTGGTAGTAGAAGTAGTAATAGTAATAGTAGTAGTAGTAGTAAGCAAGAACAAGAACAAGAACGAACACAAGAAGTAGAAGATGGGGAAAAAAGAAAAAGAAAAATATAGGAGGAGGAGAAAAATTGTAAATGGTGATGATAATGATATTGATGGTGAAGATTATAATGATGATGGTGATGATAATGATGTTGATGGTGATGATGATAATGATGATGGTGATGATGATGATGATGATGACGTTGCAGGAAAAGCTGGAAATGGCATGCATCTTCAAGATAGGGAAAGGGAAGACATGAAAGTATAAAAGGAATGTCTGGAAGGAGTAGAGGAATGGGGACAGGAAGAGGAAGAATGGCAAGAGGAGGAGGAGGAGGAGGAGGGAGGCAGATGATAACTTTCCCATTTTTTTTTTTTTTTTTTTAGCATACATCCTTTTACATCCCCCCCCCCCCTTTACTCTTTCTCCCCCTGTATACGAGGAACACACACACACACACACACACACACACACACACACACACACACACACACACACACACACACACACACACTACATTCCTGTCATATTAATACCTCGCTCTCATTCCTGTTCCCCCTCCTTTCCTCTTCTCCTCCTCCTCCTCATATCCTCCTCCTCTTCTCCATATGTCTTCCACCCCTCATTCTCTCTTTTTTTAATGTCTCGCTTCGATCTTGCGCTTCCTCCCCCTCCTCCTTCAATCTTCCTCCTCCACTTCTTCCTCTTCCTCTTCTCCATATGTCTCCCATCCCATCCTCATGTTCTTCCCATCCTCATCTTCCTACTCCACTTTGTCTTCATTTGCCTTCCACCCTATATGATTCCCCGTCAAGTGTTCCCCCTTTCTCCTTTCCCATCCCCATCCTTCACTTCCGCTCCTTCGTTTTTGCCTTCCCCCTCTTTATCTTCAGCATCTCTTCATCCGTTCTTCCATGCAGATTAGTCACTTTCTATTTTCTCTTCCTCATCATCTCTCATCCACCGCATAGAGTCGTAAGCAGAAGGAAATGCAGATAAAGGAAGGCAGGTCGCTAGTGAACTCTGGAACATCCTTCTTTTGTCTGTATTTCCTCCTGCCTATGACTTGAACTCTTTAACCCGTCCGCTGCGCTTTGCACATATCTCGCTTTCACTGGTAGCTGCTGCGGGTAACATACACTCCCAGGTCTTTCTCTGCCTCTGTGGTGGAAAGTGGAGTGTTTCCCATGTGGTATTCGTGTGCTGGACATCCCCTCCCAAGGTACAGGAGTCTACATTTTTCCTCATTGAATTGTAGCAGCCACTTTTTGTTCCATTCCTGTAGCTTGGTGAGGTCTGACTGTAGGAAATCCGCAGTCAATGGGCTTAAGACGGGAATATCAAGGCGCGTCTCCAACCATAATTGATCCTTCTTCTGGCCACTCAGTTCTGTTTTCCTTTGATGAAGCAGCACTTATCGATGTTGTTTTTTTGTTTGTTTTGTTTGTTTGTTTTGCTTGTTCTTGTTTCATTTTGCCCTTGAACTGCTTTTGGTACCTTAAAAATAATTTCTTTGATCTTCTCTTTCTCCTTTTAGTAATAGATTTCTCTCTCTCTCTCTCTCTCTCTCTCTCTCTCTCTCTCTCTCTCTCTCTCTCTCTCTCTCTCTCTCTCTCTCTCTCTCTCTCTCTCTCTCTCTCTCTCTCTCTCTCTCTCTCTCTCTCTCTCTCTCTCTCTCTCTCTCTCTCTCTCTCTCTCTCTCTCTCTCTCTCTCTCTCTCTCTCTCTCTCTCTCTCTCTCTCTTTCTCTCTCTCTCTCTCTCTCCAAATATATTTTTCCTATCACAATATTATATTTTCCTGATATTTTTCATCCCCGCTGACATCTCGACTGTTTTTTCCCCTCATATTCAAGCTCTGATTCTTTTTAAATCTGTTTTGCAGGTCTCGCTTCCTTTTTGCATTAGTTATAGCATTCGTGTTTAATCCCTTACCCCTTTCCTTTTAGCATTAGTTATAGCATTCATGTTTAATCCCTTACCCCTTTCCTTTTAGCATTAGTTATAGCATTCATGTTTAATCCCTTACCCCTTTCCTTTTTGCATTAGTTATAGCATTCATGTTTAATCCCTTACCCCTTTCCTTTTTGCATTAGTTATAGCATTCGTGTTTAATCCCTTACTCCTTTCCTTTTTGCATTAGTTATAGCATTCGTGTTTAATCCCTTACTCCTTTCCTTTTTGCATTAGTTATAGCATTCGTGTTTAATCCCTTACTCCTTTCCTTTTTGCATTAGTTATAGCATTCGTGTTTAATCCCTTACTCCTTTCCTTTTTGCATTAGTTATAGCATTCGTGTTTAATCCCTTACTCCTTTCCTTTTTGCATTAGTTATAGCATTCGTGTTTAATCCCTTACTCCTTTCCTTTTTGCATTAGTTATAGCATTCGTGTTTAATCCCTTACTCCTTTCCTTTTTGCATTAGTTATAGCATTCGTGTTTAATCCCTTACCCCTTTCCTTTTTGCATTAGTTATAGCATTCGTGTTTAATCCCTTACTCCTTTCCTTTTTGCATTAGTTATAGCATTCGTGTTTAATCCCTTACCACTTTCCTTTTTGCATTAGTTATAGCATTGGTGTTTAATCCTTACCCCTTTCCTTTTTGCATTAGTTATAGCATTCGTGTTTAATCCCTTACTCCTTTCCTTTTTGCATTAGTTATAGCATTCGTGTTTAATCCCTTACCCCTTTCCTTTTTGCATTAGTTATAGCATTCGTGTTTAATCCCTTACCCCTTTCCTTTTTGCATTAGTTATAGCATTCGTGTTTAATCCCTTACTCCTTTCCTTTTTGCATTAGTTATACCATTCGTGTTTAATCCCTTACCCCTTTCCTTTTTGCATTCGTCATAGCATTCGTGGTTAATCCTTACCCTTTCCTTTTGGCATAAGTTATAGCATTCGTGTTTAATCCCTTACTCCTTTCCTTTTTGCATTAGTTATAGCATTCATGTTTAATCCTTTACCCTTTTCCTTTTTGCATTAGTTATAGCATTCGTGTTTAATCCCTTACCCCTTTCCTTTTTGCATTAGTTATAGCATTCGTGTTTAATCCCTTACCCCTTTCCTTTTTGCATTAGTTATAGCATTCGTGTTTAATCCCTTACTCCTTTCCTTTTTGCATTAGTTATAGCATTCGTGTTTAATCCCTTACCCCTTTCCTTTTTGCATTAGTTATAGCATTCGTGTTTAATCCCTTACACCTTTCCTTTTTGCATTAGTTATAGCATTCGTGTTTAATCCTTACCCTTTCCTTTTTGCATTAGTTATAGCATTCGTGTTTAATCCCTTACCCCTTTCCTTTTTGCATTAGTTATAGCATTCGTGTTTAATCCTTTACCCCTTTCCTTTTTGCATTAGTTATAGCATTCGTGTTTAATCCCTTACTCCTTTCCTTTTTGCATTAGTTATAGCATTCGTGTTTAATCCTTTACTCCTTTCCTTTTTGCATTAGTTATAGCATTTGTGTTTAATCCCTTACTCCTTTCCTTTTTGCATTAGTTATAGCATTCGTGTTTAATCCCTTACTCCTTTCCTTTTTGCATTAATTATAGCATTCGTGTTTAATCCCTTACCCCTTTCCTTTTTGCATTAGTTATAGCATTCGTGTTTAATCCCTTACCCCTTTCCTTTTTGCATTAGTTATAGCATTCGTGTTTAATCCCTTACCCCTTTTTTTCCTTGCTCTTTCTTTCTCTAATTTTTTTCCCCCTGGCTTGTTTGATTACCTGCGAGTGTTACATCATCATAAGTTTTTCGTCCAGATTTTTGCTTTCTTATCACCTGTAGTTTTCTCATGGCCTCGTCCAATTCACTTCTTTTTGCTATTGTCGACTCACTCCCTCACTCTCTCCCTTACTCCCTCCCTCACTCCCCCACCCCCCCGCAGCATCCTTCAGTGAGCGGGCGTGTGACGGGGCGGCCATTGTTTTAGCTTTATAATGCACTTTGCACCAGTCATTCTTAACTTGCGTAATTCATTGCTTTCCACCACCCTCCCCTCTTGCTGCCCCCACCCCCCATCCCCCGTTCGTTTCTCTCTTTGTTTCTGTTTCTCTCTCTCTCTCTCTCTCTCTCTCTCTCTCTCTCTCTCTCTCTCTCTCTCTCTCTCTCTCTCTCTCTCTCTCTCTCTCTCTCTCTCTCTCTCTCTCTCTCTCTCTCTCTCTCTCTCTCTCTCTCTCTCTCTCTCTCTCTCTCTCTCTCTCTCTCTCTCTCTCTCTCTCTCTCTCTCTCTCTCTCTCTCTCTCTCTCTCTCTCTCTTGTTTTCATTCTGTCACTGTTTTCTCGTTTTCCTAACCAGTGATTCTCTTTATTTTAGTTTATTCTTGTCTACCCAGTTCTTTTTCCTTAACTCTCCTTATTTCATATCTTTCATGCTCTCCTTTTCATACCCTCACTCTTTTTTATTGCTTTTTGCTTTCAATGTATTTTTTTTTCTATCTAATATGCTGTTCAAATTCATGTGTTTTCCCTACTGTAAAAAACTTTGATGTGGCTTGTGGCTTGCAGATTATTCATTCTCCACGCTTTTCTTTTTCCTTTTCCAATGGTGATATACATAAAAGGCAGAGCCATTGTCATTTTTATGGTATTGTACGCTGTAAGCAATACTACTTCCAATTCCACCTCACGGACCCACGGGAGTGAAAACTTGCGTTGATGCAGTTATAGTTCAAAAATAAAGTTCGAAGGTCCTGTTTCGAAGCTTTTTCAATATATTGTACGAGAGACAGACAGACAGAAAGACCGGAATTCAATACACAATGGTAGCGCCGTGATTCTGATGACAGGCTATATCGGAACTATTTCTTTCTTCACTACACAGTAAAAAAAAAAAAAAAAAAAAAAAAGATTCAGCTGATAAAACTTTGTGCAATCAACATTTTGTCATCTAAACATTTTCACCCCTGTAAATGGCTCAGCGAAGGTAATAATTACTTTTTAAAGGAAACTAAAATGTCAAGAGTAATGACCTCCGTTTTTACTTTCAATGATTTTGCTAGGTTGGCTGCATCACTTTGTAGCCTACATCAGAAAAGTCTTTAGTCCGTGCAACAAACATTCCCGTGTAGTGGTGTGTTAGTGGGTGTGGTGGAGGTTACAGTGGAGTTCGCTGGACTGACTCTCCACTGGTTGGCTACCCATGCACCACTCCCTGAGCATACAGTGTCTATGCTCTGGTAGAATGAAAGCCAGCCCTCTTTCGCCCTGCCTTCTCCCTCCATCTTTCACAGCCTCTTCCATATCATATTCTCTCTGCTGGACTGGTTACATTATTTCTCCCATAAACAATCAACGCCTATGCTCTGGTAGAATGAAAACCATGCCTCCCTTCTCCCTCCATCTTTCTCCGTCTCTTCCACATCGCATCCTCTCTGCTGGGCTGGTTACGTTGGCTCTCCCGTAAACAACCAACGCCTATGTTTTGTAGAATGAGAACGGGCCCTCCTCCTCCCTCCCTCATTCGCTGTCTCCTTACGTTGGCTGGTTACATTCGTTTTCCCCTAAATAATCAACGCGTATGCTTTTGTAGAATGAAAACCTCCTCTCATTCTCCCTCCCTCTCTTCTCCCTCCCTGTCTCCGTCTCCCATACCGTATCTTCTGTGTTACGTTGGTTCTCCCATAAACAACCAACGCCTATGCTTTTGTAGAATGGAAACCTCCTCTCATTCTCCCTCCCTCTCTTCTCCCTCCCTGTCTCCGTCTCCCATACCGTATCTTCTGTGTTACGTTGGTTCTCCCATAAACAACCAACGCCTATGCTTTTGTAGAATGAAAACCTGCTCTCATTCTCCCTCCCTCTCTTCTCTCTCCATTTTTCTCCGCGTCTTCCACACCGTATTCTCTGTGCTGGTCCGGTTCCGTTGGCTGGCTGCCCACTACTCTCCCTTGAATAACAAACGCCTATGCTCTGATAAAAACCTGATCTCTCTCCTTCTAATGCCTTTCCTCTCTCCCTCCCCCCCTTCCTGTGTTAAGCTAGACTCGCTGGATCGCTGGTCACTCTCTCATGCTCAGCCTATGCTTTGGTATAATGGTAACCGCTGCTCCCTTTCTCCCTCTTGCCCTGTCTCTCCCCTTCTTTCCTATACACTTTGCTCCCTGTATTAAGGCCAGCATGACACTCCCTGCCTCGCCACGCCACGCCCTTGTGCCTCCCCACCCTTCCCTCGATGGCTCTGGCTTTTCTGTGTCTCCTCCCTTTTTCTCCTCCTTATCTCCCTCATTTATTCCTCACTTTGCACCCTTTCCTTCTTTCTCTTCCATTTCTTCCTTCTTATCTCCCTTTCCTTCCTTTCCAATCCTTCCTCTCTTATCTCCCTTTCCTTACTCCTATTTCTCCCTCCCTTTTCTTCCTTCCCTCTTTGTATACCTCCTCCCCTCCTCCACCTACACTTCTTTCCCTCACTTTCCTCTTTTTCTCTTTCATTCCTCCATTTTTATCCTCCTAGCTTAATACTCTCCCTATCTCCCTTCCTCTCCTCCCTTTCCACCCTCCCATTTCCCATGTCCCCCATCTTTCTACCTATCCCCCTTCTTTTCCTTCCTTCCTATCCCCTTCTTCCTTTTCTTCCTTACCTGTACCCCTCCAAATCCTTCACACTTTCCCTAACTCCCTCCCTTTCCTCCCTCCTGCTCTCTCACCTTCATCTTCCTTCACCTCCATCTTCCTTCTTCTCCTTCCTACTTATCCCCTTCTTCCTTTCATTCCTTAACTGTAGGCTATCACTCCCGTTCCTCTATACTCTCCCTATCTCCGTCCCTCTCCTCCCTTTCCACCCTCCTGTTCTCTCACCTTCATCTTCCTTCACCTCCATCTTCCTTCTTCTCCTTCCTACTTATCCCCTTCTTCCTTTCATTCCTTAACTGTAGGCTATCACTCCCGTTCATCCATACTCTCCCTATCTCACTCCCTCTCCTCCCTTTCCGCCCTCGTGTTCTCTCACCTTCATCTTCCTTCACCTCCATCTTCCTTCTTTTCCTTCCTACTTATCCCCTTCTTCCTTTCATTCCTTAACTGTAGGCTATCACTCCCGTTCCTCCATACTCTCCCTATCTCACTCCCTCTCCTCCCTTTCCACCCTCCCGTTTCGCAGCCACGCCCAATCCCTACGCCAGGAGGAATGGTGTGGAGATATAGTTTACTTTCACCTCGGCCAACCCTCCCTCGGAACGGTGCTGTGTATACATTCGGCTATTTGCACCATCGCTGTGCCCGACTTTCGGTTTTATTGTGATAATCATTGCTGTTTGCTGCGTTACCCGTTTGGCTATTATCATGCAGAACTTGGGCAACGCTTGGCTGGTCTTAATCGAGTTTCACGAAATTGGGCGTGATCTTTTTTTATATATTTTTTGCATTATTCTCTTTTCTTTTTCTTTCTTTTCATGCAATGCTCTGATGTGTGGTGGCGGTGGTTCTTGGTTATTTTACTTGTTTGTCTATTTATGGGAGTGTATTTCATGTTGCTGTCATCATTATTTTTGTTTTCTTTTCCATTCATTTACCTTTCCTTTTGTTTTTTCTTCCTTTCGTGCGATGCTCAGATGTGGTGTGGTTCTATTGGGTGGCAGCTGCTCGTTCGTTTGTTTGTAAGAGTTTATTTCACGTTTTTGTCATTATTATTTTTGTTATTTTCCTTTCGTTTTCCTTTCCCTTTTGTTATCTTTTTATTATCTCACGCGGTGCCCCGATGTGTTGTGGTTTTACTGGTAGGATTTATTTGTTTGTTTATTATAAAAGCATGTTTCATTTTTTTTTGTCACTATTATTTCGTTATTTTCCTTGCATTTTCCTTTTCTTTTTTATGTTCATTTTTTTTTATTTCATGCAGCGGCTCGATACGTTTTAATTAAGGGGAGCATTGTTGAGTTACCTGTTCAATTTGACTGTACGAGCATTTTCACTTTCTTATCATTATTATTATTTTCGTTATTTTCCTTTTATGGTCTGCCCGACGTGCTCTGATTATAAGTAGCATGAGTGAGTTACCTGTTCTTTATTTTTACGGTACCTAAAGAAAGCGACTCGCGGGCAAACAAATAAATAAATACACAAAAAAAACGCTCATTTCATTAAACTGTAAGACTATTTCACCTTTCTTTCCAGTAGTATTGTTTTGGTTACTTTACTTTTCTCACGTGGTGTGCCCCAACTTGCTCTGGTTATTATTACAGTAGGGAGTGAGTTATGCGTCCATTTATGAAGGGTTCTTGTACTCCAGTCATTATTATTTTGAGTATTTTCCTCTTGTCATGGTGTGCCCCAACCTGCTTTGGGTATTAGTTGTGTGAATGAGTTAAGTGTCCATTTATGAGAGTGTTTTCGCGCCCTTATCATTATTATTTTGGTTATTTGTTGTGTTCATATTATTATTTTGGTTATTTTCTTTTTCTCTCATGCTGTATGCCCCGACGTGCTGTGGTTATTAGTAGTTTGAGTGAGTAACGTGTCCATTTATGAGGGTTTTTTTGCCCTCTTATCATTATCGCTGGGAGTGGCGAGGTGCGGGCAACGGAGGAGCAGGTTTTTGCGAGCGAGCGCCTCATAGCTGCACGCGCGTGACTGGTGTGTTACGTGCTCCCAGGTGGCGGCGCGGCGTCCATGGGGCACCGCCGCTGACCTTTGGGAGTGCCAGACCCTCGCTTTCTCGCTCCCTCACACTCACAACCTCACTCACTCATTCGGTCATTCACGCACTCGCTAACTAATAAACTAGCTAAATCACTCACTCACTCACACTCACTCACTCACTCACTCACACTCACTCACTCACTCACTCACTCGGTCACTCACTCACTTGTTAACTAATCAATCAACTAAATCACTTACAAACTCACTCACACTGACTGACTGACTCGCTCACTCACTCACTCACTCAGACTCACTCACTCACTCACTCATTCACTCACTCGCTCATTCACTCCCCCGCTAACTTAACTAACTCACTCCAACTCACCTGATAGTAAAATACATTATTACTCTTATAATACATCTGTTGCAGCCAATTGTCTTATACTGTGCCATGGTTAAAATTCCCCACGATCTCTTTGCTTAATTTGATATGATAAAAGATAAATATATAAACAATTTTAACCTCGTCTTCTCTTTTCATTCTTATGATTACAGTATCACAAATTAATCCACGCGCCAGTAGTTTTTGCATTAACACAAGTCAACTGTAATTTAGGCTTCGAAACATCTTTACAAATTCGAGGTATGTAAGACTATATAGTTTAGTCAGAAATAACGTAGTAGGAAAAAACACAACAAAAAGGAAGCAGTAAGTAGCGGGCTTTAGGAGCAGTGAGCAGCGGGCTTTTTTTTTTTTTTTTTTTTTTTTTGCATTATTTTTTTTACGCCCTTGCACTGTCTCCTCTGCTGTAAAAAAAAAAAAAAAAAAGCTGATGGACAATTGTATAGGAGTGGAAGAACGGATTACAGCATGACCGTGGGTAAAACATTATGAAAAAGAGTAAGAAAAGATAACTGAACCCATTGTTGTGGAGGAGAAAGCAGCTATGTGGTGGTGACGGCGGTAGTGGTAACGGTGGTGGTGGAGGGGATGGCGGTCTGTGTGGTAGTGATGGTGGCGACGTTCATTGGGCTCTATTCCCTGTCTCCAAAGCCTCAACCAAGGCATCAACGAGCATGCTATTAGGGAGCATATTTACGCTACATCCCCGTGCTTGTATTTACATTCGTACCCGGCTGGAGAGAGCAGGCCAAGAGGAACGTCGCTGGGTATAACGCTGAGAGATAGGAAGCGAGCACCGTAAATTTAGGGAACAGACAAAGGGGGCATGAAGATGTTCTAATAACGATGAAAAGTAATAAGTGGACTTGAAACCTGAATAAGTCATATCTTGCGAAAGTGATGGACAAACCAAGTAACAGAATGGCAACCCAGAAATGTACTATTATAGTGACGAGATTAAATCAGAATCTGCTGGAGCATGATGGAGAGCTTCTTTTTAGACACTTAAATATTTGTATGAATAATATGGATGACGTGATATAAAAATGTTGAGAAATTTGTCTTATTTGGATAGGCTTAACTGTTTAAATTTGCAATCAATGAAAAGATGGAGGGTACGAGGAGATTTGTTTTGAAGTTCATAAATTCATAAAGAGCTGATATGAATAAGGATCTGATGGTAGAGAGCAGAGTAGCACGCTTAGTATTGAGTTTAAATTGGAGAATCTCGGAGTCAACAAAGACATAGACAAGAATTGGTTCATTAATAGATTGGTAAAAGAGTGGAACAGGCTTGGAGGTCATGTGGTGAGCACCTTACGATATCTTTTTTCATTGAAAGGTTAAACTCATAAATTGTGCGGATAGGTTATCTTTGGCTTACATCAGCTTCTCTTTGTTCTGCACAGGAAGTACACACACTAATTCGCCATGCCTATGACCCGCCATTTTTTTTTTTTTTTTTATTATTATTATTTTTTTTTTTTTTTTTTTTGCATTATGAAAATCCACAAAATAAAAACAAAGTCTACCTTCACACAGGCTTCGTCACCGTTGCCAGATTATCGTACTCAGAGCATAGTATTTACCGGCTTCTGACGCCTAACTATAGCCAAGAAACATCAGGATCTAACTCTTTGAACGATAACTATAAATGAGTATCGTTATTGGAGCCCAGAAGACAGTTTTAGGGTTGGAAGTCGGGAAATATAAGCGGCTGAGTACGACAATCTAGCATCGTTGGGCTTCGTGCTTAATAGCCTCTGATCTGTGTGGGCGAGAGGCTGGAAACCGTAGGCAGCAGTTGATCACCGCCTCAAGGACAGCAGCCTCAGGAGTAAGGGTGATTCAGATCGACCACGTCAAGCGGCAAGCCCAGCGGATAAAAAGGGTTACGCCAAGGCTGGTTAGCTCGGTGATTGGTTAGCGGCAAAGGTTCACCGTCACCATGCATCGTTTTCAATTCCTATTTAAGCTGTTAATGGAAAATGAGACCGTCTTATCGGGTTCATCTGCAAGATTAAGAGATGGGTCCTTCCGGTGGCTGCTCCTTTTACTACAAGGCGCAAAATCACGTACAGGTAAATAAATAAATAAAGTAAAAAAAAGAAGGGAAAGAAAAGTATTATTGGTGTACAAAACTTACTCGACAAGAAAATAAGATGACATTACGCCACTGGAAAATCGTTCTTGCCTACATAATTATTGCCTTTGCAGCATGTAGAAGATTAATTAAATAAAAACGCATAATCCATGGGAGTAACACAGTATATTTAATGTCCATTCAACGGAATCATACGTTGACAAAAGCTGAATCAATATAATCATTTCATAAGGATATTAAGGCACTACCCAGTAATGTCCCAAAAAACAAGTAAGGCTTTGAAACTACACAAAACGAGCTATGTGAAAACGAAGCAACCTAACGTATTACAGAGAGAGAGAGAGAGAGAGTGTGTGTGTTTCGTACAAGGTTATGGGGGGAACTATACGGGAAGCAGCGACTCGCACCCACAACCACCCACATACCTCTCCTAGGACCTGTACTACTAACCTTTCACTTAACAGCCAGACGGACAGACAGACTGACACACCTCCGAGGCTCTCTCTTTCTCTTTCTCTCTTTCCGATAACGTCATTAGCAGTAAATAACGGCTGGAATGTATTAATCTTGACGGATCTTGTGACCTTTAGAGATTAATTACACACTGCACGCTAACTCATACGGGTAAAGTCACTAATACACACACACACACACACACACACACACACACACACACACACACACACACACACACACACACACACACACACACACAATCAACTCAGGTAGCCTATGTGTATTAACCTTCTCTCCCTCCCCCTCCCTCTACCCCTCAATCTTTGACGTTGTGCAGTTACAGTACGGTGCCCGCGCGCGCGCGTGTATATGTGTGTGTGTGTGTGTGTGTGTGTGTGTGTGTGTGTGTTTACATTTTTGCCTATGGCGCCGGTAGACTTTCTTGATGGGGCCTGATAGCTCGCTGATAGTCGGCCATAGCCCTATGTAGAGCAAGCAAATGATTTTAGCGGCGCCATCTTGCTTGGCTCATCCTGGCTCCCCCGGAGCTCATCTTTAGCCCTCTCTTTTAGAGAGAGAATTTAGAATGCAAGTTGAAAGGTAGTCTTTAGGACAGCATGTGGGTAGTCTTAGGCCACTCTGCGGTGACTGGAAAATCCCAAGTTGTGGCGGCGTGCGGGCACCACACACACACACACACACACACACACACACACACACACACACACACACACACACACACACACACACACACACACACACACACACACACACACACACACACACACACACACACACACACACACACACACACACACACACCACACACACACACACACACACACACACACACACACACACACACACACACACACACACACACACACACACACACACACACACACACACACACACACACACACACATACATACACACACACACACACACACACACACACACACACACACACACACACACACACACACACACACACACACACACACACACACACACACACACACACACACACACACACACACACACACACACACACACACACCTGTCCCCAGAACTGCACGCGACGCATTCACTACATACACTTTGGGTCATTGATGCTTCCCTTTGACCTTCCTTACCTGTTCCCGAAGCGTGACCTCCCGTGGAGGGGCGGGCCGGGCGTGGCGGGCACCTGACCCACGCCCGCCCTCCTGAGTCCCGGGTGTTGCGTAAACCTAACAGTGAACGCAGGGAACGCCGCGAGAAAGGGAGATAGTGGTGGTGGTCGAGGGCGTGGTTTGCGTCTGGGCGGTGTAATTAGGGGATGTAGGTCATGCTGATTGTTCTTAGTGCTTTTAGTCCACCGGCCGCCCTGTCCTGAGGAGCCAGACGGGAAATGAAAAAAATATATATATATATATATATATATATATATATATATATATATATATATATATATATATATATATATATATATATATATATATATATATATATATATATATATATATATATATATATATATGTGTGTATGCAAGGCTCTCGTATTGAAATCACCAACATGGGATATAGCTACTACGAAAGGATATTAAGATAAATATATATGCAAGGGTCACATATTGAAGCTACTAACATGTGAAATAGCGGCTACGGAAGGAATTGAAATATGTAATAAGGGTCCTTTCCTAAAACACTTTATCTCTGAATCTGAACAAAGGTAAATGATTTGATGGGACCTATAAGATCCCTTCCATCTAAGAAGTCAAGGTGCTATGTCATTTTTCATATATCCATTTCGGGTTTGATGTGCTGGAAATCTTTTTGTTTCTGTTTTCTTTCTCTTTGGTGTTCGTTCGTACATGACATAACAAGCCCCTTAGATTGGCTCCACTCATTATGAAGTGCGCGCGCCTCCGTGGCTGTAATAAGCGTTCATCACGGAGAGACAACAGAATGCACTCGTTTTTAGTTATCTTTTTACACCTTCAAATTAAGCATCTCGTCTCCTCTGATCTCAATAATTACGAAACTCATGAATGCAGTGAAATTACAGCGATAAGAAAATGGCAGCTGTGATTATGATTGACAATGATCTTAAGTTTTTGTTATGGCGGATGATATAACAGTGATTTAACTTTGTCTAAAAAATAAAGAGTGGTTCCTTGCATCTTAGTTAATTGGTTAGGTTAGGTTAGGTTAGGTCGGTCGGTCGGTCGGTAGATAGATAGGTGTAAGTAGGTAGGTAAGTAGGCAGAGAGAGAGAGAGAGAGAGAGTCATAACAAAGGTGTGTCACTTCACCGTAATTACTCGCCCCTAGTTATTTTTCTTAGGTCACCCACTTATTGTAATTCTCTGGCCAGCCTTGCCCACCTATGCCCCGCAGCTCTACCAGTCCCCCCCCCCCCCCCGCCTCTACCGCCCGTGCTTGCTGTAAACAGGAACGTGCGGTCAGGGCAAGCAGTCATCCGTGGGCAATAAGTTTGATCAAGATAGCGGTGCGCATTATAACATTGTCTCCATGAAACGTGATGACCGATGACGAGGTGAATGTTTCGGACGTTGAGTGTGTAGTTTGTTTCCTTATTAGTTTAGTGTGTAATTTGAATGATGTGATGTTTTGCTTTTCTCTCTTTTCCTTTCTTTGTTCTAGTGCTTATGTTGTCCGTTAGTTTGGTTAATATATTTTTGGCTTCCTGCATTAATTTTGCCCTCCTTTCTGTTCCTTGCTTCCCATTCCTCGCTTCCCATCCGTTAGCTCCCATCCTTCCCTTCTCCCTTTTCCCTTTCCATCTTCGCACGTCCTCTGCTGTACATGCAACGCCCCCTTAACACAACGCCCTCAGCTCACCACTCACAACCATCCGTTCCCTGACAAGGAGGCCTTGCCCCATTCCTATAGGCTCTCCACCGCCAGTCAGTCCAGGCGTGCCCTATGTAACCTAAAGAACTCAGTGCCGGATTTAGGCAAAAGATAAGTAAGTTACGGTTTGGTGCCTCGCTGTCAGAAGGGGCCTCAGTCGCATGATATATGCTCCTCTTCTTCAGAGCAGGAAACTTGAATTCAAACCCTTTTCGATTGTTAAGAGCCAATAATTCTGAGCCACAAGTAAACGTGAATTGTTACATGCATGGCCAACATACATCAACACAACGTTATCCGATACATGCAAGTCAGAATCTGTGTACTTTGAAGCACCACGTTTGATATTACTGTTGGTGAGTAGAATTTCCTTATTTAATTGATCAGGTGCGTCATCACGAGAGAGCACTAGGGGGCGGTGACCCCCGTGTTTTTCAAAGGTGTTCCTTCAATGTCGCCATCAAGGGAGGGGTAGGAGGAGGCTGGTGACACAAAAATGTTATCCCAGGTACCAAAATTCTCAGAATAAATCATTTTTAAATATTATTGCCAGGCACATATGAAAATGTTTTCAGTTCTTCATGAGACGTTGCAAAGTCTTGTTTTGATATACAGCTTTATGACCCTTAGGTGTAACGTTTTACCAAGGGGCCCCCTAGTTTCATGGCTGAGGGACTGGTCGAACCGCAACACCACAATCACTCTTAGTCGTACTCTGCGTTGATTGAAAGTGACGATAGTAGTGATAGAGAGATGATAACGTGAACCTAATGTGCTCCAGTGTTTGAGCAGCTCCGTTTGAAAGAAGCGTAATGTAGAAAGGACGCGGCAGTAAATCATATGAAGGCACCCATACCTCTCGTGTGAGAAACACAACGATAGTTCACACAGTTTTCCCCCTGGCTGAACCAACCCATCGCCTCCCACTGCCCGCTCAGGTGACAGTCAAAAGAATCGCCCATTCGTCTTGTACAGCTGCTCCGGCCGTTTACGAGAGCGGCTCAGTGAGCGGTGTGCTGTACGAATCCATTTTTCATTTTCCTGGATGGTGTCGACGGTATTCCCCGCACGTATAAAGAGTGGTCGTATAAAGAAAACGAAGGTGAAAAGAGAAAACAACACGAAAAGTAGAGAAGAAACTATGAACTCTCAGAACCATAAACACAGCAACAGCCCGTGAACAAGACATTGTGAAAACGATTTCTCTGCACCATTAATTTTCTCTCTGACTGAATGAATATCCTCCAGGTTTTTCTTTCTCTTCTATTTTTCTTCTCTAGTCGGTGGCAAGACAAGGAAGCAACAATTGGCTGGCGTCTCATTTCACAATCTTCGTCGAATCACCGAGCGTTGAAAGCTGAAGCGGTAACACACGCCCTGAGATGATTCTACAGAAGTCTTGTCGTGGTGCAGCGTTAATTAAACATGTATATATTTGTGTTGAGTTTCGTGTTTGTGTAGAGCAGGTGAGGGAAATTTCCTTACCCGTAAATTTTCCGTTATTAGCAATTTCATATTATTCTCGCAAGCGTAAACCGTATCAATTTTTCATTACTTTTTGTCTGTTATTCATAAAGGAAGCAACATGAACTACGATTGTCAACATGGATTGCATTGGAGAGGTGCAAAGACTGCCTGACTGAATAACTGAATAACTGACTGACTTATCGAATAGCTCACAGACTGACTAACTATCTGAGTTATTGACAAAATGAATGAATGGGTGGATGACTTGCTGACTGACCAATTGACTAAATGACTTGCTGAATAACTAATCAACTGAATGGATGAATTATTGAATGACTGGCTTATTGGCAGATTAAATGAATAACTGAATGAATATGTGACTGGTTAATTAACTGACTGACTGAATGAATGAATAAGTGAATGAATAAATGACTGACTGAACGAATGAATAAATATTGAATAAATAACCTGCTGACAGACTGACTAAATAAATGAATGACTTGAGGTTTGACAAAATGACTAACTAACTGACTGAAGACTGGCAGACTGACCACATAATTGACTGAGTGAGTGAGTGACTGGAGTAATTGTAGTGAAAAGGAAGGTCATGACTGTGGTGGCTCCGTTTATGGAACAACAACAAACTCGTAAAAGTTCACCACTTAACCTACGGCCTTGACAGCTGATGTAGTTGTTGTTGTTGTTGATGTTGTTGTTGTTGTTGATGATGATGATGCAATTGTTTTTTGTTGTTGTTGTTGTTGTTGTTGTTGTTATACCTACCTGCGGCTATCTCAACTCATTACCTCAGCTGGAGCACCTTCACATACACCTGGAAAAGATGGACTAGATGAGGTCTGGCCATATAACCGTTGATAATTGTTGTTTTGACTGACACCTATCTGTATTTTTCGCGTTGGTATTTCGGTGCATAACCATTAGTGAAAGTTTTATTTAAGAGAAGGGCCACATAGGCTATAGCTCTGACCCTTCACACAAAATAGAGACCTCCACAAGACAGTGAATGCTGATCTTAAGATATCTCGTGACGTGACCACATATCACTGGTATCACTGGGCTTTTTTTTATTATTATTGTTTCCTTTTTTTTGTGCCCATGAGCTGTCTCCTTTGCTGTAAAAAAAAAAAAACTCGCCCTCCCAAAAGTTAATCAAGTCTCCTACCCGCCCCTTTCATTATATCAGTTTCCCCTTCAACATTTATACTAGATTACAGGGTTTTGTATTAAAAGACTTGCCAAAGGTACGTTGAGGTGGACAAACTATGTATACAGATATTGCGGGGTGGCAGTACGCTAATGAAATACACACACACACACACACACACACACACACACACAGCATAGCACCCAGCATCGCAGTGTCATTCCCTCCTCGTTGTGGAAAGAGAAAGTCCATCACGTGAAGCAGCGAGGCCTGTCCACCGTTCCTCGCTCACCCACCCACTTTCCTGCCTGCTTGCTTTCCTGCCTGCTTGCTTGACTGCCTGCTTGCCTGCCTGCTTGCTTGCTGGCCTCAACCTCCTCCTCCTTCTTGTGGCGTTATGATAGCAGCAGTAATATGGTGATGATGAGGAGGAGGAGTAGGACGAGGAGTAGAAGGAGGAGGAGTTGAAGCAATGGTAGTAGTTGTAGTAGTAGTAGTAGTAGTAGTAGTAGACCTCTCTTTTGGCCACTCATCTACACACTCTTTTATTGGGGCAGTGACTAGCGAGCTTTTTTCTCATTTATTTTTGCCCTTGAGCTGCTTCCTTTGCTGTAAAAAAAAAAGAACACACACACACACACACACACACACACACACACACACACACACACACCTGGTCTCTGCTCGGTGCGTGGTGGCGTCCCCTATACCTTATATGATGACCAGTGTGGCAGCGCTTCACCTGTTAACACCACCTGTCCCGTCCGTCCCTCCCGCCATCCCCGTGCTCCTTGACTGTAAAAACAAAACAAAAAAAGTAACCTTGCGTGCTTCCCGTCCGTCCGTCCGTCCACCGTCCGTTCGTTCGTCCGTCCTCTGCGTTGCCTCCCGTTATACTCGCACTCTACATGTAGATACACTCCGTTACGCTTCGTTGTGCCTTCAATGTAAGTTCACGAAGGTTAGATTGCTTGGGAATAAGTGACTGACTGAATGAATGACTGAATGAATGGCTGCTTGGGTTAGTGATTGTTAGGCATTATGTACGTGCTTCCTCGTTGTGCGACTTAGATCAGTTAAACAATCCTCCTCCTCCTCCTCCTCCTCCTCTGTACACTGATGTTTTGCAGTAGCTTTCTTCTCCCGTTCATCGCCTAAGAATAGACATGTACGTATATAAGGAAAATTACCTCATCCCTATTTCTTGCATGATGGATAGTGAGAATGCGTTGTTGCGAGAGAATTTCCTGCTGTAAACTTTCTTCCTCTGTTACTTTTATGAAACGGACATGTATTGAAAAGGACAGAAAAAGACATGTACGTATATAAGGAAAATTACCTCATCCCTATTTCTTGCATGATGGATACTGAGAATGCGTTGTTACGAGAGAATTTCCTGCTGTAAACTTTCTTCCTCTGTTACTTTTTTTATGAAACGGACATGTATTGAAAAGGACAGAAAAAGACATGTACGCATATAAGGAAAATTACCTCATCCCTACTTCTTGCATGATGGATATAGAGAATGAGTCGTTGCGAGAGAATTTCCTGCTGTAAACTTTCTTCCTAAAAAAGAAATTCTTACCTTTTTCTTTTCTGATGGATACTGAGAATGCGTTGTTGTTACGAGAGGAATTTCCACTTTCTTCCTTTTTTCTTTTTGATTTTTGAGACATGTATTGAAAAGGACAGAAAAAGACATGTACGCATATAAGGAAAATTACCTCATGCCTATTTCTTGCATGATGGATATAGAGAATGAGTCGTTGCGAGAGAATTTCCAACAGTAAATTTTTCGTCTTCTTTCAGTTACTTTTATGAAACGGACACGTGTTTAAAGAAAGACATGCAGGTCTATTAAAAAAAAACTCCTCTATATTTTCTGTGTAGTGGATATAGAGAATGAGTTGTTACCAGAGAATTTCCAACTGTGAATTCTCGTCCTCTTCAAATTACTTTTATGAAACGGACACGTAGTTAAATTTAAAGAAAAACATGCAGGTCTATTAAAAAAAAAACTCCTCTATATTTTCTGTGTAGTGGATATAGAGAATGAGTCGTTACCAGAGAATTTCCAACTGTGAATTCTCGTCCTCTTCAAATTACTTTTATGAAACGGACACATGTTTAAATTTAAAGAAAAACATGTAGGTCTATTAAAAAAATACCTCCTCTTTATTTTCTGTGTAGTGGATATAGAGAATGAGTCGTTACCAGAGAATTTCCAACTGTGAATTCTCGTCCTCTTCAAATTACTTTTATGAAATGGACACGTGTTTAAATTTAAATAAAACATGTAGGTCTATTAAAAAAAAACTCCTCTCTATTTTCTGTGTAGTGGATATAGAGAATGAGTTGTTACCAGAGAATTTCCAACTGTGAATTCTCGTCCTCTTCAAATTACCCTTGCGAAAAGGGCAGCACCACAAGACACACGGATAGTGATAATAACTGTGCCGAGCCATACCCACAAACACACGACTCCCAAAACTCCGCAGACGTGAGCTTGGACACCACAGCAGCGCGCACCAGGCCAAGCTTCCCTCCCTTTGTCCCTCACGTCTGCCCTTTAGGTCCCTCCTGTCGAGTCACCGCAAACCTTCACCCCTGCGACCTAGACGGTATATGAGGGGAGACAACTTACTCCCGGACACCCTTTTTCCATGACCCCTCTTTCACCCTTCACCCCACCCGAACCCCTCCCTGCTTATTTTCTCCACTTGGCGTCACGGATTTACTCCTCCTTGATTTAATCCTCCTTGGTCCTCCTCCACCAACTTGCCCCGGGACACTCCCTTTCCATGGCCCCCTCCTTCACCCTTCACCCCAAGATCACCCCAGCCGAATCCCTCCCTGTTTATGCTCTCTACTTGACTCCACGGCTTATTCCTCCTTGGTCCTCCATCCCTTGCCTCTTGACTATTTGCCTCACTCCTTCTCCTCCTCCTCCCTGCTCCGTCTTTGTCTCTTCTTCATGATGTATAGTTCTTTCTGCTTCTTCGCTGCTTAATCGTCTTGCTGCTCCCTGCTCCTCTCTTTCCCTGCTTTTCATGATATCCTTTCCTCCATTCCTTCCTGCTTTTCATACTAATTTTTTTTTTTGGGGGGGGGTCATTTATCCCTCATCCTCTTCCCTTACTTCTTTATAATATCCTTCTTTCCTTCATTCTTTCTTTCTTCTTCACTTCTGCTTATTTTTTATTTATTTTTTTGTCCTCCATTCCTTCCTGCCTCTTCACTCTTCCTCCCTGCTCTTTTTTTCCTAAGTCTTCATGATTAACTTTTTTTTCCTCTATCCCTTTATCCTTCACTACTACTTAAGGGGCTATCACACTGGGCAAATTTTCCGTGGATCTTCAGTCAAACCACGATTTCCGCTGGCGTGGTTCTCATATTTCCATGGTTTTCTGACGTGTCCATGATCTTCCAAAGCTACGGTAGATTTCACCAAAGTACGACGATATTACTCACCACCATCAGCAGCAGCAACAACAAGAAACAAATGAGAACCACGCTAGCGGAAATCGTGGTTTGACTGAAGATCCACGGAAAATATGCCCAGTGTAATATCCCCTTTTCTCCTCCTTACTCCTCTATCCCTACTTTTTCACTAATTCACTTCTCTGCCTCCCTGCTCGCCCTTTGCTCCCTCTCTGCTCATCTTAACTGCGACGTAATTTGGGCCCTGCATTTTACGAGCTTCTCAGAACGTCCCCTTCGTACCCCTTGTCCGTCCTTCCTTCCTTCCTCCCTTCCTTCAGCTCCTTTATTCTCCTGTTTCTGACGTCCCTCTCCTCCGTGTTCCTTCTCTTTTCCTCCTACATTCATTTCTTCTTTCCTCTCTCTTCTCCCATTCCCTCATCCTTCCCTGTGTCCCCTACCTTCCTCTTCTCTCCTCCTTTCTCCCTCTTTATTAAATCCTTATATATACATTTTTTATAGGAGTATATTTCGTATTTATTTCTCTTCCTTTATTCTTCTCTCCAGCTCCACCCCTTTTTATATCAGTTCTACCCTACTTTCTTCTCTCCAGCATCCTGTCTGCGTCCTTCCGTTCTTCTACAGTACCGAGACCTTGAAAGTACCCAACGTGCCACGCCTCTCGTCCCCTCAACACTCCTCCTCACCCCTCCTCCTTTCCCGTCTTCTCCTTTATCCTTTAGAGCAAAAACTTGAAAGAATGGAGGATGGGTGTGGGTTAGGAGGGTGGCATGGTCCAAGGACACCCACACCCACTGCCTCAGAGTGTGTGTGTGTGTGTGTGTGTGTGTGTGTGTGTGTGTGTGTGTGTGTGTGTGTGTGTGTGTGTGTGTGTGTGTGTGTGTGTGTGTGTGTGTGTGTGTGTGTGTGTGTGTGTGTGTGTGTGTGTGTGTGTGTGTGTGTGTGTGTGTGTGTGTGTGTGTGTGTGTGTGTGTGTGTGTGTGTGTGTGTGTGTGTGTGTGTGTGTGTGTGTGTGTGTGTGTGTGTGTGTGTGTGTGTGTGTGTGTGTGTGTGTGTGTGTGTGTGTGTGTGTGTGTGTGTCCTTCCATAATGATGTGATGCCGTACTTCTTTCAGAAGGTGTGTGAATGAAATGTACCTTAAAGATGTTAATTGGTGAAATAATTTTTACTAAGTAAAATCAATCAATCGATCAGAGAAGGAAAATACAATGAAAAGAAAAATTGGAAGTAAGAATGAAAAGGAAAACGGATGCTGCGCCGAAAAACTTCGCGAGGACTCCTTTGGATGCTTGTACGCGTCCCCAAGGCCCATCGGTCATGGCATGGCATGGCAGGACTGGAGGGCTCCCAGCATGGCGGCTCGGCGTCCTCCGGGGCCCCGACGGAGGTGCCTGAGATCTTCTGTCTAAAAAGCCTGGCAGGTGGAGTTCCTTAACCTTGGTAGGCAATCTGCCTAGGATAGCAAACTCTGATTACAAACCCGGGCAGGTGAGGCTCGTTAATCATGGTTGGCAATTCACCTAGGATAGCAAATTCCGAACAACAAACCCTGGCAGGTGGGGCTCCTAAGCCGTGGTTGGCGGTCTGCATAGGAGAGCAAACTCTGATTACAAACCCTGGCAGGTGGGGCTCGTTAGCCGTGGTAGGGAATCTGCCCAGGAGAGGGACAACTCTGAACAACAAGCCGAGGCAGGTGGAGATCGTTAACCGTGGTTGGCAATTCACCTAGAACAGCAAACTCCGAACAATAAACCCGGGCAGGTGGAGCTCGTTAGCCGTGGTAGGCAATGCACCTAGAAGAGCAAACTCCGAACAATAAACCCGGGCAGGTGGAGCTCGTTAGCCGTGGTAGGCAATGCACCTAGAAGAGCAAACTCCGAACAATAAACCCGGGCAGGTGGAGCTCGTTAGCCGTGGTAGATAATCTTCCTAGGAGAGGGTCAACTCCGAATAACAAACCCGGGCAGGTGGGGATCGTTAGCCGTGGTAGGCAATCTGCCTAGAAGAGGGACAACTCTGAACTATTAATCCGGGCAGGTGGGGCTCATTAAATTAACCATGATAGGCAATTCACCTAGGAGAGCAAGATCCGAACAATAAACCCGGGCAGGTGGGGCTCATTAAATTAACCATGGTAGGCAATTCACCTAGGAGAGCAAGATCCGAACAATAAACCCGGGCAGGTGGGGCTCGTTAGCCGTGCTAGGCAATCTGCCTAGGAGAGCAAACTCCAAATAATAAACCCGGGAAAGTGATGCTCGTTAGATGTCGTAGACAGTTCACGTGATGGGGACACCAAAGAAAAGTAAAATAAAAAAGAACATCAGAAAAAGGAAAATATAATAATGAAACATCAAGAAAATAAAAAAGAACACAGGTCATCCACCTTCAGGCCCTAACATCGCCAAAACCATGGGTGAGTTTTCTGGAGGTAAAAAGGCTCATCCAGACCAAAAAACATCAAAAGGGATGATATAGAACAAAACAGAAAAAACATCGAAAAAGAAAAGTAACAGCAATAAAAGAACAACATCAAGAGTAGTAAAATACAAAGAAACATCATTCACCTTTCGGCCCCAACTAACATCATCAAAACTATGGGCGAGTCTCGTCTGGGAGGAAAGAGGCTCATCCAGACCAACGAACATCAACAAAAGGATGAAAGGAAAAAAGAACACCAAAAGACGTTAAAAAAAAAGAGTAATAAAACAAACAGAAAAAGCATCAATAAAGGTAAACAACAGCAATAAAAAGAACAAGAAAAACACATCAAGAAAAGAAAAATATAACAAACATCATCCACCTTTCGGCCCTGACCAACATTACCAAAATTATGCTATGGGTGGGTCTCTTCTGGGAGGAAAGCGGCTCACTCTGAACAAAGAACATCAGCTAAAGGATGATATGAAAAAAAGAACACCAAGAAAAGAACATAAAAAAGAAAACCATTAGCAAGAAAACACAAAGGAAATAAAGAAAAAAAAACAAGAGAAAAAAATAGGAAAGAAAAAGAAAGAAAAGAAAAAGAAAAGCACCAATAGAAAATGAAATAGGATAAAAAAATCAATAAATAAAACAAATAAAAAGTATATATATAAATAAATGAATAAATAAATACAAAATATAGTAAAATTAATTAACTAACTAACTAGAACTCTAACTTTAACTAACTATTAAACTACCTATTTAACTTCCTACCTAACCAACGGAAATATAGCTGTTTGACTACCTAATATCTAACTAACAAACCGCCTAACGATCTAACATGGATAGTCAGGTAAGGTGGGGTTAGACATACAGGAGCTGCCTTGTATAGACCAACCGGCCTCTTGCAGACTCCTTACGCTCTTATGTTCTGATGTATATGAGTTATTGGAGGAGTATTTCTCTCTCTCTCTCTCTCTCTCTCTCTCTCTCTCTCTCTCTCTCTCTCTCTCTCTCTCTCTCTCTCTCTCTCTCTCTCTCTCTCTCTCTCTCTCTCTCTCTCTCTCTCTCTCTCTCTCTCTCTCTCTCTCTCTCTCTCTCTCTCTCTCTCTCTCTCTCTCTCTCTCTCTCTCTCTCTCTCTCTCTCTCTCTCCCCACCCCCACCCCTGTTTGTGTGTGCGTGTGCTTGCATGTGCTCCTTCACTTCCTTTCCCTTCCTCTGCCTTCCTTTACCTAACCGAAACTTTCCTTATCCGCCTAACATTTATTCTCCATTCTCTTTTGTCACCAAACCTTTTCTCAGTTCTTTTACTCTCCCTTCTTACTTTTTTTTTCCTTCCCCTCCCTGGCCTTTTGTTCCCTTGCCTTCACTGCACTTCCATTCCCTTCCCTCCGTTCCCCTCCCCTCCCCTCCCCTTCCCCTTCCTTCCCTTCTCGTCCTCCTGACCCGTCCAGCCGCGGCCTTGGTCCAGCCCTCAGATGGAGACAATAATACAAGAATCAGTGAAACTGGCCAAGCAGGTCAGGTCGTGATGCCGGACGTGTGTGTGTGTGTGTGTGTGTGTGTGTGTGTGTGTGTGTGTGAAGCCTTTCGATCATTGTACTAAGTTAAACAAGTCACTGGTGCACTGTTTGCAAGATGAAAGCTAACAGGTACATCAGTAAGAGTACAGGAGCGGCTGAAACCCACATTACCGTACCCAACCATCGGATCAGGCACGGCCATACACACCCCATTCACCCAGCCTCGTGATAGAAAGGGAAACGTGTGCGCGCGTCGCTAAGTAGGTGTGAGTTTGCGTAGCGGCTCGGAGCGGCAGCGGGGCAAGCGTGAGGCGGCGCGACTAGCGGGCGTGAAGCCAAACACAGCACCTGCACCTGCCAGCCACTCGCCCCCCGCCGGCCCCCTCCCCTCCACAACCAGCAGCAGCGCAGCATGATACACTTTCTACACAGTAAGACGCCGGCCAGCTGCCACCACCCGCTACAGCGCACTCCCCCGACAATAATTAAAGTTGACGGAAAAGCAGTTGTGTTTGACGGCCTGACGGATTGCTTGTGGGGTGTGGATGCTCTGGGTGCGGGGACCTGCTTCCCCTACCTGCTGGTGCTCTTGACAGGGGGGAGGGGGAAAGGTGATCTGCTGGTCTTTGTCATTGTTGGGGCTCATAAGGGACATATAAGGGCGAGGGGTGGGGGTACTGGAGGGTAATACAAGTTGCGAGACACTGCGATGTTCTTTTTATCTTAGCTATGAGAGGCAAGCACCCTCGGTATTTTAATATATACAAATATAAATCCCAACCTGATTAAAGACGACATAATTTATGATGATTAGGCTATTCCTTTATTCCTTATGATTTGTTTTTCAATGAATTATTATGACAACGAAGCTTCTTTTTCTTTACAACGAAATAAAAGAGAAAGCTTCTACAAATAGTCTATAGTAGAAGAATGGTATTATAAAACTTGGGAAGAAGCAAAGCATAGCCCCAAGAAGCCTGGGTCACTGCAAGCACAAGTCTCGCCGTCTGGTGCGTGCTGCGTTCCGTGTGTGAGGCGACGGTGCACGGCCAAACGGCATCCATCTCTTTTTCTCCGCCGTCTGATAACGTCCGACAGGCACGCAACACAAACCTTGGCTCGTAAAATTCTGCCTTGTACACCTCCACTACTTCGACCTCGGCTTCGAAACTGGATTCTAAGTACTGATGTCCGTCTTAATTTTTTCCTTTGGGTTGCTTAATATTAACCTTTTTCGGCCCTCTCATTTTCCTTTTTTTTTATATATATATAATCAGCATCCTTAGAATATATTTGTGTCCGGAGGCATCATAATGAGGTTTGCCATATGAAAAAAGGATTTGAGAATGTCACTTCTTCAGTTATTCATCTCCAAGGAAAGAAAATATTATACCGTACAACGAAGTAAATAGAAGAAAAAACATGTTCATGGTAATAGGGGTGGAGAGAGAGAGAGAGAGAGAGAGAGAGAGAGAGAGAGAGAGAGAGAGAGAGAGAGAGAGAGAGAGAGCACTTTCTCAATATAACAGAAAGATCACCAGCCCGCTATGACGGATTAATACGATTGGTGACCCATTTCAGACACTGCTTGAAGCCTCGCCCGGTAATATGCAGCCATTCCAGTTAGTTTCGATGACGTAATACCAGGTTACGGTCCACGCCTCTCATCATCACGGTCTATGGGAAGTGAGGGGAGAGGCGCGGCGCGGAGGAGTTATGCGAAGTCTGTTGAGCTTGATAGTGATTTACCGGCTGAGCGAGCGAGTGCAGGTGTGTGGGCGAGGCACGAGTCATCCCGCGCCTCCCCGCCACCCCTGCCCCCCTGACACACACACTGCTGCCGAACCGCTACAGACGGAATTACAGACCACTGGACCATGAGCAGCGGTAAATGCAAGTACGGTGCGGTCTGCGAGGCATGAGATTAGCCGCTGCACAGTTATGCATGCACTCTACTAGTCTACTTATCATTTCAGAACAGTAAAGTGAGTGCGAAAAGAGGCGAAGATACAAAAAGAAAAAAAAAAGGTTAACTATATTCCTTTTTTTTAATGTATTACTATCACATTACTATTACACGCACACACAAACAGGGGGGGGGGGCGAGAGAGAGAGAGAGAGAGAGAGAGAGAGAGAGAGAGAGAGAGAGAGAGAGAGAGAGAGAAATACTCCTCAAAATAACTCACACACATAAGAGCATAATAGCGTAAGGAGTCTGCAAGAGGCCGTTTTAAAGATGAGAAGCAAGGCGTGTTATCGTTCAGTGTATGCAATTTCTGTGGCAGTGTGTCAAGTGTCAAGATGAGAAAAAGTACGGAAAACCATTTGTATGCCTCGTAAGCATGACTATACTGATGGTTTAATCTTTGTCGTTTGTCTGTATGTCGTATCGTCTGTCTGTCTGTCTGTATATATTTATGTCGTTCTGTGCAGTTAACCCTATAAGCTCCAACGTTTTCAAATTTTCGCGCTTCTAACACCTAGCGTCGTACTCATTTATCTGAACAATGATAACGCTCATGAACACAAAGTACTGGTCTGTCTGTCTGTATATATTTATGTCGTTCTATCAGTTAAGCTGGCGTGGGAGTATGTGCAGCAGCCATGGGTAGGAGAGGAAAAGATTATACCCTCCAGTGCCAGAGTAAAATATTAGGTAAGTTCCGAGACGTCAGGATATTTTGTGCTTACAGTTACGAGGCGCGGAACGTTAGAAAAATAAATAAAAGGTTGCGTTATACTTCGGCACTCGACTCCATCTTTTCCTCCTTCGCGTGGATGGTTTCTGACAAAGATGGAGGAGTTTTTTCTTACGTATCTATATGCTTTAGTTTGTTTGCTTGTTTTCTACTCACTTTTTTTTTATTCGCGCGGACGGTTTCTATTGCAGAGTTCAGATAATTCAATTCTGCGTACGTACAATCTTAGTAAATGTTAGTTCTTTCTGGATTAAGTTTTTTTTTCCTAAGGTCCACTCAATTCTCTCTTCTCGATACGAGGAATAAAAACCTGATATTATAAAAGTTGCATAATTTAGGCGAGGAAATGCAAAGTTAATGATTGAAACGTAAAAAAAACGATTCCTTTCTCTGACGAAAAAAAAAAGAGAAAACTTAAAGTAGAATTTATGCTCCCGTTAAACCACTCGGCCGTCATCGCTATGCTTTTTCTTCTTCTTTTTCTTCTTCTTCTTGTTGTTGTTCTTCTTCCTCTCCTTCCTCGTCTTCTTCTTATTATTATTTTTCTTCTTTCCTTCTTCTTTTTCTTTTTTCTCTCCCTCTTCTTTATCTTCTTTCTCTCCTTCTTATCTTCTTCTTCTTCTTCTTCTTCTTCTTCTTCGTCTTCATCTTCTTCGTCTTCTTCTTCTTCTTCTTTTGCTTCTATTTCTTCTTCTTCTTCTTCTACTTCATTTTCTCTTCGTCATAATCTTATTCTTCTTCGTCTCCTTCTCGGCATTCTTCTTCGTCTCCTTCTCTGCTCTTTCCCGTCCCCTACATCGCCGGACACACACACACACACACACACACACACACACACACAGGTACACGCCAAGATCTTCTGCGAGAAAACGTGTCAACATTCTCGCCACCGCCCCACCACCAAGCAGCAAAACAGGCGACGTGCACAGAGCGTAGAGCCTGTGCAAAGCGTTAATTTCGACAAGTTTTTATACCGCCAGATTTTCCATACTCCTTACTCTTCCGGTTTTGGTTTCTTTGCGCTTCTTTGTGTTTTTCTCTTAGTTCAGCGGCAATGGAAGGAGCGGTTCAGCATAATTTTATCTCATTACTTTTTACCTTTCATCATAATTCTGTTATTTTCGCATAATAAAGGCGATGGAAGGAGGGGAGCAGCATCATTCATTTTGACCTATCTCTTTTTTTCATCTCTCAAGTTATGTCGTTGCTTTCTTTCATGCATGTTCTTGACACTTAAATATGTCGGGGTTTTTTTTTTTCAGTCAGTGAGGACAGAAATTACGGGATAAAGCTAGGCTAATGTTAAGGACAAAAGTGGCAGCCTTTGCACACAATCTTACAACAAATGACCTACGATATCCTCTCTCTCTCTCTCTCTCTCTCTCTCTCTCTCTCTCTCTCTCTCTCTCTCTCTCTCTCTCTCTCTCTCTCTCTCTCTTAACACGGAAGCCGCATAAAGTTATATAATGCAGTCCTTAGCCGGCTTTTTGCTTCTTTTGTTTTTGCCCTTAACTGTGTCCTTTGCTATAAAAAAAGGTTCCGCGATACCTTTGACGCTCAGCTCTGTCCTCCTGTAGGCTCTGGGTAATAAGAAGCCTCACCATGAGACTCAAGGCTGACGATGGCATACGTGAGAGTATTTATTTGACCTCCAAGCTTCCTCAGGTGAGAAACCCATTAAAATAGTTAGTGTTCGTTCTTACTAGATTATTATATTTTCCTCCCGGAGCGCCACACATTTTCTCTCTCTTCTCAATGCGTGGAATAAAAAGCTGATATAAAATTTGCCAGGAAGTAGCCGCGGAAATGCTAAATTGTTGCTTAAGATTGAAAATGGTAAAAACAAAGCGATACCTTCCTAAGAAAAAAAAGTGAAAGCTAAAACTGTAATTTGTGCTTGCGTTAAACCAGCCGCACATTATCACTTTTCTTCCTCTTCTTCCTTTTCTTCTTGTTCTTCTTCTTGTTCTTCTTCTTCTTCTTCTTCTTCTTCTTCTTCTTCGTTCTCGTCCTCGTCGTCGGTTTTTTTTTTTCTTATTATTATTATTTTCCACCTTTCTTCTTCTTCTTCTTCTTCTTCTTCTTCTTTTTCTTCTTCTTCTTCTTTCTTCTTCCTTCTTCTTCTACTACTTCTTCTTCTTCTTCTTCTTCTTCTTCTTTTTCTTCTTCTTTCTTCTTCCTTCTTCTTCTACTAATTTTTCTTCTTCTTCTTCTTCTTCTTCTTCTTCTTCTTCTTCTTCTTCTTCTTCTTCTTCTTCTTCTTCTTCTTCTTCTTCTTCTTCTTCTTCTTCTTCAGACCAGCAATTTTTGCAGATTTTTTGGGGGGGAGGGGGCGAGAGGACATCATAGGTTCATGAAATGGGGAGGGAAGGCAAGCGAAGCAAGCATGCGGAGGTGGGGGAATTTATTTAATTTTAGATTAGCACTTTAAGGGCATTTGACGCCGATATAGAAAACATTGGGGGGCTATAGTCCCCCCAACCTCCCCAGAAATTACGGCTCTGTTCTTCTGCTTCTTTTGGGATGTGGACTGTCACCCTCCCCGCTGTGTGGCTGAGTGTTCTTGCCCCGAAGCTACACGCCCCCGCTGAGAGAACGGGAAGAAGAACATTAACTTAAAAAAAAGGAAAAAAAGGCTTGTTCGTAATCTGTGTGTGTGTGTGTGTGTGTGTGTGTGTGTGTGTGTGTGCCGTAGCTCCGTGCACGTTCCGCGACAAAAAGTAGTAACGTTAACAAAAAATATCAAATAAAAGAAAAGGTCGCGCTAATGCCTATCGTTTTAGTTTTTTGCCCGGTATAATTTGCGATGGACATGGAGGCTCGGTTTGGTTGGGCTTGGTTGGACTCACGAAGACGACGAAACATTCTCACAAGATGCCATTCCCAGACCGAGCAGGAGGCATGCAGCAGACAGGTGTGCATTCCATCGAGGTCACTGTTTGTTTCGTAACTTTTGCTCCACGTGATATCGTTACTTGTTGCTCTTTCGCAGGTGTTCGTGACCGTCGCCGGGCGTAATGATGGGATTCCATTAATCCATCACGTTGTCCCTTTTTATTTGTTTTTTATGCAAATTCGAGGGAGAGGAAATGGTCTGCAATCCTTGGGACACGGAAAAGAAAATATGTTGGTATTACAATCCTTGTGAATGCTTTCATCTTTTTAAAAGATGATTATAATACCCCTTTATCTATAGTGAGTGAGTATAAAATAATTGTATATGTTACATTCAAATATTTAAGTTTTTAAGTCCCATGATATTCACACAATGCCAAATATTAAATATCCTGAGGAACTCCAACCGTCCGCCACGCACCTTCACCCCCCACCCCCCGCGCCCCTCACGCCACTCTCCCACGCCCCCAGCTGGAGACTTTCACCGCCTGACCCGCGGCCAGCACCACCACGGAGAAAGTTTCAGTTGTGTTGTTTTCGGTAGACTGAGATAAAATCATCGCATTATTTTCCCGCCATGCAAACAGCTTGAAACCTTTATATAATGCATTTTTTTTTCATATTGTTTACGTATTATGCAAGTCAATATGCGTAGTTTTCTCTTTGTTTTCGTTTGGTTTGAGCAGGACTAACTTTATATATTTATATTTTGAAAATTCTCGAGTTTTATGCGTTAACATATTCGTTCTTACTTCCGTTCCTTGTGGCGCACCTCGCAGCCGTGTAAAAAGCTGGTGGTGTTGTGCCGTTGCCTCCGCTGCCAACTCTATCCCTCAGCAGGTTTAAGCATTGTACATAGAAGTATCTGTGCGGGAAGACACGGATTTGTGGGGATAATGCATACAGGCAGCACATATTTAACAATTGTATTAAACAGAGAGAGCACTTTGGAAAAAAAAATAACCCATTTCCTTGCAAGCTTTAATGTAAGAAGGACATATTCCGGGATCATCACAGAACGGAGCGATAATCAGCGAAACTCTCTCTCGACCATTCATATAAACAAACTCATTATTGGAACCAGCGCGTCTTTATAGCTAGTCATTAACCGCTGTGTGTCCGGGTGTTTTCGCTGACCCCCCACCACATACATGAACCTCCCTCTCTCCCTCCCTCCGGCAGTGTCCATTCATATTTTGGCCTTTCTCTCGACACTCTCCCTTCGGTCACTGTTCCAGTAGGCCTCCTCCGGCTCCCTCCTACCTGATGCTTATCATTCCTGGCACCCTCTACCTTCCGGCCATCATTCCCGTTAATACCCCACAGCCGGTAAATACAGTGACCAACTTTAAGAAAAGGCTACATAAACTTGTAGATATCAAGGAAAGAAGATGATATGTTTACAATAATGTCTTAAGTCTTCTTGCTGGGCTTTATTTCAGTACTATGCTTTTTTTTTTTATGTCGTCCTCCTCTGGTGTAGATATAGAAAAGGGTGTCACCCCTTATCTCGTTCCTTAAAATCTCAACTTATAAATCAATTCATCATAAAATATCGTTCGCTCTGAGGGGGACCGTCCACCTAGGTTGAGCAACGCTGTTTTATTAGAGTAATGAATGCCTCTCTCCCGGCAAAGGATGCCCGGGCCGAGACTCAGACCCCCGACCATCTGATCCAAGAGTGCATTGCCTGAAATGTACCCTTGAAGTTGTATTTTTAAAACCACGCATAATAGAATCTCAAATTGCAATCCTTCCAAATTAGACTATAATACAAATTGAAAATATGTAAAAGTATGCCTTCCTTACATCTCCGAATACAGGAACCCCCCCTTTTTTTTCTTTTTTTTTTTTTTTTTGCTAGCTTATCTAAAAGTTTGCGTACCTTCTTGAGTGAGTGACCCGTTAGATGAGTCCAGGATGCAGGATGCTGGCGGGTCGTCGACTGGGCGAGGCCAAAGGGACCTTGAGCAGGCGACCTGAGGACAAGTTCTTAGAGTTGACGGTCGGTCGCTCTTCCGCCTCGCCGCAGCAGGTTATACACACTGCCTAAATTATCTGTTGCTTGTCTCCGCCTGGGCAGTGTGTGTGTGTGTGTGTGTGCAGGGAGGGAGAGACCAAAGGAAAAGTGGTTACAGGGAGAGGGTGATTCGGCCAGCAAAAAAAAAAAAAAGAAAGAAAAAGAAAGAAAGGAAAGAAAAACAACATTCCTTTCTCTTCTTTCAATCCTTCTTCATTTTCTTTTTTCTTTTCCTTCTCTCCTTCGTTTCTTCTTCTTCTTCTTCCTCTTTTTCCTCCTCCTCCTCCTCCTCCTCCTCCTCCATCTCCTCGGCCTCCTCCTTCATCTCTCAACTTTAAAAGAATTCCAGCACAACACCGTGGCAGAGAAATACGAGCGTACACAGAAATCTGCCACTCACGAGATATTCGGCAGAGAAAGTTTTGATTCACGATGCAGGAAGTAAAAAAAGAAAACGAAGTGTCAGCGACCCATAAAATAGTATAGGTAACATATGAAAATCAGATGTTTTGAAGATATCGTATTGCATATCCTGTGTGTGTGTGTGTGTGTGTTTTAGACTGACAAGGCAAGTAATCGCAGACTTATCAGTAGGTTAATAGGTAAACCTTAAATAACTATTGTTAACTATCATTATTATTATTGGTCTTGGGTGCGTAAACACACACACACACAAAAAAAAAAAATCATAGCCTAACTACACTAAGTAAAGGCTCTCGTATAAGTCAAGTCATGGATATTTGTGTGTGTGTGTGTGGGTGTGTGTGTGTGTGTGAACGGTTTCATGACCTTAGTAATGATACATATTACAAAACTCCTGCGTCATGAACGTGAAAACAGAGCGTGAAAACCTTCCTTACGACTCTTCCCCGTGGTCTTGCAAAGTAACAGTCGTAATGAGACCCAAAAACTTCTCGGATTGTGACCCTTAACTTCGTACATTTGTAGATATCTGTGTTGCTCATACTTATTCTTTTTCTTTTTTTCAGATTTCTCCTGCCGGTGCTGATGAACTGAAGGAAAAGGGAAACGAGGCCAAAGTGAGTGTACATAAGAGAGAGAGAGAGAGAGAGAGAGAGAGAGAGAGAGAGAGAGAGAGAGAGAGAGAGAGAGAGAGAGAGAGAGAGAGAGAGAGAGAGAGAGAGAGAAATAACGGGAAGATAATCAAAGAAAAATAGATTGAAAAGATAGAAAAAAGAATATATTAAGATGAGGGAGAGAAACAGAGAATGTCAGAAAAATAAATAACGGGAAAATAATCAAAGAAAAATAGATTGAAAAGATAGAAAAAAAAGGATATATTAAGATGAGGGAGAGAAACAGAGAATGTCAGAAAAGTAAATAACGGGAAAATAATCGAAGAAAAGCAGAATGAAAGAAGGAAATATTAAAATGAGAGAGAGAGAGAGAGAGAGAGAGAGAGAGAGAGAGAGAGAGAGAGAGAGAGAGAGAGAGAGAGAGAGAGAGAGAGAGAGAGAGAGAGAGAGAGAGAGAGAATGTCAGCAGAATAAGTGCGGTGAAGAAAAAAAAATCGAAAATAAAAGCAGATAGAAGAAAATATTAAAATGAGAGAGAGAAATTTTCAGAAACGTAAATGCCGGGAAAATAATAAAAGAAACCAGATGGAAAGAAGGAAATATTAAAAGAGAGAGAGAGAGAGAGAGAGAGAGAGAGAGAGAGAGAGAGAGACCCCCTGTACGACATATTTGTATTTAATTGCACTATGTGAGATGTAAAAATAAAGAAAGAAAAAAAAGAGAGAGGGGGGGTGATGGGGGAACGACCTTAGCTTCCTTTCTGTCTTCTTCCTCTACCTCTTTCTCTTTTTTTATTTTATCATATCAGAACATTATTGCCATCATCAAGACGAAGAGTGAGGCCAATGCTTTGTTCTGGTCTTGGCGTAGAATTATGAAGAGCTCGCCTTTTCCCACACCTTGGCCGGCCCAGCAAAGAACGTAGAGAGGGACAGTATGCTCACATGCTTCCGCCTCTCACATCCACTATTTACAAAGGTCGAAAAGGACATCAATCGGGTTCTCATGAGTGTTTATTCACGTTCACGGTACAGGAGAACGGTCATACTGTCACCGGGATCATAAAACTGTATCCGTGAAAAGACCCATAACTCCTACGAAAGCCAGGTCATATGTGTGTGCTTGCGCGCCGAAATGTTTAAGAATATGACCCTTGATTAACCGTGAAAGCAGTGACGTTGTAAAAGTGAGAGCACGTTCTTTCCCTCCTCTCTTCTGCTCCCTCGCCTTCCTTTACTTTCTTTTCATTTCCCTTCCTCTCTTTTTCCCCTTCCCTTCTCTTCTATCCTCTCCCTTTCTCTCTTTACCCTTTCCTCATCTTCCCTTCCTCTAGACTAAAAGGTGTGTAGTGGCTCCAGCCCGATTTTGGTTGCCCTAAGCCCTAACATCTGTTGACCCCCCCAAGAAAAATCTGAAATGCCGCCCCTGTTTTCATCTTCCTACGTTCCCACCCTCACTCATCCTTTCCTTCCTTTCTTCCTTCTCATACCCTTGCTCTCTCTCACTGCCTCCTTCTTCCTCTTTCTCCTCCTTTCCGTTCCCTCTCTTTTTATCTTCCTTCCAGCCCTCATATATTCCTTCTTTTTCCCCATTTCGTCCCTCTTTCGTTATCTACTCCTCCTCCTCCTTTCCTTCCTCCTTTCTCTCCCTCTCCCTCATTTCCATTCCACGCACATCTATGCAACGTTATATCTTCTTATGTTCCTCCCTTCCTTCCTTCCCTCCTCCTTCATCCTTTCCTTCCTTCCTTCTTCCCATCTCAGAACCCCACTCTCCTTGCCTCCTCCTTCTCCTCTTTCATTGTCTCATCCTCCTTTCTCTCCGTCTTACTCCATTCTTCACCTTCTTCTTCGCCGAAGCCCGTACTCAGTACCACAACAGCCTCAGAGCTTGTCGCACCCTTATTCGGAGTAGTAAACGCAACTACGAAAAACAAATAGCGCGTGACATCAAGACAAACTCAAAAAAATTCTTCACATACATCAGATCGAAAAAGAAAGTAAAATCCAATATTGGTCCCCTGACAGACGAGACTGGAACTGCAACTCAGGACAGCAAACAGATGGCCAGAATCCTCAACAGTAACTTCGCATCCGTATTCACAGTCGAGAACATCGAAACCATGCCCGAGAACCCTGACCCGCCGAGGGGAATCACGCCCCTGAAAATTGACTCAATATGCGACCAAGAAGTGAAAGAGTATTTGGATAAACTCGACACGAACAAGTCAACAGGACCTGACGGTTTGTCCCCGCGGTTATTAAAAGAGCTTAAACAACAAATACTTCAGCCACTCACTAACATATTCAACCAGTCTGTTCAATTGAAAAAGGTCCCGGAAGACTGGAAGATGGCGAACGTAACACCAATTTTCAAAAAAGGAGACAAAAGCGTTGCATTAAACTACAGGCCCATAAGTTTGACATCAGTGGCAGGAAAAATACTCGAAAAGATTATTAGAGACAAACTTGTTAAGTTTCTAGAAGACAATAATGTAATCTCCGACACCCAGCATGGCTTCAGAAACAAGCGCTCCTGCCTAACGAGTTTATTAGACTTCTTCCAAGGTATATATAAAAACTGGGATGCCCACAGTCCCAGTGATGTTGCATACCTGGACTTTCAGAAAGCCTTCGACAAGGTACCGCACGAGCGACTCCTTAAGAAACTGCACTCGGCGGGCATTGGAGCCAATCTGATCGCGTGGATAAGAGATTGGCTCACCGACAGAAAACAACGAGTACTACTCAACGGACACCCTTCCGATTGGCTTCCAGTCACTAGTGGAGTGCCTCAAGGGTCAGTGCTAGGACCCATTCTCTTCATCATATATATCAACGACCTCGAATCATGACTGAAATCCACAATATCGAAATTTGCTGATGACACTAAGGTGGGGGGAAAGGCCCTCACAAAGACCGACTGCGAAATCATTCAGAAAGACCTCAATCACATTATCGAATGGTCGGAAAAATGGCAAATGTCCTTTAATGTTGACAAATGCAAAGTCATGCACATTGGGTCCAGAAATAGTAACCACACATACATCATGAATGGGAGACCTCTGCAAGCGATGCAGGAGGAAAAGGATCTTGGAGTCACTATCAGCAGTGACCTGAAACACGCGAATCACTGTAAAAAAGCATACAATAAAGCCAACACTATGCTCGGGTTCATAGCGAGGAACTTCGAGTGTAAAACGCCAGACGTGATGCTATCTTTGTATAATTCAATGGTAAGACCGCACCTCGAGTATGCAGTACAGTTCTGGTCTCCTAATTACAGAAAGGACATTGATTTACTGGAAAGGATTCAACGACGCGCCACGAAAATGATACCAACCTTAAGGGCTCAACCGTACGAGGAACGACTCAAGCGACTCAATCTCTTTACATTAGAGAAAAGACGCCTACGAGGAGATATGATTCAAGTCTTCAAGTATCTGAAAAAATTCAATAACGTCGATTACTCCAATTTCTTTGAATTGCAAACCAACCTAAGAACTAGAAATAACAGTTTACCCATTCAGTCTAGTCGATGTAACACAGACATCGGAAGGAGTTTCTTTTCAAACCGAGTCATCCGTCACTGAAACAATCTTCCTTCTGAAGTAGTAAATGCGAATACTATCAACTCCTTCAAATATAGAATCGACCGTCACTTCGCTGCGTCGGGAGTAAACTGAATATTGAGTTGCTTTCATCTGCTCCTCAATATCGAGGTGCTTTCATCTGCTCCTCAGTGTCGAGGTGCTTTCATCTGCTCCCCAGGTCCCAAGTGGCTGTCGAGCAGATTAAATCACCAAAGCGGGCAACCTCGTAATGAGCCAATAGGCTTTCTGTTGCCTGCGTTTCCATGTTTCCATGTTTCCTCCTCCTCTTCCTGCACGACTGACTACCTTAAATGCTTCCTTTTTTTGTTTGTTTGTTTGTTTCTTAGTCTTTCTTGTTAGTCTGCTTCTCAGTGTGTTAGACATTCTTATTTCCAGTCTCTCATTATTTTCCTTGTCGTTTCCGCTTCTATCTTTTATTTCACTTTTTTTCTTGTTTATCTTTTTATCTCCATCAGTATGTTTTTCAACGTGGTTTTTCGTTCTTGTTTCCTGTTTCTTGTAGTTTCATATTTTGTTTAATTATTTATCTATCTACCTTACATATATATTTATCTATCTTTCTCCTCTATTAATCTATCTGTTTCCTACATCTATATATTTATCTCTATCTTTATCTTTCTATATATCTATCTATCTCCTTATTTATCTTTCTAACCTAACCTCTCTATCTATTTATCTATCTATCTATTTCTCTATATTTCCATCCATCTATCTCGTATCTCGCTTTAGTTTTTTTTCACTGAAGAAATGTTATTTGCATCTATGTTAACTTTTGGGTTGACTCTCATCGGCTTTCTGTACTTTCTCCAACTTTTCCGGCTTTTATCTATTTCTCTATAGCCCTTGGAGTCTGTCTGCTCCTCGTATCGAAATAAAAAAAATATATATAGGCCTATTTTGTGGGGGGGGTTGCCGAATGAGAAAGTATATTTGTGGAAGACATAAAAAAAGATAATAACCAGTTTTGCGACCTTCACATTTCTTGCAGCTGGCTGGTTGATAAGTTGGTTGACTGGCTGGTTGGTTGGTTGGATGACTCGTTGTTCGGCTGCTCGACTGCCTGGTTTGTTGGTTGGTGAGATGGCGGGCTAACTGGCAGGTTGGTTGGTTTTCTCGGATGATTCATAAGCTGATTGACTGATAGGTAGACTGGTTGAATAGCTCGCTGTCTTGTTGGTTGTCTGACCGGCGGGTTGTCTTGCAATCTCCAGGGAACTAAAATTCTGGTGTTCCTTCTGGTTCATCTCCTTCGAAGCTAAATGATGTTGTCCTCCCCCCTCCTTCTCTCTCTCTCTCTTCAGTGAGTTCGTTAGTCAGTAGCCTCCCTCCTCCACTCCTTCATCCCCCTCGTGGTGTGTTTTGCAGCTGCCCCCACATTGCCCTCCCCTCCCCCTCCACCCCCCTGACGCATCCTCCCGGGTCAGTGAAACTCCTAATTACCCGGCCGTGTCGACGCTCCAGGAGGTGAAAAATTTGTTCAAGGAAGTAGTATATAAATGGCTTGACTTCTTTGGTTATTAATGTCGTTTTAGTTTATTTTTTTCTATCTTTCTCCTTCCCTAGCTTGCTCTCTCCCTCATACATATATCATATTTTCCTCCTCCTCCTCCTCCTCCTCCTCCTCCTCTTCCTGCTTTGTTGCGTCAGGAGTGAACTGCACCTACGTACCCAAGTGCTTTGATCTGCTCTACGATCACTGAAGTGCCTGATGAGCAAATTAAAACATTATAGCAGGTAACCTCGGAATAAGCCAATAGACTTGCTGTTGCCCGTTTTTCCATGTTCTTTTCTCCTCCTCGTCTTTTTCTTCTCCCCATGGTGAGCTTTTATGAATTCCAACCCATTTATACAGGAACCGGGGTCATCCAAAACGACTTTCTTCATTATTATTATTATTATTATCATTATTATTAGTCTTTTACTGGGTCGTTCAAGAGTCGAAAGAAGAATGCGTTGCCCGACGCAGGAAAAGGATCCGTCAGGGTTTGGTCGGTCACGAGTCGTCCGACCGTTCGTCCGTCCTGTGCACGTGTTCTATCTTGCTGATATGTTAAGCTAAGGAGACCAACTTCATAATCGAGAGTGAGGAGGAAAGAAAGATTGATGGAAAAGGGAGGAGAACGAGGAGAAGAAAGGTTATGACAGTCATGTGCCGAGAAACCCGACGTTGAGGTTTCAATTAATTTTCTTAGTGAAAGCAAGGATGAAATTAAATACAAGAGAGAGAGAGAGAGAGAGAGAGAGAGAGAGAGAGAGAGAGAGAGAGAGAGAGAGAAAAGGAAGGAAGGAACGAGCAATACAAAAAAAAAATTATAAACTGAAGTACGGTGTTGAATGGAAGGAGGACTGGGCTGGGGATGGAAGAGAAGAGGATGAAGGGACGGAAAGCTAATGCGGAACATGGCGTAGGGTTGTGAGAAAGAGGACGGGGGCAGGAAAAGGAGGGAGGAGGGAGAGTGAGGGAGCGCATGGAAGGCAGGAAGGAAGAGTGGAATGGCGGACTGAAGAGGGGAAAAATTTTTATCATCAACTTCCTTAGTAATTATAACCACAATGCTAAGTGGGAAAAAGGACGAGTGGTGTAAAAAGTCTATCATACACATAAATCTCTCTCTCTCTCTCTCTCTCTCTCTCTCTCTCTCTCTCTCTCTCTCTCTCTCTCTCTCTCACACAAAAAAAAAAACACCACCGGAACGAAGTAACTTTCCCGCTCACGCATGGAGTCGCTGGTCCGGCGCGCGGTTCACAAGCGTTTGGGTTCGGTCATAATTCTCGCTGCGAGCCGTGAGCACGCAAGTAGATTTTCACATTTGTCTGTGTCAGCTACTGTCCCACGATGGAATAAGATAAACGAAAGTGTCATTCACTGGCTCTCGGTGGCGGTGGTTGCTCTCTGTGGCGAATGAAAATCTAATTACCCTTTGATTCAGCGCTTGGGAGAAATTACACCCATCTGTATATTAAGTACATATCCGTGTAACCTCTTAACTAATCATTCTGGGATTGAAAAGTTTAATTTCCATTTCTTTCTCATCTCCATCGGTCTTCACACACCCAACAAGGCATTATTATACCGTTGAGTATCTTCTGTATCAGCACATAGCTCTTCATGTGTCCCTCCATTCCTTCATCTGATGCTTCCATTCCTCTCCACTTCTCATTCCGTTACCATCCATCAAGACACAATTTTCCTATATATTTTCTTCACGAAAGGGCCACTGTAGCTCGCGCTGTTATAATATGTAGTCGGATTTTATCAGTCAAGAGGACAGTAGTCTGTCTCTCCCCAAATGCTGCTGGATCGAAATGTCTTTATATATACATCTTCCAGACTATACAGAAGGAAGTTTTGAAGAGGATCGTCGTCATAGTTTGGGGTGTATGCAAAGAACGTGAATGATAAAACGCACAACTTATTCATGTGTGTGTGTGTGTGTGTGTGTGTGTGTGTGTGTGTGTGTGTGTGTGTGTGTGTGTGTGTGTGTGTGTTTGGAATCTTCAGAACCGAAGTGTTATAAGCCGTCTTCAACGGAAATGTAGGTTCATTCTGTCTCCGATTTTTTTTCAGTTGTTCGAGTAACAAACATCGATGTTGAAATCAAAAATATTTTCTTTTTTTCTAGTTCATTCATGTCTTTTAAATCATTTTGTCAAGGTTCGCTCACCAGTTACATCATTTCTTTGCACAGTTTCGCGTATGATGATTGTGAGAATATATATGACTATGCAGAATAATAATTGCCTTTGTTCGTCTCGAGGTTGTCACATGCATATACACATATGTACATACACACCTGCTACGTAAAAATTATGTGTAGGCTACGTTCCCATCAGGGGCGTCCGCAGGATTTATTTATTTTTTCTAGAGGGGGTAGAGCCAAAAATTAGGTCTAGTACTTAAATACATTAGATTCCATATTTTCCTTGGTGAACCACAAGGCAATGGCGACACAGTTTCCCATTGGCTGCAGCACCAGGTATCCTCCCAAGGTTTTGAAGGATATTAATTTTGTTATAACTTGCGAACGGAAGTATGAACGGGAATATAACAAATATCACCAGGAGGGATGGGGGCAACTTCCTCTCCTTGTCCCACCACCCCTCCGGACGCCCATGTTTCCCATTGACATATTATCACTATTAATTTGTCAACAGAAACGATGAATTATGTGTTTTGTGTGTTTCCAGAGCCGTGCGTGATGGAGGCGTGGGTGGCGGCCGTGCTGGTGGGCGCGGTGGTCGGCGTGGCGGCGGCGGAGGTGCCGTGCGTGGAGATGGACAGGCGACTCACGCTCCCCTGCCTCTGCTCCACGCGTGACGCCAACATATCCATCAACTGCGACAACGTGGCCTTCCCGGGAGACTTTCCATTACTGCCCTTCAAGTGAGAAAATACTCGAGTCTCTCTCTCTCTCTCTCTCTCTCTCTGGTAAAACATTTGTCATTAGCTATTTATACCATACATTACCACCTCAAACAGCTATTTCAACCCGCCCCTAATCTTCATCAGCTTCGAACCGACTCCTTTATTCAATGAGGAAGTAATTCATACCCAAGTAGGATATATACTATTCATTTCCATACATGTTATTTTTAGGCTGAGAAATATGTAAGAGTTTCAGATCGTCGTTAGCAGTCAGTGAGGAAGATTATTATAACTTTGACATCCGCCTCCTCCCTCTCCTCGCCCCCAGGATGAACATCGTCGGGTTCTCGCAGAGGAACGCCGGGATCCAGGCTCTGCGGGGACAGCTCTTCACCGCCTCAGACCTTCCCCTCAGGAAAGTGAGTTCAAGGTTAACCCTTTTGGTACTTGATGAACCGTATTATTAGGTACTTTTGGCTGTCTTAAATAGGTACGTTCGGTGTGTTTTTGGTACGAAAGTGTGTGGACAGGGAAATATTTAAAGTAATATAAGTCTTCCTACAATATAAGATTTTGAAGGGAAGAAACTGAGTTTTCATTTCAAGAATATCAACCATTCATGTACTTCTTATTGCATTAGGTTTTCGTTTGCAGTTTCAAATTCAGTACATTTTTCCGATTCAGATGGTGTATGACATGTACCAATGTAACAATAATCAGAGGGTAAAAAATGGACAAGAAAATATCAAGTCTATCTGACAGAGGATCGCCGAGGCACTTGTAACTTGTAGCAGACATAACTATGTGATGTTAAATTTCTCCCTGTCTCACCAGTCGCCAGTCGCCATCCGTCACCCTAAGATGGCCGCCAGTTGCTTCTAAATTCAGGCTCTGGGAACCCTCTGTGTCTATAACTCTGTGGTTACAACCTTGAGACAGTTTCATGACGCCGAGTCAGCAGTTCGATGACGCTTAGCCAGAATTTTCTTCTTTGTGCAAACTGAATATAGCTACCTTACCCTGGCCTTGTTTCTCTTTGTCAGTACGGCGCAGCGCAGTACGTAAGCTACATGATATTTTCTTCTTGCAATATCTAAATAAATCAGTGTATTTGGAATATCCATTTTTTATTCATATGGCTTATTTTTTTTTTTTTTTTTTTTTTTTAGGTTCGATATGCGTTTTCTTCGTATTTTTTGTATCTTTTGTGTAAAATTTAGCCATGCAAATAATGAAAAAAAAGTAGATATGGGACATTTAGCAGGAAGTGTGTAGATGATTGGATGATGGATTTACTGGCATGAGTGGCATATGCCACGATGGTGTGTAGTGGGGTAGTTGGGAACCCTCATTATAGGCTACTCGTAAATGTAGGCTTAAATTTTAAGCAGGTTCGGCGCAGTCAATCATGCCAGACAAAAGTATATATGCGTGTCATTTCGAAAGGTAATTTACCACCATGCACCTCCAACACATCTTTTTTTTTCCCACTGGCAACACCTTTTTTCTTTCCACTGCCAACAAAAAAAAAAAAATCCTCCCCATTGCCAACACCATCTTTTTTTTTTATCATTCCACCGCCAACACCATTTTTTTTATCTTCCCACTGCCAACACCATCTTTTTATCTCTCCACTGGCAACACCATCTTTTTATCTCCCCACTGGCAACACCATCTTTTTATCTCCCCACTGCCAATTTACCATCTTTTTATATCCTCACTGGCAACACCAACGTTATCTCCCCACTGGCAACACCATCTTTGTATCTCCCCACAGGCAACACCATCTTTTTTATCTCCCCACTGGCAACACCAACGTTATCTCCCCACTGGCAACACCATCTTTTTACCTCCCAACTGGCAACACCATCTCTTTAATTATCTCCCCACAGGCAACACCAACTTTATATCTCCCCACTGGCAACACCATCTTTTTATCTCCCCACTGGCAACACCATCTTTTTATCTCCCCACAGGCAACACCATCTTTTTATCTCCCCACTGGCAACACCATCTTTTTATCTCCCCACTGGCAACACCATCTTTTTATCTCCCCACTGGCAACACCATCTTTTTATCTCCCCACTGGCAACACCATCTTTTTATCTCCCCACTGCCAATTTACCATCTTTTTATATCCTCACTGGCAACACCATCTTTTTATCTCCCCACAGGCAACACCATCTTTTTATCTCCCCACTGCCAATTTACTATCTTTTTATATCCTCACAGGCAACACCATCTTTTTATCTCCCCACAGGCAACACCATCTTTTTATCTCCCCACAGGCAACACCATCTTTTTATCTCCCCACTGGCAACACCATCTTTTTATCTCCCCACAGGCAACACCATCTTTTTATCTCCCCACTGGCAACACCATCTTTTTATCTCCCCACTGTCAATTTACCATCTTTTTATATCCTCACAGGCAACACCATCTTTTTATCTCCCCACAGGCAACACCATCTTTTTATCTCCCCACAGGCAACACCATCTTTTTATCTCCCCACTGGCAACACCATCTCTTTAATTATCTCCCCACAGGCAACACCAACTTTATATCTCCCCACTGGCAACACCATCTTTTTATCTCCCCACTGGCAACACCATCTTTTTATCTCCCCACTGCCAACACCATCTTTTTATTTCCCCACTGCCAACACCATCTTTTTATCTCCCCACTGGCAACACCATCTTTTTATCTCCCCACTGCCAACACCATCTTTTTATTTCCCCACTGCCAACACCATCTTTTTATCTCCCCACTGGCAACACCATCTTTTTATCTCCCCACTGCCAACACCATCTTTTTATCTCCCCACTGGCAACACCATCTTTTTATCTCCCCACTGCCAACACCATCTTTTTATTTCCCCACTGCCAACACCATCTTTTTATCTCCCCACTGGCAACACCATCTTTTTATCTCCCCACTGCCAACACCATCTTTTTATCTCCCCACTGGCAACACCATCTTTTTATCTCCCCACTGCCAACACCATCTTTTTATTTCCCCACTGCCAACACCATCTTTTTATCTCCCCGCTGTCAACACCATCTTTTTATATCCTCACTGCCAACACCATTTTTTTTATATCCTCACTACCAACACCATCTTTTTATCTCCCCACTGGCAACACCATCTTTTTATCTCCCCACTGGCAACACCATCTTTTTATCTCCCCACTGGCAACACCATCTTTTTATCTCCCCACTGGCAACACCATCTTTTTATCTCCCCACTGCCAACACCATTTTTTTATATCCTCACTACCAACACCATCTTTTTATCTCCCAACTGCCAACACCATTTTTTTTATCTCCCCACTGCCAACACCATCTTTTTATCTCCCCACTGCCAACACCATCTTTTTATATCCTCACTACCAACACCATCTTTTTTTCTCCCCACTGCCAACACCATCTTTTTATCTCCCCACTGCCAACACCATTTTTTTATCTCCCCACTGCCAACACCATCTTTTTATCTCCCCACTGCCAACACCATCTTTTTATATCCTCACTACCAACACCATCTTTTTTTCTCCCCACTGCCAACACCATCTTTTTATCTCCCCACTGCCAACACCATCTTTTTATCTCCCCACTGGCAACACCATCTTTTTATCTCCCCACTGGCAACACCATTTTTTTACCTTCCCACTGCCAATTTACCATCTTTTTATCTCCCCTCTGGCAATGCCATCTTTTTATCTCCCCATTAGCAACACCATCTTTTTATCTCCCCACTGGCAATGCCATCTTTTTATCTCCCCTCTGGCAACACCATCTTTTTATCTCCCCTCTGGCGATGCCATCTTTTTATCTCCCCTCTGGCAATGCCATCTTTTTATCTCCCCATTGGCAACACCATCTTTTTATCTCCCCACTGCCAATTTACCATCTTTTTATCTCCCCACTGGCAATGCCATCTTTTTATCTCCCCACTGGCAATACCAACTTTTTATCTCTCCACTGCCAACACCATCATTTTTTCTCCCCAGGTGGACTTCTCCCGCAATGCCATCCGGCGCCTCAATGTGGATGTGCTGGAGGGCCTCGAGCCGCACCTGCTGGAGCTGCACCTTGACCACAACCTCCTTGGCAACAACTACAACCCGAGCTTCTCTTTCACTGAGGTGGCCAAGCTCACGGCACTGCAGGTAAGATCAAAGGGATGACACAAGGCAGGTCAGATTGAGTTTTTAAGGGATAAGTTTTTTTACACTGCAAACAAAAACAAGTTCAGCAAGTCAAAATGTGGAGACTAGTGAGATTTTTTTGCCCATACCTGGAGTCTTAGAAAACTATCAATATCATGCAACTCAAGTCCTTGTCAGTTTTAAGGATGATGATTGAAAGAGCCATATGTAGGTACAAACTGTGACTTTTAATTTATTTATTCAACTTTGAAGTGAATACCACTTAACAGAAGAAGGAATGCCTTGATAATACTAACAGCACTAGATATTAACCTTGTTGTTTGACTGAAGTGAAAATCCATTATCGTTTGTGAAGTAAAAAAGGAATAGGTTATCAATATTAAAAGTCCCACCGCTTTCAGACGCTAAACTTGGCCTTTAATCACATTCGAGAGTTGGATGTGGGCTTCCTTTCTACACTGGAAAGCCTGGAGGTGCTGCATCTGGAAGGGAACAGCTTCCTGACCATGCCCACAACTGCTCTCAAAGGGCTAGACAAGCTCAAAGTCCTTACGCTGCAGGAAAATGACATAGGTAAGAAAAGAAGGTATTGTAGCAATGTACTGCAGCTGGTATCACTCAGCTAGCATTCAAGAAGTTCAGAATTTAAAGACTGGTCATGCAGAGATATTTTTGATGGGTTTCTATTTTTACTACAGTTGGTCTTCACTCAGTAAAGTTTAGATGGATGTTGGCCAAGCTGTGATCTCACTTTCCAGCAAAATGTTGCTTCAGTGACAATTGTTATAATTTAACCACAGACCAAGAGGTACTGAATCAATCTTGCAGACTCAAACCAAACCACTGTCATATGATGCTGATGTGAGTGCCACTCTAAAACATATGAGAAATCATCTAAGCTCAGAGTGGGGAACAAACTCAATTGCACCGGCGGGCCATATTACAAGTCGTATCCGAGAAGTTTCGGGTCCCTACAGAGATCAGTTTAGGGGCCGCATTACAAGTCAAATCCGAGAAGTTTTGGGTCCCTACAATGTTATTCATCCTGAACTATGCAGGGACCCGAAACTTCTCGGATTCGACTTGTAATACGGCCCAGCTACTACCACCATTACAAGTGATGTTGCGATAAAGGTGAACAAGCCTTGTGTCTCAGCCTCTATGTACATATTATTGTAAAACATTTCTTGTGTGTTATCCTAGCTGTTAAAGACCTGTGCCCTAAATCTACTCCATGACATACCATATGAAGTTTAGTTGAAAATATAACAAGATATTGGTGTTTTAACTTTTCATTGGGAGAATTTTCTTAGATGATGCAGACTGTGCTGTTTCCAGATATAATTAAGAAGTCAGCCCTGATGGAGACTCCCAGCCTGGTCTTCTTGAATGTGTCACACAACCGAATTGTCAACGTTGAAGTGGATGCTTTCATGGAGCTCTCACAACTTGTCACTCTTGACCTCTCATATAACAGGTGAATACCAACCTTGATTTACTTGTGCAAGAAACAAGTTGTGTAGTCTGCTAAATAAGGGAAGGGGGTTGGGGGAGGGGGGGGTCTGTATGCAAAAGCCTTCAGATTCATATGTCAGATGATCAGGGATACTGACAACGGTGTTTATAGTGATGAATTTATGAAATTAATATACATTATGACATGAAATCAATATTCATAATAGCTCATGTGTCAGATGACCAGGGATAATGATGATGGTTTTTATAGTGATGAATTCATGAAATTAATATGCATGATGATATTTAGTTTGTAATAGATTTATGGAGAAATCATAAATGCTCTACCGTGTCATCATACCATAAGAAAAACTTTGGGTAGTTACACAGAACTAATAAGTATCTACCTACTACTAACCAAATTGGACCACAGTACACATCTACACAACAAGCAGCTCCTTCTCATTCTACATCCTAACATTTGATGTGATCACACCATCCTAGCTGTGTTTGATTTCTTACACCCCACCACAGTCATATCAACAATCAGACAGTAGATTTCAAGTTTCTGAGGAGCAAAACTATATTATGTATTCTGCTCATTTAGCTTCTTGCATGCCATCTCTCACATCCAAAATTTCTGTTCCTAATCTATTTTCACACAAATCTCTCAATCCACTTCCATCTTGTCATTGAAATCTTTATTGCTTACTTTCAATCATCATCTCTTACACTGATGCTTTTCCTCACTGTTGTTCTCTCAACTTTATTATAATCACACCTCCTCAGCAGGGTATTCTTATTTTGCCTGCAGTCAAATTTCCTTAAACATATCTGTTCTATGTACTGATATTTTGCAACATTTTCACATCTCATTCTCTCATGTATTGTTTCTTTGTTGTTTTCATATATATTATTCACAAACCTTTTAAATTCATAAGGTGGGACCAATAAGCTCTACTTTATCTTCAATCAAACCCCTTATACTTCCACATGTATTCATATCAATATATTACATAAATCCACATAACCGCAGATACTTTCACACGTCTTTCACGCGTCATTTAAATCCTTGCATCTGCTCCTCTATTACTCTTCAGTTTGTATATTTTATCCCTAACTCTTCCTTACAGTGATTTTATTATGACCATATTTTATCAAAAATTAAATGTCTTATAGTTTAGGGTTCTCATAACTTCAAAAATATCACAACCTTGCCATACCAATTGCCATACAATTTTAAAGAAAGTAACATCGAACTTTCATAACCAGACTCTCCACCCTGCAAGCTGGGACTTTCAATGGACTAAGCAACCTTGAGGAGTTGGATGCATCTTCCAACTTCTTGATGGAGGTTCCTGCCGATGCCCTGAAGGAGCTGAGCAAGTTGAGGACACTGGTGCTGCATGACAATCTCATACAGGTGGGATAGTAATAATCAAGATGACAAACATTTATAAATCTGAACATCATCTTCAGACATTACTATTCCGCTGCAGGACCGTTCCCACCTTTCTTTGCTCTGGCAGATGCTCTAATTCCATCTCTCCACCTAGTCTTCAGTTTGCCCTGACTTCTGCGACTTCTGGGTCACCACCCTTACTTTGATTGTCCATTTCTTATCAGTTTTATATATGATGTTATGTGCCCAAGTCCATTTCTTATCCTTAATGACCACTAAAATATCCTCAATCTTTGCCTGTTATCTAATCTGTATGGAAAGGTACAAGCATACAAGGAAAAATTACATACAATAATCTTTCCACAGGGAATACTAAAAATACATCCTCAAATCTTTCAAATAAACTGAAACCTAATGTTGGAAGCACTGCTTTCTCAGTGGGTCCAGAGACTGTACGAGGGTTATAGGATAGAATAATGGAAACAAATAAAGGTTATAATCTGAGGAGCCCAATGGATAATGTAGTTCAACAGAATAAGCTGAAGGGTTAGAGATTAGGAACAGGCCTTTTAGGCAGTCATGGATGCAAACTATAAGATACTAAACCAATTGCTCTAGAGTCTAGATCATCAAGGAAACCAAAGTTTTAGGCCAGTTCACCAGATTGGCCAGTTAAGGAAGATAAAAGTCCAAGCTGATGGAAAACATTGAGAGATTTCAGCAAGAACAGAAATAGGAGAATGAGTCAAGATGTGCTTCACTTTGGAATTCAAATGGTCAAATAATTTTACTTAGGCACCGGTACAGGTTTTGAAATTGTACATGTACTGAGAATACAGCTAGCACCTAACTCATTCATTGTGATTCTTAAACCCTCCAAGGGCAGCTTGACATTTTCCCAGGGCATATTTTCTGTTGTACAATTTCCAGAATTCATTAATGATTTTTTTCCTTCATTGTCTGTTTCTTGGAGACACTGTCTCATGATACATGTTAATACTTAGAGGAGAAGAATTTAGTTTATTTATCATTATGTTGTCTGTGGTTTTGTAAACTGCTTACAGGTCTGCAAGTTATATTCAAAGTCACTAATTAGACGATACACAAATATAGACATGGCTCATTCAATGCATAATATTTGAATATTGTTAGTCACTGATGCATCAAAAATTTGCAAATGTAATTAAAAGATGTTTCCTGTATTCTTATGGTTGCTTTTGTTATGTGCTGACTGGTGAGTGTTGATGTTGACAGACCCTTGGGGGTGTTGTGGCACTGGGTCCCATGGCCAGTATCCAGCACTTGGATCTGACTCGCAACAACATTGGAGAACTCCCAACTGGGACCTTCAGGCAACTTTCTGGACTCAAAACACTCAAGCTGGCTGTGAACTCCATGAGACAGGTAAAGCTTTTTTCATATTACTGTATTACATAATTGTGGTACCAAATTAGTGGAATGTTTAAGGAGTTCAAGTATACATTTTAAATATCAGTGGAGGCACCTGAAAGAAAAGAAGTACAATTGGCAGAGGTGGGCACCCGCTAATTTTTTTGTTAGTACGCAATTCGCAATTCCACTAACTTTGTTGGACATTCCGCTAATCGCTAATCAACAAATTTCCCGGGTTCGCAGATCCACTATCACAAATCTGCTAATGTTAATGCTGATAATTTTTTTAGTCCACTAATGAAGTCTACTAACCATTTTTTAGTCCACTAACCCTTTATTGGTTATTGCAAGGAATACGTCTTTAACCTGGTAGCAGCGGGGATCATGTTTCTTAATGGTCCCACTAAGCGAGAAAAATGAGAAAAAATCATCACTCACACAAACCATTTCAAAATATATATCAAAGCATTTGTGATCAGTTTATGCATCATCTATTTTGAGGGGTTTATATCATGCCACAAATTTGGCCCGTCGCTGCTACACGGTAAAGCCACAAATTTGGCCTATCACTGCTACCGGGTTAAGGCTCGGCTAGTTAATGTAAACTGCCTCCTACACAGGCTGCTGGGACAGGCCGGCTGTGCAACAGACAGTTCTAGAATACTCCCGCCCATGCAGCCTGGGCAGCCTGCTGCCTGTGTGCTGTGCAGACTGGCTGCGCACCAGACAGATCTAGAATAGGGTGGCCATATTTCTGGAAGTGAAATCCAGGACATTTTAATAAAAAAAACTTTTTCTAGGACAGTGCATGAAATCTGGGATATTTCCAGGACAATTTTATTTACAGGATGAACCATTAAAATCTGGGACTATCCTGGAAAATCTGGGATGTCTGGACACCCTAATCTAAAAGTTTCTCCATACTTTCAAGAATATTCTTGAATTTCCTGAAAATGTCATTGTTGGCGGTTTTTAAAAGTTTGCATTAGCGGACTATAATTTTGGCATTTCACTAACTGCAAATCCGCTAATTTTTTTAATTTTCTGCTAATGCTATTCCGCAAATTTTGGGTTGGTCTGCTATTAGTGGATTAGCGATTAGCGGACTTAAATTGCGGAATGCCCACCTTTGACAATTGGAGAGGTTACTTGAAGAAAATGTTGAGAGTAAGGAAGTAAGAAAGGTTAGCTGATGATGCCTATACAGTTTGCTACTTTAGATGCTAGATGCAAAAAAAAAATAGTAATAGAAATAAATAAATAAAAAATCCTTTGTCACACTAGTTATATTGTGGCATACAAATGGAAAGGCCCTAATCTTATTAAAGTGTAACATAATGATTTAAGACTATGTTACATTATAAAGATGCAAACCTTTTTCATTACTATGACACAAAGTGACTATATACCATAGGATTTTTTTATTATTTTTTTAGAATTTTTATTTCATCTAAGATCAGGTCAGTATTAAGGCATCATCTGCTGATCTCTCTTACTTCCTTACTCTTCCAACATCTTGAACCAACCTCTCCAATTCCTGGACTTCTTTTTGTTGCTTCCATTTGTTACAGTTTGACAGAGGAAACTGAATGGAATGAGAATAGGTAGAGCATTCCATTTCACTTGACAGTCTTTCTTCCTATATCATTAAATATTAAGCTGTTATTCATTAGGTCTGCATGATGAAGAAGTGAAGCTTGTGTGAGATAGAGACCCATGAAAATGCACACAAAATGATTGAGCTGCAGGAATATGCTCAATAATTATTTAACAGACTTTTAAGTTTATAATATTTTTACTTTTCCACCTCTACCTATTGCACCACATTTCATAATAACTGTGGAGAGGATTATGCTCATGGAACATATTTCTGCATATCCTCACCATAATCATGTTTTATATTTTTAATTTAGTTTTTTGGCACCTGTTTCAAAGGTCCATAATTCAAGAGCTTCCAAATTACATATATGCCTTGCATGGTCATAATGAGACCAGTGAGATTTAATTTTTGATAATTTCCCCTTTAGCTTTACTGCCATTATTCCCTCTTTTTAAAATTTACTTCAAATTTGAAGTTGTTACACAGCTTAATACAATGGTACAACAAGCCAATGTGTGTGTGTTATGAGACCCTGCATGCTGGATAAGGTTCGACTCGTGGTTTTACATCTTTTGTTGATACACCACCACATTGTGGATTATTATTACACGTCAAAATGATTATTTAAATATTATTATTATTATTATTATTATTATTATTATTATTATTATTATTATTATTATTATTATTATTATTATTATTATTATTATTATCACTATTACTTTGGCACTATTTTCCATGAAATTACTAGGTCAGGAGGTTTTAAATTATATGGTTTTCAGGTTCAACTCAGTTTTATTTTTGGAGAAACACACATAAAATAACAGAGTTGCAAGAATATTCTGCACAGTTTTTCTCATGCTTCCCATAACTTACTACGGGGGGCTCCCGTGGTCCCATGGTAGAGTCTCCGCCTTGCGCTTCGGCGGGTTGCTGGGGCGTGGGTTTGAGACCTATCAGTTACCATGGGGGTGGAAAGGTGGGCTCTTTCCGACACCCTCAGCCCCGTTGTTGGGCCTCCTCCTTGAAAGAATTGGGTATCTCTCTACCAGCCGTCTGGGGGGTTGCGCGGCATGCACCGCCTTCCTCCATTGGGGTATATCCCCAACGAAATACCAAAAAAATAAATAATAAATAAATAGCTTACTACCATAGCTATACAGAAAAGACAGTTTGTGAAGAGTTTAATGACAGTAATTGACTATTTAAAGCCCTTTCTCTGTGAAATGTCAAACCAATAAACATGTCTGATGCCTCACAGGACAATATGGTAAGGGGATTTTGTTAGTCTACTATCATAGTCTGCAAATTACAACATGTAAATATCTACTGTTTCTTTGGATTTTTCAGGTGGATGAAGATGCGTTTGATGGATTGTCCTCATTAGAGACACTTCATTTGGATGATGACAATATTCTCTCCATACCCTGGACAGCCTTAGCTAAGGTGAGTTTTTCCTCCGCCTCAGCACATTTATAATATAAGGAGGCGATGGCTGAGGGGTCAGCGTGTGGGCACAGTATCCTAAAGGACCCAGCTTCAAGTCCCACCCACTGCTACAAGCTGACAATTTTCAGTCACTGCCAAACGCCATAAGACTACCCACATGCTGTCCTGATAAACACAGATTAACCTAGGCTCTAGTGAATCTCTCTGAAGAGGATCAAGTGGAGCTCCGGGGGGGCAGCATGAACCAAGCAAGATGGCAACACTATATGCTTGTGCCACTAACAGGCTGGGGGTGATCAGCAGACCCCATCAAGAAAGACTACTGGCACCATAGGCCAAATGAAAAAAAAAAAAAAAAAAAAATAGAAGCACATTCAACTTCTATAATGTGGAAAAGTACCTCATTCTATCAAAAACTTAAAACAAAGCTTTACTCACCCCCATCAACCCTCCTCCCTCAGATTCAATAGAATGCAAATCATAGGTATTACTTTCAAAATATGTTTACTTTTCCTGGGGAAAGTTATCTGCAATTTACATGAATGACTTATAAGCAGATACAGAAATTTTTCCACTACTTTCATCTTCTTGTACTTGTGGTGATGTTATGTAACACTTGAGTTAATATCTCCCTCCCTCCCCTTGAAACAACATGTGACACCAAACCTAACAGCCCCCACCCCCTTCTGCACTACATAAGAATTGAATGATCCCCTTACCTATTTCAGCAAGGTAGTTAGAATTGAAATATGACTTGCAACACTGGCATGGTACCAATAAACATTGTATGTAATATTGCTCTCTCAAAGAGTATGATTTTCAAAGAACGAAGTTAGCTATGATTTGAGAAAAATAGATAACACATGAACAACTCTCAAAACAATACATGTGGTAAAACCAGGAATAAATTTAAAAGAAATATAGTTGAAGTACACTATCTTACTCATATTCTTTTACCTGAACAGGTGAGAACACTGACATGGCTGACGCTGGACTACAATCGTGTCGGGGTCATCTCATCAGACAGCCTACAAACCCTAACTGGCCTCCACCGCCTATCCATTGCTCACAACATCATCCGTGAGCTGCCACCAGGAACATTCTCAAACTTCACAGCCTTGCAAAGCTTGAATCTGTATGGAAATCAGCTCCAGAACATTATTCCTGAAAGCTTAGTTGGCCTACGGAGCAGCTTGAAAGCACTGAATCTTGGTCTGAATCGCCTCAGTGAGCTTCCACAGTTTGACTTTCCGTTACTAGATTCCCTGATATTGTCTAGAAACAACATAACCATCCTTCCATCAGATGTTTTTGTTCTGTTGCCTGAGCTCAAGATGCTTGACCTGAGTGAGAACCATCTTTCTTCTCTGCCTGTCACCCTCTTTTATCCCGTAAGAAAGCTCTCCACTCTTGATCTTAGCAAAAATCAGATCTCTGAAATTCGTTCAGGACAATTTAATGAATCTTTCATCAATGTTATAAACCTTCAAGATAATAAGATACAGGAGATTCCAAATGAGGCTTTCAAGGACTTGCTGTTCTTGCATACACTCGACCTGAGCCAGAACATGATAAGGAGTATCAGTGATGCTGCTTTTCTGAATATTCCACTAATTCACATACTGCGTCTGAATAAGAATATGCTTCCATCTTTCAAGAAAGAGTATTTTAAGCTCACAATACCAGCACCAGCTACAGAACTGAGAATTTTAGACTTGAGCAACAATGACATCACTTTCCTGCAGACTCAAGCCTTTAAACTGCATAAAAAACTTTCCTGGCTTAGCCTTGCTCACAACAGACTTACATTCTTCCCAGCAGAAATTGTTAATGACCTCACTGAGTTGGAACATCTTGATGTTGAGGGCAACCAAATAGAAAGACTAGAAGATAATGACTTTTCTAATTCCCCACGTCTACGAGAGCTGAACCTTCAGAACAACATTATTGAATTAGTATCGGAAACTGCATTCCAGAATTCAACTCAGCTTCAGGATCTCAATTTGAGTCACAATAATATTCAGGAACTTCCCGAAGATGTGTTTTTGGGCATTGCTCGTCTTCATTTGGACCTGAGTCACAATAAGCTCATGTCATTTCCAAAAATGATATTCCAGCGAACAAAACTTCACAAACTCCACTCAATAAATCTGGCCTACAACTTGTTTGAAAAGGTGCCTGTGGAAACCTTGAGGCAGCAGTACTTTTTCCTGACTTCACTGAATATGGCCCACAACAACATCAGTGGTGTGCCAAGCAATGCAGCTATCCTGGTAAATATAAAGGATCTTGACTTATCTTACAATCCATTGACTCCAGAAGATATCTTTACATTGCTAAATGAGCCAAAGACTGTGCGCCATTTGAGTCTTGCAGGAACAAATGTAACAGAAATACCAATAATCGAAGCAAGATTTTTGTTGTCTCTAAACCTATCCGACAACAATATTATTGAGATCAAGGAATCTTCCTTCCAATTGACCCAAAACCTACAAGAACTTGACATGTCAAAAAACAACATACCAAATCTCAGCTATGGATTGGCCATGGCCTGGCCCAAGGTACCAGACCTCAGGAAGTTGGATATTTCCTACAATCCTCTTGCTTACATTGTTCGTGGTGACTTCAACTACCTCAGTAACCTTGAAGTCCTACGAGCCTCCCATCTCTCAAGTGTGAACCGCATAGAGCGCTTGGCCCTCAACCCCCTGCGTTCACTCAGAGAGCTTTACTTGCACACGCTACCCAAGATTGCTGTACTGGATGTGAGAGGTATCTTGGAGGGTCATCCAGGCTTAGAAGTTGTGGATATTGAGTTGACAGATAGAGAAGTACATGACCAGCTCCATCCAGCCTTCTATCCAAGGTTACGTAGTCTTACTGTTCGGGGCCGCTCAGTGGAAGCCTTGTCTGGAGGTGCCTTTGCTGGTATCAACAGTCCAGAGTTAACAATTGGACTTGTTAATACAAACATCAGTAATTTGTTGTCAAATTTCTTTTTCCCAGTTCCAATGTCCTCCAAAATTGTCTTAGACATTTCAGATTCTGCAATCACTTCTCTCAGTCCCCAATTCCTGAGCACACTTGATTCAAAGCAGCGCCACTTGAGCCTTTCTGGACTCAACTCCAACCCACTGTTTTGTGATTGCAACATACGAACTCTTAGACGCTGGCTGGTGGCCCGAGGACCCAGAGATAGTCTATATAATGTAACCTGTGATGCCCCAGCAACCCTGAATGGCACTATTTTGACCTCATTAGGGGAGTCAGACCTGACATGTGAAGGTCGACCCACAACCACAACCACTGACCCTCCACTCTTCACTACAACTAGACGAAGGCCAACCACTACTGACAGCATTATAACGTACGATGATGTGACAAAACGAACAAAATATGACAAAGAAGAAGTAAAGGATTCAAACACTCCTTCACGTTCTGGCCTCACAAACATGGACACAGTTATCATTGGTATTGTGGGAGGTGTTGTAGCATTTGTTGCAATACTTATCATTATCATATGCCTCATTCGCCTTCGCTCAGATTCTCAGTATCGTGGGGGCCCAATGGCTGGTCCATTAGCAATGAGAAACCATGGAAATTGTACTTGTCTCAAACCTCCTCAACCACCTGGCAGTTGGGGAGGATATCCAGGGCCTTACGCTGCAACCTTGCCTCCACCACCTTCTTCTCGAGCTGGAACCCTTAAAATGCTCCCTCCACCAGCCACACCAATTCCCTCAGCCTATGGAACAGTGGGTGCAAACAGTGGGCGAGGATATTACCCTAGTCACTCATACTACATGGGCTATCCACCAGAGAGTGAACATGAACACCGGTAGACATGAGAGTTGAGGCAGAACAGATTGCCTCAGCTGTGTATTCTTTTCTCAATCAGTTTGGCTAGTATGTGCCATCCTTGGGCCTTCTCAGAGTGCCCTGCCTCCTTCAGCCCCACTGACATGCTCATGCCTGTGCCTAATTTTATTTGGCATATTTTTATCTCATTTAAGGTGTGATTTTCTTTTACAACCCTGACAACTTGATTACCCTTGGGCTGCATGATGTATATAAATTTCATGGTATGTATGTGCTATTGTAAGTGTAAGTTTCTGTAGTATGTTTGTGCTTTTGTAATTATAAAGCTATAGAGAATGCATGTGCAGTTGTAATTGAGTATGTTATGAGTGACTTTTAAGAATAGATTTATTCATTCAAATGTAAGCTGTCTTAACAGATTGTGATCACAGCCATGGCTCAAATTCATCACTGTAATTTGTTTGTTTTTTATTGAATGTTTCACACATGGATGTAGTGATGGCAGCTACATGATTAGCCTCCTGGCAGCTGATATCTAGAGAGTGGATATGTAGGCGAGAAATGTCTACACTTTTGTGCAATCTGTGGGGTAGCTGGGTGATTTATTTTTCATAATTATGTGTATTATAGTATGTGAAGACAAACATACATTACTTAATAACAACTTACTCATGTTAAGAATATAGAACAGGTGTGTGTATGCAATATACTTGAAAGGTTTGAAACCATCTTTCAAAGAGTTAAATCATTTATATTTGTTACTCAACAGTCTTCATATATGTATCACAATCATGAAGGCTTCTCACATGAAACCAGATAAGTACGGTAAATTGTAAAGATCCCTAATTTGCTGTGAAACTAATTAATATAATTAGCATTTCAAATTAACAGATTTACAAATACAATAAGACCCTGTTGTATATGTGACTTTAGGAACACACCCTATCTCAAAAGTCAGGTTGAGAAAGTCAGACCATATTAGCTGTATACTAATGGTGAATGAAAAGCACCATATATCAAACCTATGTCCTATGTTTAGTGTAACTGAAATTTAAACTTGTTAAAGGTCTCAGTCTGTAAATTCTATATATATATTTTTTTTTCATAAAATAATACAGTCGTGTTCAATTATAAGATGAGATAGATTTTCAAGCTCAAACTTCCACAATAAGAAAATTCAAATAATGAATTATTGTGTGTGTTATGATAATCTGTGTAATGTCAATATTTGTTTAATTTATTTATTGTTTTTCATTTCACAAAACTTTTTTTTTTCTTGATTATTTTATAGCAGAAAAGTAATGGATCCACACTGTTGGTAAGTCTTTTGTAAGTTATTCTGTATGAAGTTAACATTACATTACATGTACATAGCTTCACATGTATACACATTAATCTGTTCCCTGTGTTGATGCATCCAGAGTTGTGCCTCAATATGACTATTTTTTTTAGGTGTAATATTTTGTTACAAATGCTGAAAACTATAAAAACTGGACTGCTGAAATATTTTTGTACAATGACATCAGTAATAATGATTGAAATTATTTTGCATGTAATTTTCTTTCACCACTTTTGTAGAATAGTATACCATTGTTTATTTTACTTGTTTATTTGTTTCATTAATTATATTTTATATATTAAGCATTTAAGCTATCTCTTGAATTATAAATTGCATACAAAAAAATGTGAGGATGAAATGGAGAATTCTTTATGCTTAAGTCTATCTATATCTATATCTATATCTATCTATATCTATCTATCTATCTATCTATCTATCTATCTATCTATATATATATATATATATATATATATATATATATATATATATATATATCTATATATATATCTATCTTTATACAGTCATACCTCGGGTTACAAGCTTAATTTGTTCTGGAATTTTGCTCATAAACCAAAAGGAACACATACTGTAGCGCTGAAAACATAAAGATTGTACACTAGAGCACAAAGTAAGCTGATACGAGTGTGCAGGTGCAACCTCTGCGGCGAACAAAGGGAACCCACGCTCATGTTTTCTACTTCTACAAACAGGATGCTCGTACGCCAAATCACTGCTCATAAACCAAGGCATTTATAAAGAATTATTTTGGCTCATAAATCAAAACACTCATAATGTAAGGTAGTACTTATAAACTGAGATATTACTGAAAGTGCATAGTGTCTGATCATATGTTGACAGTGGAATGCATTTTGTATGTTAAGAATGAAATGAAAGAAAAGGACAGGAAGAAATAGTGGCTGAGACATGAATGGTGGAAAATTTTTCAGGTAGACTTGAGTGAAAGAAGTTGAATCTGGTAGTTTGAATGATGCAGATGCAGTAAATGAGATACTTGTAGAAAATGTGAGAGGAGCTGCAGTCCACCATAGTAGGTTTGTAATAATGAATGGTAGAAAGCATGCATGTGTGCAAACCTTGGTGGAATGAAGATATTTGGAAAGCAGGAACAGAGTGAGAGACTGAGACTGAATAGACTGTGTATACAGCTGAGGAGAAAGAGGCAGGAAAGTGAAGCAGAGGGTGAGAATGCACGGGAAAACTATGGGAGGCAGCAACGACTGACAAAATGGAAGATCATGAACGCAAAGGAAGAATGTGAGAGGTATGATTCAGACCCTGAGAGGCTTGAGGGCAGTTGTAAATAGTATAGGTTCCTGAGAGGTGAAAGGAAATGTGATGTCTGAAGGTGAATGGTCAACTCATCACAGAAAAGAATGTGAGGGAGTCAATTCAACTTTAAGAGTTTGGGGAAGAAATAGGAGAAGTAGGTAAACTATTTGCTAAGAGAGAAGGGTGTGTAACCATGGAGAGGAAAGATTCAAATGGGCTGAATTAAAAAATCAATATGGAGGAAGTTGAAATATATGTAAAGAAACCAAGAATGGTAAGGCAGCAGGACCATAGATTGCTATTTTACTGACAGTGGGTAATTGTCCATTACCTACATAAGGTAGGGTCAGTTAAAGAAAACATGGAGTTAACACCCAAGTTTGGTGGTGGTTTTGCTCCATCTAAAGAGAGCAAAGGGTGTGAGACGCCGAGGTTTACTCTTATTCTCTTTTCTATTCTCCTACACGACATCGATCTGCGTGTATCGAAACACACGAGAAATCAATCAAGACAAGGAGAGGGTATTCGCCAGCTGCCTGGGATTGAACCCGCGATCAGCGTGACGGGAGAGCCACTCCTTACCGAGTCGGCCAAAGAGGTACGCCCCACTTGCCAAGTGGGTTATGGGAGGCTCCCTTATCAGGCCTAGTCGCCGCACTACACGGCTTTCCCCCCAATGTAGATTAATTTCTGTGTGTTGACAACGTCCCCGTAAAGACATACCTCCAATACTCCCATTCCACAACGTCCCCGCTGAGACATACGTCCAATACTCCCATTTTCTATTAACCTCGGAGAGCATGGGCCATCACTCAACCTATTACCCATTCGGGGAGACTCAACAGAATCCCAGGAGAGGATGCCCACCGATCTGCCACCAGTGAAATGCCGAGGTTTAGTCTTTTTTATTCTCCAACACAACCTCTGCGTGTATCGAAACACACGATATATTAATCAAGACAAGGAGAGGGTATTCGCCGGCTGCCTGGGATTGAACCCGCGGCCAGCGTGACGGGATCGAGAGCCACTCCTTACAAGAGGTACCCCACTCGCCAAGTGGGTTATGGAAGGCTCGCTCATCAGGCCTAGTCGCCGCACTACAGGTGTACTTCTGGATATTTACATTGTTCCACTAATCGTACTGAATCACTTGATTTTCCTCAATACCTCCCTCATAACACGCGCCCCTGTGTATATCATTTCGGGTCTAGCACCCTCTATAAATTTAAAAAAGAGGCTGTTAGGTCATACTTGGCATAGTTTCTGCAGCAACTTTGTCTCAATCTTTCTGACATTTAAACAGAGATCTTTTTTTTTTTTTTACCAGAATCGGTGCTTCGCCCTCTTCATCGTAAAACGAGGAAAGCTACTCAAAAAACAGGCGAGCCTCGTGCCTGGCCGTCACCAGGGTGTGTGCACACGGGCGGCGGCAGAGAACGATCGTCCTAAGTCTATATATTCCAAGTCAAGTCACTCTGCTTCAAAACTGCGACGGGTACGCGCAGGAGGCGGTTTTGAAGCGTAGCAGTGGGATGACGTCACTTGAAGCTAAAAAAAAAAAAATAACCGCCAGTTCAAGGGTGACTAAAGTTGCGGCCATGGAGGATGTGCATTCTCGCCTTCTTTCACAGCGTGTTCAGGCAAGCCACCGACGAAATAAGTATGTCTTTTTAATGTGCTATTGCGTGACTGTAATTCCATTGCCTACAAACGGCGGTGTGGGGTGTGAAGGAGGGCATGTTGAAGTGATTGATTTAAATTAGTACACCTTTCCTCGTTTTCTCTAAATCCCTGTTTCTACATTCTCTAGTTTGGCTCCAAGCAGTGTCACGCATAAACCAAGCCTCGGCCGTGTCTCCTCCCACAAACCTGCGTATGACTTGACTTGGTATATATTTTAGACTCATGGCTCCGTTTTTCAGAACCCGGCTACATGTGTTCCATTGACCGCGCGCGAACCCGGACCTGGATGTATGTACCCCTAACCTAGGCCCTGTTTCTAAATGGAAGGGGCGATAAGTGTCAAGAAGAATCAAGGAGGACCTAAAAGAAGCGATACAAAGTGAAACAGGTCAAAAGAAGAAGATTCAAGAGGGCCAAGACCAGGACCAAAACAAACAGCTGTCTGCGGGCGGCGAGGGGAAAGTCACAGCGGCGAGCAGCAGCAAGACAGGGCGAGGAGCAGACAAGCGGGTGAAGGCCGCAGCACCGACACGGGCAAGCGAAGTATAAAGCTGTCCTGTGCCTGACTGGCGTGCGTGGTGGAGCAGCCCTGAGGAAGGAACAGCCGAGCCGCCAGCATCATGGCAGGCTCGTCTCAGGTGGGTGCAGGGGTTGTGTTCATCATTGTTATTTATAATCCTTGAAGGTAGTACTCCAGGCGGTAAAGATTCGTGCGACCAACACATGCTTTTGCCTTTATTTTATTATTTTCCTTTGTTTTTTATCACTTTACGGTATTATTCTAGTGTTTGCCTATACTCACCCCTCGCAACCAAAATTGGCTAGGGGGCCATTGAGACTTCGGGGAATGCGGCGGTAAACATGAAATGCGTCGCAAATGCATAGTTTTTGAGTTATGAGGGGTTGAAAAATACCCTAGATGTAGGGAAATTCCTTACAATTACTTAGATGTAGGGAAATTTCATACATTCCGTTTTTTTTTTACAACGTACGGAAACCACGCAAGGTAATTATTGAAAATCACTCCGCACCTCGAAAATACGATATTATGCCTCCATATTGTACTTAAGGGCATATTATACATACGGACGATGTGTTTACATGGCGACGCCATTGCAATATGAGCAGCATTGCCAACGATCCGGTTGGCAATGATACGCTAGGTGAGACTAGGTCCACCACGTGTGGTTATTATTATTTTTTTTTGGAACACGCACCTTTACCTAATACTATTTCCAATGGTACGCTAGGTTAGCGATGGTACGCTTAGTTAGCCATTAGCCCACGCATGTGAGACCAGGTCCACCACGCGTGGTTATTTTTTTTTTAGAACACGCACCTTTACCTAACACTGTTACCGATGTTACGCTTGGTTAGCGATGGTACGCTTAGTTAGCCATTAGCCCACGCATGTGAGACCAGGTCCACCACGCGTGGTTATTTTTTTTTTTTTTAGAACACGCACCTGTAAGAGGGGGGGGTCCAGGGGGGGGCGCAGTCCCCCCTTGGTTAGCAGGTCGTAAAGTTCGGTTGGAGTAGTTTAAATATGCTCCCCCACCCAAATACAGGTCCCCAAGATCATTGGGGGAAGGGGATTAATTCGGCTTCTTTACTTCTAAGTACTTTTTTTTTTTTTTACTATGATATATGGAGGCGTATTATCGTATTCTGGAGGCGCGAAGTCAATATCCACAATCACCTTGTATACTGGGAATACGAGCCTGTAAAGCAGATTCAAAATCCGGTCAGTAAGGATTCATGTGTTCTGACAGCTCAGGCAAGAGGTTCGAGAGCCTGCACTTCCTGCACAAGCCGCAGTAGTGTTAAAGGCGCGGTGTTGGATGGATCCCGGCTAGCCGGTGGTTTTACTTGTGTCAGTGATAAACAATGAAGATACACTGTGTTTGGTGCCACAGACTCTACTTGGAGGACAGAAACCTTGCAATCAGGTGACAACCTACTAGTGAGAGGGCATGAGTGTGGTGAAGGCGGTTTATGTGAGCACAGATGGCCGCCGGTGCCACGCCAGATGGTGAGGTGAGCATCGTTTGGTGGGTTCACTACGCTTCTCTCCCAAAACAAGCTTGGGGATCCGCTGAGTGCGTGGTTTTCATTTTCATTGACTTTATCATCATCATCATTTCATTGACGCCTGCTTCTAGGAGCTCCCACGGCAGAAGAGTTTCCATCTTTCTCTATCTAGACACTCCCTCCTTGCCTGCTCAAAGTTTCTCAAGGATCTGTCACCCCTCTCCCTAACGTACTCCTTCACCCTATCTCTCCATTTCAGTGGAGGTCATCCTCTAACATTCCCTCCCTCTATCTCACTCACATACACCCTTCTGGTCATCTCACTCTCCTCCATTCGCTCCATGTTCTCTCACCTGGTGGGCTTCCCAGAACCCGGTAGACACAGGGCCCAAAAGGAAGCCGCACTCTGCTGATGCACCACCCCGACTAATTCAGTAACCTCCATACATACAAATACATGTGGTATAGACAGAGCTGGAATTGTGCATCATGTGCAGCAAAGTAAATAATCAATTAATAATATGTAAATGAACAAACTAAAATGTAAAAAGTCTGTCACCGAGATGAGCAGCTTTCCGAGAGTGAATTAGCTGAAACAACATGCTGGGGAAGAGAGTTCCACAGCGAAATACCTCTGACGTTGAAGAACCTCTTGCGGATCTCTAATTCAGTTCTTATGTGTGCAACCTTATACCGATGGCCTCTTGTGGTGCCTAGAGGTGGACTGACAAACATATCCTCGGGGGCAATAGCACAAAAACCGTGAAATATTTGCCAATACTTTACCATGTCATGTCGTAGCAGCCGATCATGGACAGAGTACAAGTCCAAAGCCTTCAGTCTTTGGGAATACCTTAGATGCTCCATACCTCTAATGTTCCAAATGTGTTTAATGTGGCCAAACCACTTTAAAGTCTGCTGCTTCACTTCTTCCACCACTCCACAATTCATCCCTTCACCCACATGACACATTCCAAAATGCTCATACACACTTTCATTACTCATTCCATCCATTCTACTCACACCACTTGCACTCCTCAAATAACTCATTTCCACTGCCTGAACTCTAGACCTCTGACTTTCATTCCAGGCCCATGTTTCACTTGTATATGTGAGGGTTGGTACTATTATTGTATTTCTCAAATCCCTCTTTACCTCCATGCTCACACTTCTGCCATTCATGATTCGTCCCAAAGACCCTACCACCCTTCTTCCTTGCAATACCCTTTCTCTTATCTCTCCCTCCATCCACCACCCTAACACAACTGATCCAAGGTACTTAAACTCATAGACCTCCTCCATTTCTTCACCATTCAAAATTATTTTGCATTCTTTTTCACATTCAATTCCCACTTTATATAGGCCTACAAAATCTACAATCTCACTTCTACTCCGCTCACAAACCATCACTTTACTTTTGTTGACATTTACTTTCAGCTTTCTCCTTTTACAGACACTATCAAAAACACTGACCAAATTTTGTAAGTCACTTGCATTTTCTGCAATGAGCACTGTGTCATCAGCAAACAAGATTGAATTCATCACCCACCTCCTTCCCTCAGCTTACATTTTTGCTTCAACTTCCCCAACTTTGCCCTTCATTTCTTTCATGACACCATCCTTATAAGTATTGAACAACCACAGTGACATGACACACCCTTGCCTCAAGCCCACTTTTATCTCAAAATGTTCACTTGTTTCTCCACTAATTTTGACACATGCTGATGCATCCTCATAGAAAGACTTTATTGCACTAAGCAGTTTTCCTCCCACACCATATATCTTTAAAACATCCCACAATGCAATCCAATTGACTGTCATAAGCTTTTTCTAAGTCCATGAAGGCAGCATATAGTTTCTTTCCCTTTGCAATTATTTTTTCTACTACCATCCTGAAGGAAAATATCTGGTTCTTCACTGATTTTCTCTTCTGTAAGTCTTTCTACCTTCTCTATTATGACTTTTCCATATACCTTTCCAGGTATACTCAGGAAACTTATACCTCTATAGCTCCCACACTCCCCTCTCCTGCCTTTCCCCTTGTAAACTGGGACAATGATGGCTTTTGTCCAATCTGCTGGCACCCCCCTCCCTCCCATGCTACTTCACATATCTTGACCATCCATTTAATAACTACATCTCCTCCACACTTCAACATTTCTGCTGTGATTCCATCAATTCCTGCTGCCTTTTCATTTTTTATCTTTTTATTGCTTGATTTACTTCTTCATATGTTACTTTATGTCTTCATTATGTCTCCCAAGCATAAGGCAGACTCTTCTGATGGCAGTGCTTCAAAGAAAAGGAAAGCCATCACAATGGAAGTGAAATTAGGCATTGTGAAACAATCAGAAAAGGGAGAAACGACGACGAGATGTTTTTCATACGGTACAAATATTCACTGTCTAATTATGACTTAACTACTGTATTAGCATAGATGAGTGATTTAGGTGCTTATGGCACTTTGATTTGAGGGTTAGGGCCGACAGTTCCTTCTAATAAAGGGTGTGTTTCGACTTGCATACAAAATCGGGTTACAATGTGTTGTAGGAACAGAACTCCATCGTAAGTCGACGACCCCCTGTAATATCTAGTAAAACATTGAACAGTAATATGTGTGATGACCCCCCAACGATTTAACACTTTATGGATACCAAAGAACTCATTCTGAATAGCTTTCAAGCTTAACTAAGATGCTATTTTGATGGGATTTATTGATGTAGGACAGAAGAGAAGCACATTAACATCATCCTAAACTTGAGAGAAAATTAATAGCTGTGAGAAAGAGAGCAGCTCATGTTTCATAGCAGTAATGTGGATCAATCGAATTGAGTAATACATGGAGAGAGGTGGGAAAGGGCATGTGTAAAATGCAAAGAGATTGTATATAAACAGAACTTGAGACTCTTTCCGTGGCTACACTTTCAAATTTAGTTCCTGGGAAAAAAACAAGACTTCAAAGCTATAGATAGAAACTGTTCAGACCCCAAGACATTTTTTTAGCCTGTAGTAGAAGTACAACATCCATGAAGATATTATTACAACAATTGTTTTTGTTGCAGGGATCAGCTACGGAGTATGTGGTGCGAGTTCCCAAGTGAGTATCTTCTTTGTTGTTGCCTTGTTTCCTGCACCAAGCAGTGTTGGGAGGGAACCCAGACTGCATATTCTCCTATATCAATTCCTATATTTTTGTACCCTTTATTCTAGTGTTACCTCTCTTCTGCCATTTGGTCTGTGTCATCCCATTTTCTTTTTCTTTCTCACACCTGTTTAACCAGTCCTTTTTACCAGGGATAATATAGTCATACCTCAAGGAGTTGCCAGGTTGGACTTTTTTCCAAGGGGGAAAATCTCATGGTGGTGGTTGGGTTGATTTTTGGGAGGATATATATATATATATATATATATATATATATCTATATATATATATATATATATCTATATATATATATATATATATATATATATATATGTTATATCTCTCTCTCTCTCTCTCTCTCTCTCTCTCTCTCATAATATTTTCCTTCCTGACATCCAGTTATGTTTTTAGGTATACCAAGAAGAAGTACCACATGATGCGGTTCCATGCAGCACTGGGGGTGGATTTCAAGACATGGACGCATACCAAGGTAGCTCGTGAGAACAATATGAAGGAATTCAAGGGAACAGAAGAGGAAATGCCTAGGTGAGACTCAGCTGCTAGAATCTCATTACCATTTATTCAGATGGAAGTGTTTATGCCCATAGCATTGGTGTTTTTCTTACTGATATAATTAGATTAAGATTACTGGGTTTTTTTTTTCTGATGGTACAGAATTGATGGTTTCTTAAGCTGTACAGCTGAGCGTTTTGATTGCAGTTATAGCAATTATAGTTGACAGAAATCAAAGCATGCAAAATTGGAAGGAGTGCCACCCCGAGATCTCTCTCCTCTTTTTGTCTTGCTATTATATCATCACACATTTTTGTAGGTGTATAGAGATCTCATTTCACTTCTTGCCATTTGCAGAACATAGCATTTTTTTTCATGTAATTTAATTTCTGAAGTCTTACTATTCATACACAGCATTTGAAATAAAGAATAAGATGGATCAGGCTTGCTGGTGGCATGGATCCAGGTGGGGCATGCTGGAGTTTATACCATGATCAGTGACAGACCTTGGCTGCATGGGACACTAAATTGGAAACAGTAATGATCCCCAAGATTTAGTAGTATACACATAATCAATTAAACACATCATTGGTCTGCCACTCCTCAAGTGCTGGAAAGGTTGATTTTCTCAATCTCCTGAAGAATTGGTAATGGTGTTGTTTTCCTGACAGGTATGGAGCAGGTTCAGAATATGGCAGAGAGCAGAGGGAGGAAGCACGCCGCAAGAAATATGGCATCAATGTGAAGAAGTACCGGCCTGAAGACCAGCCTTGGGTTCTCTCTGTGGCTGGCAAGAATGGCAGAAAGTGAGTGTCTTAATTAATTGTGAGGGGAAAGGAAAGCCATATATGTTGAATTTTGTTAATTTTCCAGTTTTAACATTTCTTAGAACAGGAAATTAGAATACTGAGTGGTTGTGTTTAAGGTAACAAATAAATACTTTCAATTTTTTCACTTGTTGCAAAGTTTTGTAACCCATAACAAAAATAGTCACATTCCTGAGACCTAAAGTTTTTCTATTTAAAGAAGTTTTATGTACTATTCAGAAATGGAAAAAAAGGCAGGTATTACCTTTACTATTACCACTTTACAAGAACCTTTAAATAGTATCATCATCAGTGTTACTTGTACTGGATTATGTGCTCTTGAGGGGAAGGGGGCCTACCAGCACTAATACACCATTTTACATACTTTTTCACTGTACGGGAGAAATTCATACAGGAAATAACCCATTTATGCAAATCAATTAGAAATCTATAACTTAGAAACAAACAACCAAGCCCGAAGCATGCCTGAGCAGTGGGTAAGGGAGTGGAGTGCAATAGAATGAGGAGGCTGTGGAATAATAGAGAAGGGCATAGTCTCACAAACACCTTGTACAGTAGCTATTCCCTATTTATTCACTGATTTTTTTTTTGTCATGGGTTATTCTAGAAAAAAATGTAAATGTAAGATATTCTTCATTGTACTGCATAAATTTCAAATTTCGGTTGCGTGTGTATCAGGAGCATAAATAAACGCCACAGGGTGTTATTGGTATGGTTGTAAGTGTGAGCAATCGTAAGTTGCATACAGTAAACCCTTGTTACAACAGACCCGCTTATAATGGATTTTGGATATAAAGGACAAGTTGAGAGGGTAAAAAATCCACAGAGACCGACCGAGTATAGTTTTTGAACCAACTGCGCCCGGTAATTGCAATAGCGTCTGCTACCCACCTCGCCCTTGTCCCTTTATCTGCTCTCTCATCCTTCGGTTACTGTGGTCTTTTTCAGCCCACCTGATTAAATATTTTCCTCTTTGTGGTCCCCATTCAAACGAAGAACATATCTACACTAAAAGAAAGTCTTATGCATCAATCCAGAATGTTAATGTAATGGAAAATAGCCAAATGTTTGAGAGTGTGGTACACACACACACACACACACACACACACACACACACACACACACACACACACTTGACTTGGCAGAAAATAATCTCCGTAATCAATGGGTGAGGGAAGAAACTAGATACAGAGGAAACAACCAGCCGGCAAAACTAGATCTAATATTTACAAAATTAATAAACATAGAAGGAGATGTAAAGTATAAATGCCCGCTTGGAAAGAGTGATCACGAAGTGTTAGAAGTAGAAATGAACAGTAATTGTGTAGAAGTGTTTGAAGAAAAGCATAAAGTGAAAAAGAGAAAGTACTTTAAAGCTAGGTATGAGGAACTTAAAACCTTTTTCAGAAATATGAACTGGGCAGTAATAAAAGAGGCTAAGAGTGTACAAGAAGAATATAATTGCTTTCTTGAAATTTATATTGAAGGAGTTAGAGGATATGTACCATTCAGGGTGGTCCAACTTTTTTGACATCTTGGGCCACTTCAACTTTAAACGGTCACATGGAGGGCCAATAAGAACTAAGGCCTTTGCAAGACTATAAAAAAAAAAAAAAAACATTGTGAGATCTTAAAAGGTGTTACACAGGTTCTATGCTGGGCCTGTATGCAAAAAAAAAAAAAAAAAAAAAAAGTTAAAGGCACTGCACGAATATAAAAGTGGTGGTAGTCCTTACCTGCTAATGAGAAGTCTGGGGACGCTGCTTGTCTTTTACTAGGGTCTCCATATCAATTCCAATGTTGGTAGTGGCAAGCCTAAGACATGCATCCAGTGTTTTATTTTCCATTTGATTTCTGGTTTTAGATTTTACTTGCTTCATGGTTGAAAATGTGCATTTACATACCAAACATGGAGTGCAGCTTTAAGGCAAAGTCTCTCAGCTTGGGGAATCTATCCTTGCAAACCAACTTCCACAAACTCTCCTGATTTTCATTTTTCTTTGTAAGCAACATTGAGTCAGACTGTAGTTCACGCAACTCAAGCTGAAGTTCTGGTAACTGTGCCTCCACATTAACTTCCATTGGGTCGTTAAATAACAGAAGACTGGGCTTTAGTTTCTCAGTCTCTAAATCTGTTTTCAAATTCAATAAATAAGCTTTCAATTTTTCTGACAAAGCATGAAAAGTCTGACTTTATATCATCTGCCATGAGTTCACGGCATGAAGGAAAGTGTGCAAGATCATTCTTTCTTAAACAAGCACTGAATAGCAACAGCTTCTTGCTGAAAACTTCAATGTGCCCAACCAGTTTAGAAATATTTTGTTGCTTGCCTTGTAAGCTCAGATTAAGCACATTCAAGTGGGCTGTCATGTCTGTTAGAAATGCTTGGGAGCAAATTAAGTCTCTATCTTGTAGCTGAGTTTGGTACAACTCTGTATTGCTCAGCTGTTCATTTAGAAGAAAGGAAAGGATATCTTTCTGAAGAGCAAAAAAAATGCTGGAGCGTTTTTCCAGCACTAAGCCGCCTGATACTTGAGTGCAGTGGTATGTCACTAAATTCTGCATTCACTTCTTCAAGGAAAGATATATATTTTCTGTGTCGTGACTTATTACCACCTCTGATTAAATTCACGATCCTGGCCACACACTGCATGACATCACTCATCTGTAATACCTTGCTACATAATGCTTCTTGGTGGATAATGCAGTGAAGTGTGATACAATCAACTCCATTTTCCTTCAGTAAACCAACTAGTCCACTGCCAGTCATAGCTCTTGCACCATCTGTTACAATGCAAGAGCATTTTTCAAATCCTCCATATTCATTGACAACTGACTCGAGTGCAGCATAAATATCTGAGCCTCTTGTGCCACCACTCAAGGACTTCATCTTGACCAGCTCTTCATGTACCACGAAATCCTCGTCTACAGTACATGTGAATATGAGTAACTGGCTGGTGTCACTTATATCTGTACTCTCATCTAAATCCAATGAAAAGTATTTGCAGTGCTTCATTATATCTTTCAGTTTTAAAGAAACATGCTCATTAAGATCAGTTACTCTTCTTGCAACTGTTTGGTGGGATAATGACACACTCAAATTTCCTGGCTACTTTTTTCTACCCAAATGCTTGTGCCATTTTCACTGCACAGTTTTATCAGTTCTCCATCCCTAAATGATTTCCTGTGTTTCATAAGCATCATTGCAACTTCATATGATGCTGTAAGATCTCTCCCTGTTTCCTCCACTCCTTTTCCTTGTTCTCCCTTCTTACATCCTCTATCGGTATTTTTTTCATGACTCACTCTGTCCCCCTCCTCCCTTTCCTCTTCCATATTTACCTAATTGTGATATAAAGGAAGTGAGCTACGCTCATATTGTCCTTTCTCTGAGTATTCTTCCACCCCGCTCCACAAACTAATTCCTGCGTGAAGTTCGTATTTACGAACCAAATGTCGAATGTCGAAACAAGAATTATAGAATCATTTATTGGGACCGCGTCGTAACGACGAAATGTCGTAGGAAGTGTTTATAAGAGTGTGGGAAAGGTCAATGGGAGTGTGGGAAAGGTTTATAAGAGTGTGGGCATAGGAAGTGGCTCTCTCCTCACGCTGGTCGCGGGTTCAATCCCAGGCAGCCGGCGAATACCCTCTCCTGGTCTTGATTAATTTCTCGTGTGTTTTGATACACGCAGAAGTCGTGTTGGAGAATAGAAAAGAGAAAAATGAAACTCGCTGGGCATGACACATGTCTGCAGCTCATATCATACACGTAACGATACAGGCTGGGTCTGATGTGTGAAGTGGTGTGGCTGGGTATGGTGTGGTGTGTGGTTGGGTGTGATGTGATGAGGTGTGGCTGGGTGTGATGTGAGGTGTGGTGTGGCTGTGTGTGGTGTGAGGTATATTGTGAGTGGGTGTGACATGGTGTGGTGTTGCTGGGTATGGTGTGAAATGTAGTGTGACTGGGTGTGATGTGTGGCGTGGTGTGGCTGGGTGTGGTATGAGGCATAATGTGGTGTGAGGTATGGAATGACTGGGTGTGATGTGTGTTGTGTGGCTGGATGTGGAGTGAGGTGTGGTGTGGCTTAAGTGTAATGTATCATGTGATGTGGCTGGGTGTGGTGTGATGTGTGATGCGGTGTGGCTGGGTGTGGCATGATTGGGTTTTGTGTGACTGGTTGTGATGTGTGGCTGGGTATGAAGTGAGGTGTGGAGTGACTGGTTGTGATGTGGTGTGGCAATGTGTAACGTGTACGTAGTGTAATGTGGTTGGATTTCGTATGAGTTATGGTGTGGCTGAGTGTGCTGTGTGGTGTAGAGTGGTGTGATGTCTGATGTAGCATGGCTGAGTGTGATGTGTGATGTGTGATATGATATGGCTGGGTGTGGTGTGACATATGGTGTGATGTGTAGAGGGATGTGGCTTGATGTGATGTGTGTTGTAATGTGGCTGGGTGTAGTGTGTGGTGTGGTTTATCTGGATGATTTGTTATTTCATGTGGGGACTGTGGGGTGTAGTGTGGCTGTGTGGTGTGGTTGGGTATGATGTGTGGCATGGTGTAGTTAGGTGTGGTTTGACATGGTGTTGCTTGTTGTAATATATATGGTGTGGCTGGCTGTGGTACGTGGAGTGGTGTTGATGGGTGTGATGTGATGTGGCTAGGCTTGGTGTGGTGTAGCTGAGTGTGATGTGTGGTGTGGTGTAGCTGAATGTTATGTGTAATGTGGTGTGGCTAGGTGTGGTGTACCTGAATGTGATGCATGATGTGGTGTGATGTACTGTGTGGCTGGATGTGATGTGTGGTGTGGTGTGGGGCAGCTGAGTGTGATGTACTGTGTGGCTGGATGTGGTGTGGGGCAGCTGAGTGTGATGTGCGGTGTGGTGTGGCTGGGTGTCATGTGTGATGTGGTGTGACAGGGTGTGGCATGTGGTGTTGTGTGGCTGGGTTTGATCTGCCCAGCACAGTACTGCAGAAGAGGGGGAGGAGAAGGGGCTGGAGTTGAAGTCGGAGTCGCAACCTTAAAATTTCCTGGAGTCGTAGCTGGAGTCAAAACTTTTTATATCTGGCTCCACCCCTGCTATCTTTTTTCACGGTATGCTGTCTCATCCCCATATCTCAGCTTGCCAGTCACAAGTCAGAAGTGAGTCTGTCAAGAGCCACCAACAACACAATGATGATGTCAGAAACTAGTGGCCTACCCACATGTTGTCCTGCAGACCACCTATCAACCCAGACTCTAGATTCTCTTTGAGAGAGGATCAATGATGAGCTCTTGAGGGGCGGCATGAGCCAAGCAAGATGGTGCCACTATAAGCAACTGCTTGCACCATAACGGGCTGGGCCTGACAACTGAGACCCCACCAAGAAAGCCTCCATCGGTGAAACAACAACAAAAAAAGCTTTCTCTTCCCTTTCTTTAGAGACTTAAAATGGCTTTGCTTTTGGGTCACATCACAGTTTTTGCTACATAAATAGAACTCATTGATAATATTACTATTGAGCTATTATATACCGTATTAAACTGCTTCTAAGATGCACTTCCATTTGTGGAGGCATTTAAAAAAATAAATAAATAAACAGGTTTAAACAACAATGTCAGGTGAAGGGTTTGCGCCTGACATTCGTAGCCCTCCCCACTATCAGGTTATTTTTAAAGTTTCCTATGTATTTAGATCCTTATTAAATCCCAATATTTTATATTTAACCCCTAAAGGATGGGCTAGAGTGAGATTTTCTCCTTGCAGAGTGAGTGCTGCGTTGATGAAATTTGGGTAAATAGGTGATCTTCATCAGTGCCCTGTGTGGCAATTTCAGACAAACAGACTATAGTTCATAGTGCTTTTACTTCACAATCTTTTATTTACATGATGAAAGAAACTAGAAGTTCCATGGTTGTAGCACTGCAGAGATATGATGTTGGGAAGTACGAATCTTGGCGGGAAACCAGAAGACGGGAATTCCCGCACCCTGCCTTTCTGCCTCTCCCTGCCCGAGCGGGAATTCTCGCCAGCTGTCCTTTAGGGGTTGAAAACCTTAATATTTGCTTGGATGTACCAGAACTGGTCCTTCTTAGAGACTTGAGAGTCCTGCTTTGAGACGTAAACAAATACGGTGTAGAAAGCGACATTGTCAGAGAGGTAACGGGTGTAAAGTTTGTGCATCATACTATATAATAAACTATCTTCTCAATATCTTGCCAAAATTATCCATATATTGTTTGTGTCTACCAATTAAACAAAGTAAAACAGTTTTATGAAGAAGATCTGTCTTACCTCAATGATCTGGCTTTATACTAAGGAAACACAGTGGGTCTTGCACGTGCCTTCAAGTTTGGTATACAACCATCCGTTAGTTTGTTTAAGTACATGCATGATTAGCGTTGTCACTTAATTTTCTTTGTGACTGGTGTTATTCTATATGAGGTACCGGTAACTACTGCTGTTATACATTGTTACTTTAGAAAAGAGTTGCTGTTGTTGATGTAGAAGCGATCGCCACCTTGTTTACATTTGTGGAGATGTTTGCAGTTTAATTTAAGGGCCACTGCAGCACTAAAACTCCATTAGTCAGTAACCCATAGCTGACCCTTGACCTTATAAGACGCAGGGTGATTTTCTGAGACATTTTTAGAAAAAAAAGTGCATCTTGTAAGCCGTCAAATACGGTACATATTTATGTAAAATTTAGTTGAGGATGAGATGTATTTTAGACAATAAAATTTTCAATATACTCTGCTGTAATACTAGAACGATAGGCAGGTGTGCAGTGTAGGCCATTTCATAAGCCCATCGTCTTGGTTTTGTCCTCAGCTTTGTTTTTTCTTTTCTTTTGTCTCCCATGAAAACAGGGTTTATGGTAATGATATGCCTGAATTATATTTGGTTATCTTGACGCCTTAATATAGTAGCCTCTCTACCCATACTCTCACCCAAGTCCAAGCCTGACAATTTATTTTGCTTTCCAGATTCAAAGGGATCAGGGAGGGAGGTGTATCAGAAAACTCTTCGTGGTATGTATTCATGCAAGGAAAGGATGGGGCATTTGAAGCTTATCCAGTGGAAGAGTGGTACAACTTCAAGCTCATCCAGCAATACAAAGCTCTTAGTGCTGAGGAGGCAGAGAGGGAATTTGAGAGGTGAGTTCTGCATTCACATGATACTGTTGTTTCCAGTACATTTTTTATCATTATTATTATTATTATTATTAGTCACTTACAGCTGCAATAGGTTTATGATTTCCTTAGGGCACATTGTAGGTCTCTAATTGTATATGAAAGTGAATAGGCCTTGATAAATTTTAGTTATTTTTTTTTTTTTTTAACCTGTATTTTAAGCCATGTACATTATAATATAATAGCTCACTGGCTTGAGAACAAAATTGTCAGTAGTGAAATTTTGCTATCACAATGTTTACAGTAACCCCCGTGATATCGTGGTTCAGTTATTGCGGTCCCGGTATTTCGCGTTTTTTATATTTTTTAAGACCTATTAATTTTGATATCGCGTATTTTTTTGCCATTTCGCAGCATTCCGCAGCATTGTTTATGAGTTTAAATCTCATGCGTCACGATAAAATGGCCGTACAGATTCAGCCAATCAGGGCGTCGGTATTGTTTTCTCGGCCGCTGATTGGCTATTGTGTTCTAGAAGCATCTTGCAGGGAGAGAAGCAGTTCGCCTTGTTCTGTCTCGGTTCCGCGTGTCTCCCTACAGTGTACAGTGTGTTTCTATTGTTTTAAAAGTACCTGTAAAGTTATAAAAACATGCCTAGGGTGTATTGAAATAGAGTATTTCTATTTCACAGATTTTCACTTATTGCGGATGGGTCTGAAACGTAACCCCTGCAATGGAGGGGGGATTACTGTATTTACTCTCAAAACCATGAGTCTTATACCTAGGGTACAAAACAGATTTAGTAATTGTCATTTGAGCAATAAATATAGCAAAAATCTATGAATCATTACAATATTACATGATTTTCATTAATTTTACTGTCTCATTCCAGGAGGGACAAGATCATGAATTACTTCTCTGTAATGTACCAGAAAAAGTTGAAGAAAGATGGAGACGAGGCAGGAGAGGGTGAAGAGGAAAAAACGAAAAAGAAGGGCCCGTCTGCCAAAAGTAATTAGAACTTTAATAATTTAGCATGGATAGATTAGAATATTACATGTACGTATTGTCTCACCAGTCCTCCTCCTCCTCTCAGATGCTGTCTATATATAAGGGCCTTGTCTGTCCTCATATGGAGTATGCATCTTTAGTATGGGAGGGCTCCACACATACAGCTCTGTTAGACAAAGTGGGGTCAAAGGCTCTTTGCCTCATCAACTCCCCTTCTCGTACTGTCTTCTTCCTTATAAATTCCACCACAGTGTTGCATCCCTTGCTATCTTCTATCAATATTTTCATGCTAACTGCTCCTCTGAACATACTAACTGCATACCTCCACCCCTTCTGTGGCCCCGCTGCACATGACTTTCTACTCTTCATCCCTATTCTATCCTAATCCCTTATTCAAGAGTTACCCAGCATCTTCATTCTTTCATCCCTCCCACTGATAAACTGGAACAGCCTCCCTCCGGATGTATTTCCTCCTGCCTACAACTTGACCTCATTCAAGAGGAGAGGATCAAGACACCTCTCCAGAAATTGATCTCTCTTCTGGCCTCTCATTCTTTTTATTTTACTGGAACTGTGCCCACCCTTGAGCTGCCTCCCTTATGAAAAAAATTATACTTTCAATTTAATCACTTCATCTGAGGGTATACTTTTCTTGAGTTATGTTAATAGATGAGGCAAGAAGAGGCAAGACATGGACATCATAATGCATAGGTCTGGCTCTTCTGGAAGTAAAGTAGCATGCATCATGCAAGATGGAGTATGCTAATATTAGACAGAGAGCTGGAGAACATTGGGAAATGTCTTTGTCCAGCAGTGGACTAGTAATAGCTGAAGATGATTGATTGGTTAGTACAAAGTGGTTCAACTTCTTTGACATGGGGGGCTACTACAGCATTAACCCTTTCCTTGCGTGTGGTGCGGACGCGACTATCCCCTCAGGCGCAGTCGGGCAGCCCAATGGGGGGGTCTCTTTTAACCTCTGTATCTCAAAAACTATTCATCACAGCTAAAAACCAAAAACACCACTGGAAAGAGGAGGTCCAGATCTATAGGAGTCTGTTATGTATTATTTTTTTATTTTTTATTATTATTATTATTATTATTATTTTTTATTTTTTATTACGTTGTTTGCCTATTGCGCCGGTAGGCATCTTCCCGGTGGGGCCTGATGGTCGACCCAAGGCTTTCTTCCAGGTGGGGCCTGACGGTCGGCCCAGCCCATTCTGGCGCAGGCGAGTGTTTATAGTGGCGCCATCTTGCATTGGCTCATGCTGCCCCCCGGAACTCGTTCTTGATTCGCTTGGACGGCTTCCTCTAGAGTCCGGGTTGATGGGTGGTCTTCAGGACAGCATGTGGGTAGTTTTAAGCCACTCGGCGGTGACTGAAAAATCTGAGTGGTAGCGTGAGGATTCGAACCCGCGTCGTCCATCACGCGGTGAATGTGGGTCCAGTATGCTACCAGTTCGGTCACCGCCGTACATGCACGTTCAGGGAGTGTTGAATGTTAACACTTACATCGGTGTGTGCGGGATGATCAGTCATATTGAGAGAACTGCGGACATGTCTCCTTCAGATTCTTGCAAGGGAGTATTGCCAACTGCAATATTTACAACTGTTTGGTCAAAGAATCAGTCAGGTGATAGGTGAAACTATGCAAAAATGCCGCTATATTGGGCAAGAACATCCACCAGTTACTCGTCCGTAGATTTGCCGCTCTGGGCTGATATGATTTTCCACCAAATTTAGTGAAGAACCCACACAATTGGCAATCCTGTGTTGTGAGAATTAGTGCTGGAACACTCTCATACGCGGGGGATTTGAGTGCGGGTGGAGCTCGCAGCGAGCGTGTAGCAACACCAGCAAATACCCCTAACGCTCGCTGCGAGAGTCTAGCAATGAAAGGGTTAAACTTATCAATCAAGGGCCACAAATTGAATAATGTGTGTGTGCATCTATTATCTATATATCTATATCTACATTCTCTCTCTCTCTCTCTCTCTCTCTCTCTCTCTCTATATATCTATATATATATATATATATATATATATATATATATATATATATATATATATACAGTAATCCCTCGTCTATCGCGGGGGTTAGGTTCCAGAACCCCCTGCGATAGGCGAAAATCCGCGAAGTAGCGACCTTATATATTTTTTATTATTTATATACAGTAAAACCCCGATTATCCGAAAGCGGATTATCCAAAAAAACGGATTATCCGAAATTGATCTGGATAATGCAATTAAATTTTTTTTTCTATACTAAAACGTTATAAACATCAAAAATAAATAAAAGTAACTACATATGTAGTTTATTAACACATTTAAAATTGATAAGAACAGTTTATATGATTATGCTTTCTAATACGTATTGCCGAAATAGCTTGTAACGAATAGATCAATGTATTAGACAAAAAACATTAAACAAACTCTCAACAACACCACGTCCGCACCTTCGCCCCAGCAAGGACGTAGGTGCGGCGAACGAACAAACTACTGCACGACTACTCTCACACCGTACTCTCAAGACAACGACACAAACACGACTCCCCTCTCCACTCCATGCCACATTCCCCTTCCAACATACGAGTTGCGCGATAATATGAGTCATCATACTGTGTCTCCACCTGCACGATGCATCAAGGTCACACTTGCAAGCTTGCACAACCATTCACAATCGCACTCTGTAACATTCACAATTCAGATCTGCAACGCTCACAAGTATCAACATACACTGGTCCAGACAAGGAGACACACAGACAAACATACAATAAAACATTTACATAACATGTTTTAAGCGTACTACTTTGTTTAGCGTAGCGTGTGTTTGTTTGGTTTCATTGTTTACATCGTCAGTCGGCGGCAGTCGCGTCACACACTTCACATTGGGCAGTCGCATCGCGTTCTACCTGTGCTTCGACCTCACTTCTTTATACATCACCATGCCGAAAGAAACCGGGAAAAGGAAGAAAGTCGTCCTTTCCATACAGCAGAACACAATGCCGACGATCAAAATGGCGGCCATAAATCCGGATTATCCGAAAAATCGGCTTATCCGAAAGAGGCTTCCCCCCTTCCATTTCGGATAATCGGGGTTTTACTGTATATTTTAAGGCTTTATAAACCCTCCCCACACTCTTACAAATCTTTCCCACACTCCTATTGACCTTTCCCACATTTTTATAAACACTTCCTACGACGTTTCGTTGTTATGACGCGGTCCCAATAAATTATTCTATAATTCTTGTTTCGACTTTCGACATTTGCTTCAGAATACGAACTTCACAAGAGGAATTAGTTTATGGGGGCGGAAGAATACTCAGAGGAAGACCAATATGAGCGTAGCTCACTTCTTTTATATCACAATTAGGTAAATACGGAAGGGGAGAGGGACAGAGTGGGTCATGAAAAAAATACAGATAGAGGATGTAAGAAGGGAGAACAAGGAAAAGTAGTGGAGGAAACAGGGAGACATACAGAGGATGAAAACAAGAAGGGTGTGGGGAGGGAGGGACAGTGGGGAGAGTCATGTCAGGTCCTGAGGGAGAGTCAGGTGAGGTCCTGAGGGAGAGTCAGGTCAGGACTTCAGTCAGGACATGACCTGACTCTCACTTCCGCCCCTCCCTCCCCACACCCTTTCCATTTCACCTGTGTGTGTGTGTGTGTGTGTTACCTAGTTGTACACACACACACTCACACAGAAGGGGAAATAAGAAGGGTGTGGGGAGGGAGTGGCAGAAGGAAGAGTCAGGTCAGGTCTGCCCCTCCCTCCACACACCCTTCCCATTTCCCCTTCTGTGTGTGTGTGTGCGAGCGAGCGAATGAGTGTGTGTGTGTGTGTGTTTTCATATTATCTAATGGAGAAAGGGAGGAAGAATGATAGATTGAGAGAAAAGACTAAAGATAAGAGGGTGTGAGAAAGGAGGAAACAAGGGAAATGGGTGGAGGAAATGGGACGGGAGAAGAAGAGAAAGGTAGGGAGGGTCAGGTAAAGGTGAGGAAAGAGGGGGAGAGAAAAGATGTGAGTGGGAGGGAAAGAGATTAAAAGAGAGGTAGGGAGGGTCAGGTAAAGGTGAGGAAAGAGGGGGAGAGAAAAGATGTGAGTGGGAGGGAAAGAGATTAAAAGAGAGGTAGGGAGGGTCAGGTAAAGGTGAGGAAAGAGGGGGAGAGAAAAGATGTGAGTGGGAGGGAAAGAGATTAAAAGAGAGGTAGGGAGGGTCAGGTAAAGGTGAGGAAAGAGGGGGAGAGAAAGAAATTAAAAGAGAAAAACTGGGAGGGAGGGGAAAGGAAAATAAGAAAGAAATGAGAAAGAAGGAGAAAAATATGGGGACGGAGAGGGAGAAGAAAGAAAGGAAGTGGGGGAGGAGTGAACCAGGCAATAGGCCGCGACGGAAAGAAAAAAAAATGGTGGGTGACGTAAGTTGTTTATTTAGATGTGTTCCTACCTACGTTGATTTATATCGTTTTCATTTTTTTGGCTAGAAAATTATTATTTTTCCGCAAAATCCCGTGATATAGCGAAAAATCCGCGATACGATACAATTTAAAAATCCGCAATACAGCAAGACCGCGATATGGCGAGGGATTACTGTATATATATATATATATATATATATATATATATATATATATATATATATATATATATATATATATATATATATATATATATATATATATATATATATATATATATATATATATGTATATATATGTATATGTATGTAGATAGATAGATAGCTCTTTTAAGGGGACTGTCTGGTAGTGATTGTACAAAAAAGTATGGAAAATGAGTTAAGGCCACTGAGACATACATGTGGGCTACGACAGTTCACCCGTGGCCAGTTTCAGAAAAAGCTATATTTAAAGGGCAAATTTAAAGGTCCCGCGCACCCCCTGACTCTCGTGGACAACAACTGTTCTTTGTTTACTTCAATATTTATGGTAAAACATCATTACACACATAATTATTAATATTTTTGATGCATTTTATCGATAAATCAAACTTCTGCCAGTGAAGCTAGGCATGAATGTAATGTGGATACAATGGCCTGCTAGCTCAGAGCTCTCAGAGCGTCATTTGATGATAGGTCCAAGAAAGAACAGAGAAAACGCTTAGAGTCTAGCCAGATGATCAAAGAAAAGGCAGAAATTACGTGTCAGTGAAGGGTATGAGGCTGAAAATTATAGATAAAACCTGGCGACAATGCGGAAGGTCGCGCTTTCTGAAACCCTCATTCTTAGAACGATAATACTTTTTTTATTTTTTTTATTTACATTGTAAGAGGGACCAGGTGCGCAATCAAGATCTAGCATGCATCAGGAATATTCTTAGAAATATGTTTGCAAATTTAGAATAAGTAATTTTGGCGACTAGTAATAATAAATGATCTGAGAGCTAGGAAAAAAGGAGAAAAAGAAAAACAACTTTGAAGGCTGTTTTTCTCATATTTTTCCCAATTTCTCCACCAAAAATTAACGGATTTTGATATCTTAGGTACCACTTTAAAGAGGAATGAATGCACAATGATAATAGAGACTTCTTTTTTTTCTTTTTTTTCACAAAAATTCATGAACCGTTTAAACGTGAGTGAAAATATAAAAAATCATTTAAAAAAATAAATAAAGAGAAACTGAAAAATCTGGCTCTTTATTTTTGTTTCACCACTTGCAAGTTTTGTATTCATGTAAAAGTTTTTCCTAAATACGTGATGAACTGATTGGAAATCTTTTTTCGTATATCATTTTTTTTCTATTCATCAAAATCTTTTGAAACTTATGCAATATTCTCACATCATTCATGTCTAAAAGATAAAAGTGAGTTAGATTTTTATGTCCAATAGTTTTGAAAATCGAAATCTAGCGGACAGTCCCCTTAAAGGGGGGTACTACGGGGGGTCCTCCTGCGCATATGGTACGTCCAATAGCTTTGAAATCTTAGTATGTTGTTTGTTGGTGTAAAGGTATGATATTCTGTGAATTTCATTAAATTTGGGTGAAGTTTAGGAGAGACTCAAACACAGTTTTTTTTTTTTTTTTTTTTCACAGACTTTATTTTTCAGTTAATCGCTTTGAAAAAAATACCATAGAAACTTTGTTTACCTATCTACATTTTGTTTGAAGTAAATTTTTTATTTTTTGTTTTGGCTTCAAAGAAAAAAATTACAATTTTTGGTCACTTATAATTTTCTCCACTGTCCTGTTTTATTTTGACATTTTTTGAAATTCATTCCCACCAAAACATTGCCCTTTAGTTGTAGTTTTAACCCTTTCATGGCTAAACGCTCGCAGCGAGCGGTAGTTGCTGGTAGTGCTAAATGCTCGCTGTGAGCTCCAGCCGCACTTAAATCTTCTGCATATGAGAGTGTTCCAACAATATTTCTCACAGCACAGGATTGCCAATTGAGTGGGTTCTCCACTAGATTTGGTGGAAAATTATATCAGCCCAGTGCGGAAAATTTACAGATGAGTATAACTGGTGGATGTTCTTGTCCAATATAGTGGCATTTTTGCATAGTTTCACCTATCACCTGACTGATTCTTTGACCAAATAGTTGTAAATATTGCAGTTGGCAATACCACCTTGCCAGAACCTCATGGAGAGATGTCCGCAGTTGCCTCAAAATGGCTGATCATCACGCACGCACTGACGTAAATGTTCACATTCAACACTCCCTGAACGTGCATGTACGTTTGCAGGAGAGGCATACATAACCGACTCCTATAGATCTGGGCCACCTCTTTCCAGTGGTGTTTTTGTTTTTTAGCTGTGATGAATAGTTTTTGAGATACAGAGGTTAAAAAAGACCCCCCATTGGGCTGCCTGACTGCGCCTGAGGGGATAGTCGCCTCCAAAGCCCGTGCAGTGAAAGGGTTAACTGATACCTAACAAAAGTCGGTCAGACTTTTTATCGATTTTGTGAAATTTTTTTTTGAACTTTAAAAAACTATTTTTCGAGATATTGGCTCCTAAAGATTTTTTTCCATTTCATCCCTGTCTTGCCATTTGTATTTATTTGATTGGCATGAAATTTTCACATATTATTGTGTATACCTTGTTGACTTACTGGAGAATGATAAGACATCTGGTCCCCCTTTATAAAAAAAGTTTTTATCAATCAAAGGTGAGGGTGTCAGAAAGCCAAGGTGTTCCTGCACAACCGTACTGGGCAATTCTGTCTCTCGAACAGTGTTTGTAGCTAAGAAAGCGACACGGTGATGAAAGTTTTGCTTGTAATCAGGCTCACGCTTCACACATCAGCTGTGAATAATCTGTTGTCGGAGCTGCAGTGATGTCTCATGAGGCAATGTAGCTGACTGCAGTTGGTGGTGATGTAAGTGGTAACAAAGCAGGTGGTGGTGGATAAAGTTGTGATGAAGTACAAGGTTTATGTAGGGAGTTGCAAAACAGATGTGGTGATGGATGGTGGCCTTGGGCGGCCCAGCGAAAGCCGGGCAAGTAGCGGGAGTGCCAGCACACCCACTCGCTTCTACCTATAAATACCTCGCTTCTACGCTACTCTCTTGCTTGTTTTCTGAGTCTTGGCCACTCCATAAGCCCTCTTGATGTTGATGACTCTCTTTCTGGTTGCCTAGCACTTGCATATCATTTGTAAGGAGTTTTTTTTGGCTGGAGTGGAGAGAAAAAGTGCAACGCACCCTACCCGTCTCTGTCTCGCGTGGCACTGGTGAGGTGGCGCGTCTTCCTCCTGCTCAGCACCCGCTGCTTTCTCTGAGCAGAGAAGAGAGGGATGACAGATGACCAAATTTACGTAGAAGAAAATATTCTAATGCAATTTTACCTATATACAAGCGTTGAATGATACTGCATATGTTGATGCGTGTGTCTGGCTATGACGCAGCAGCGTGGGACATTTTAAAAATGGCCTCCTGGGGGAAGGGGTTTTGATTTTATGAAAACAAACCTCGCCACATGGCAATTTAACGTTTTCCTGGGCATGATGAGCGAACAACTTGTACTCGTCCAATTTTAAATATATTCGTCAAAGAATACCCCGTAGCCGCCCACCTTAACCCTTTCAATTCTAAATGTTTGCTGAGAACCAGTCAGTTTTGAATCTCCCACTCACAATTCGTGTTCCACTACTATTCCACACTCAATTGCACCTTTATTTTAATTGGTCTGCATCATATGGTGGTCTGTCTTTGCCCCCACCACCACCACCTCCTTGACAACCAACCACACCTCTGGACTTTAAACAGCTGCCCTTCACCTTGCACCAGAACCTGGTGAATCATATCTTGCCTTGTTATTTGTCAAAACCTTCAAGTAGTAGCAAGAATAATATACTAATCTATATTAAATATAATACTATTGTACATTTTTTGAAGTACGAGGGTAAAATATAATCTTACATATGAAAAAAGTTGCATCACATTTACTCAGTCAGCACATAAAATACTGCAGTGATGATAAGCCATTTGTATTGCATTTTCCCTTCTTTCCAATGAAAGCCATTTGTATAGCATTTTCCCTTCTTTCCAATGAAAGCCATTTGTATAGCATTTTCCCTTCTTCTTTCCAGTGATAGGCTACAGTTGATAGTTACAGAGATATGAAGGTAGCAAGAGACCTGGTTTACTTGCCTGAGTGCACATAGTGGTATCATGTGCCTGACCGACTGTGTAGTTAAAGAGTTAATGATACAAAACTTCTAGTTGGGGCCTGCAAGTAACCTAGCATTCTTTTCTATACTACAAACTCTTAGTCACAGATACTTCACTCTTTTATTTTTTATACCAGTTTATCAATATCAGTGCTCAGGGGCCACATGAATTAGCCCTCAGACCACATGTTGCCCACAGGCCCATAGTTTGCCACTTGGTTCAATATATTAGTATGGCAATGGTGGATGTATGGGAAAGACCCTCATTAATTTTGGCGAGTGCCAGAATACCAGAGTACTGTGATATGCATAGACAGTGTATGACAAGGAGTTGCTGGTAGAAAGAGAAGATAGAGTGAGGATGAGAGAATTATGTATGCAAGTAAAGCTTTTATGAAGAATGCAACTGGGGACCTTGACTGTGGCAACTCCTGTGAGGTAATAGCCAGCTAATGGCAATACAAGAGATTTGGTTAGTATGTCTGAACTATCATTACTAAAACTCCATGTTTATAATATACCTTTGGCAGATTTGATGCTGTCAGAGTTGGATGATTGGATGTCGGATGATGGTTCAGATGGCGATGAAGACAAGGAAGGCGAAGATGATGATGATGATGAAGGGAACATGAAGAAGAAAAAGAAGGTACCAGCCAAGGGCAGAAAACAACATGGTGGGTTGAACATTTTTCTAAAGATTTGCATACCAGTCAATACATGTAATTTGATGCTTAATGCAAGTAAGGTATGTGATTTTAAAGTGATTAAAATTTAAATTTCAGGGCTGTAACTAGAAAAAGGTAGATATCATCTTAACCCGGTAGCAGCGACGAGCCAAATTTGTGGCTTTACCATGTAGCAGCGACGGGCCAAATTTGTGCCATGATATAAACCCCCTAAAATAGATGATACATAATCTGATCACAAATGCTCTGATATATATTATGAAATGGTTTGTGTGAGGGGTGATTTTTTCTCATTTTTCTCGCTTGGAGGGACCATTAAGAAACATGATCCCCACTGCTACCGGGTTAAGAGTTAGTTAGCCAATTAGTCTTGACAAGGGTATGTTTGTGCAAACAGGTATGTGGGTGTAAAATCATTTGTGGGAAATAAAGGAAAGAAAACTAAGAACAGTGGAAATGTGCTAAAAAAACACATTTTTGGAGTATGTACTATTAACAGGCTTAGGAATGAGAGGTATGGAACATTTAATAAATCAGTATATGCAAAAAATAAATAGAGGAATATGTGGTCAGTTGCTTCAACATTAGAAGACTGATGGGTAAAGGATTTATATGAACAGTGTTGATGAAAGAAAATGTAGATAGTATTGTATTGCATGATAGGATCCTCAGAAAATAAAAAAATAACTCTTGTAGATCTAGGAATCTCATACATATTGTAATTCAGCTGTATGCATTCAGTTTTCCAAACACCAGATTTTTTTTAAATGTCAAGTTATTCATTTGAAATGTTCAGAAAGAAATTAATTGTAATCAGCCAGAATGTAGAGTACAGTAAACTCATTTCAGTGGAATTCAATTCAAAGAACTATCAGTTTATCAGAAAGCATTTGTCCCATTCCCTTGGTTTATTGGAATACCCTGCTAATTCTTGACCGAGTTGAATAGTCCACTGTCTTAATGCCTATGACAGTGCATCAATCTTTGATTGGCACGTTTTATACACATGAATATATTATAAATAGATGACCAAATGTACAATGCTTGTCATTGAAATGGTTGCTGGTACCGTTTGAATCATTATATTGCTCGCTCTCTTTCCAGCAGAGAACTGGTGCTTTAATTCAAATTATTACACATCTGGCAACTTGGCCTGTGTGTTGGGCAACATGCATATGCAGGAAACATTGACACCCACCTGCCCATAACTGACAAATGGGAAACACTCGGCTAATGACCTTCCTCAATACTCCCCCCATCTTGGCTTGCAATTACTTTGTTGTTCAGCTGTTCTGCTGGGCAGTGGTTTGCTTCGACACCTTGTAAATGATAACATCACAGATACAAGATGAAAATTTCCATTCATCATCGAAAGGCTGAAAACTACCTACATGCTGTCCTGCAGACCACCTAGCAACTCAGACTCAAGCATACTCTTTAAAGTTGAGCGAAGATGAGCTCCAGGGGGAACAGCATGAACCAAGCAAGATGGCGCCACTATAAACATGCCTGCACCACAAACTGGCTGGGGCCAACCAGCAGGCCCCCTCAAAAAATCCTACTAGAGCAACAGACTGAATGTAAAAATAATTTTAAAAAAAATCAATGGTTACATCGATGTTGATTATCATGTAGCAGTGCAAAGTAATAATTTTTCCTCTTTCTGTAGGGGGGAAGAAGAAGAAGAACCCTGATGGAGATAGTGATGATGACTGTTTCGAAGAAAGTGATGAATATGATGATGGTGCTGAGCATGATTATATCTCCAGTGATTCATCAGAGTAAGTAATTGTAGTAAACATAGTCTTCACTCTCATAAATCTTCTTGTCCCTGATCCATTTAAGCTTTGTGATTTAACTTTCATATTAACAAAGAGGAAAAAGATTAGAATGTGGTGTAATGAAAGGTAACTTTGAATTGTGAGTAGACTGTAGTATACAAGAGTGGAGTGCATGGATAAAAGCAAGTGAAAACTTGTTTAAAAATCAATTTAATGGAGGCATAAGCAGACATGAGAGTAGATAAGACACAACCCCCTAAACAAGAACAAAGTAATTAGAGATGTTATATGTGTGGGAAGATAAAGTTATATAAAAGTGATAATTAATCTTCCTCTTTCATGCAGTTCTGATGCTGAAAATGATGAAATAGTAAGAAAGGAACTTGCTGGGGTTGACCAGGCAGATGCCCTTAAAAAACTCCTGAACTCAGATGAAGAAGATGAGGAAGAGAAAGAGAAGGAGGAGGAGGAAAATGAAGAAGACAAGAAAGAAAGTGAAGACAAGGAGGAGAAAGACAAAAAAAAGAAAAAGAAGAAGAAGAAAAAGGAAAAGAAGGCTGAAGTATCTAAGGAAGGTAAGTTTGTAGTACCTAAGTAGATTTTTAGCAAAGATTTTGCAGTGGATAATGCATTCTTAAAATATGAAAATGTTAATAATTTTTGTAAAAGTTGCTGTAAATTGGCCTTCTTGATGAACAAATATATATTATTTGTAAATTGGGATGAGAGAATGTGATATTAAATGTATTAATTCATTATAGTATGTTTGTGGAAGTGCTGAATTTGTCTGTTGTTATTTTTAAGAGAAATTAAAGAAAATATTGTTTTATTTCTTTACTTTTGTTGGAATAGATTCGGAAGGCAAAAGTTCAGACAGCAGTGGTGATGAAGACAATAGCAAGAAGAAAAAGAAAAGCAAGGACTCTGAAAGGTAGGTGGATTATATTGATTTTATTTGTTGTGAGGACAAATATAGCAGCAATTATTTCAGTATCTTAGTGTATATCTATATTATGAATCATACAGCAAGCTGCTGTAACTGTTGGCACATCCAGGCAGGTCTACCTTCAAACTATAGGTTCAATTAATCAAGTAGGGAGTGTGTGTAAATGTTAGCTGAGGAAGAGTAACCACACATTAATAAGTTTTCTGAAAAAGGTAAAGTTGGGAGCATACATTATACAACTGTGCATTGTGGCAGTGCTCATCTCTGTCCTGTTGCCCATTTTGAGCCTTTGGTGGGAGAGAACCCATAAATCTGACATTGCCCAGGCTGGGTTTTGAACCAAAGCCCACAGATTCATTGTTAGGGATGCCAACCACTGCACCACAGAGGCACAAAGTAGGGATTAGCTGAAAGTCTGGCAACAATAATTTTAGCTTGCAGGCATATCCTGTAAGTTTGCTGGTGTGCTAATTTGGCACAGACCTAATCCGTCTGTGCACACATCACAAAGACAACAGCACACGAAATATAACCAATACAAAGAAGTATTAAGTAGGTTTAAGTATTTGATATACTTTCATGAAATGAGGATTTAGACAATTCTTTTTGTCAGTTTACAGTTTGGTCAAAATATGCAGTCAGAAGAATACATGTGGGTGAATAAAGCCGTAAGACTAGGAATGTGTCACTCAGTGTAGTTTAAATATGAAATATCAGCTGAAGTGAATTTTTTTTTGTAAGATTTTTTTTCTTTTTTTCTACAGTTTATAACTTTTCACTTATAGGGTAGTGGTGTTAAATGGAAGCTAAATAATAAAAAATGTAAAGTGTAAATGGGGATCTGTGTCTTTATCAAGCAAAACTGTCACTTTTCAGCAAAAAGGAGGGTGGAGGGGAGAGTTCAGGTGGCAAGAGAAAGCTTAAGACTAATGCTGCTGACCAGGCAGCCAAGAGGCAACGAACAGACCTTGCTGGAGGTGCGGGAGGGGGCACCTCCTCTCCCATGGTTTCTTCGGGCAGGTGAGCACAATGATTGATCTTGAATGAGCCGTTTCTTTCTGTATCTATCTATTCACTCCAATATATTCTTAAAGATCACTTAACCCAGTAGCTATGGGGATCATGTTTCTTAACATCTCCTCTAAGTGAATTAATGAGAAAAAATCATCACACACAAATCATTATATAATACATATCAACGCATTTGTGATCAGTTTATGCATCCTCTATTTTGGGGGTTTATGTCTCTCTCTCTCTCAAAAAAAAAAACTACACAGCACATGCACCTCTTATATAGTTCATCTGATTGTGTTGTGATTGCAGTTACATTCCATATCCATGTCTCTAGTGCATATGACGATTGGAAAAATAATACTATTTTTCATACCCATTTTTACCCCCATACACTAAATCCTTTCAAAACTCTGTCCTTCACTCCTCTCTTCTTCAATGCTTCCATGCTGTCCTCAAGTCATCCTCCTTAAGTCCTCCATCCTCTTCCAAATCAGATTTTACATTTTTCTATCTACTCCAACTCTGTATGACTTTGCAAACTCATTAGTCTGTTCTCTTGCTCTCTCAAATATCATTTGACAATTTTCAACCCTGTCAAATTTATCCATAATCCCCTCTCACTTTCTGCCAAAAGGTTTTTACCACCAAAAACTGCTCTGTACTTCTCACTTTCAGTCTTAGACATAAATCCCCTTATCTGGCTCTCATTTCTCTTACACTTCAATCCATTGAAACACAAAACAGCCATAGTGATCACACACTCCAGTCCTGCACCCACACCAACACCAAAACTCTTACCTGTCTTCCTGTTCACACACAAAAAGGCATTCATATTCCATATTCATATCACTTGTAACAGACCGGGTATGTCATTTTTTACTGCTGAGTAAATGTGTATATGATTAAGTGAAAGATGTGATTCCTATTCAGCACAGCACTACAGAAATGTAGATCGTCCATATAGGTTGCGAAGTTAGTGGCAACTTAACTCTGATTCTGGAGTGTACACAAACCTTGTTTCATTCATAAAAGTGCACTGGTTGTATAAAATTTCTTTTAAGCAGTGTTCATAAGCTTGTGACACATAAATGGATATTTTGTTAAGAGTTGGGCCCTATCACCAATTTTATATACAGTACCCTCCCGAGTTTCGCGATCCTTGAGTCCTAAATTCTTACCATCCCGACTTTCGCGCATTATCACACCGAGTTTCGCGGTTCTTTGACATGTACGGGTCACGTCTACCTACCATCGACATCACGTGCACTGCCTTAAAAGGTAGTGTCACACTGGCCATTTTCCTTGAACCATTGGGGCTAAGGGCAACCGCGGTTGTCTGCAGTTGCCTGTATGCCCAACCGGGAGCAAGTTATCGGTTACCCGTACGGATGGAAAACAGTTGTGGGTACGAGCAACCGCGTGGCTGTATGTAAACAAACAGACGACGGCCGTGGCTGAGGAGTGAGGAGTAGTGGAAGATGACCCACCAAGAGACTCGTAAAGTGGACTGGCAAAGCTGCTTTGTTTACTATTTAATTGACAAGATAAGAGAACACCCCGTGCTTTGGAACCATAGTTCAAAAAACTTTTTTTCTCAAGTCTGAAAATGGTAGGACTCCCAGTGTTGTGTTCCTGGCTGTCCTCCTGTGAACTACGCATGCTCAGAAGCAAATGTAAACAAACAAAGACTTGTTGATAAACGGAGCTGCTCTTACACATCCCCCAACAGCATGGCTATACTCACTTCACTTGCCAACTCTCCCCACCTCATGAACCTATAATGCCCTCGAGCCCCCCTAAAAAAAATTCTGCCCAAATTACAAGCCTGCATATAAACATCAAGACAGTTATGTTTTTTGAAAATAGCAAGATGCTATTTCCCATAAATTTAGCCATGAATCACTGCATAAAGGCTATTTATTGGCTCAGGAACACAACACCGGTCTTCACAGCACAGTTCCCTGACGAGGTTTGGATAAACACTCCTGTTCTCCCGTCCTTGAAGCCATAATCGTGCCCTTGTGGCTTGCCTGTGGTTCCTCCGTGCAATAAGTTCTCATTGTCACCACTGCGCGTGCGCGGCCAATCAACCTATCTAGACTCCGCCCACATAAACACGTGGATTGAGTAACAACACACACACACACACACACACACACATGAGCGTAAAGACACCACACGAGCGTAAAGCCCAGGCCCTGTAAAACTACAACTAGGTAAATACACACACACACACTTGACTCATCAGGAACCATGGCAGATATTTCTGATAAACAGAAACCACTTTTTTTTTTTTTTTTTTTTTTTTTTTTTTTACAGCTAAGGAGACAGTTCAAGGGCGTAAAGAAAGAAAAGAAAAAAAGAAAAGAAAAAAAGGCCCGCTACTCACTGCTCCCGAACAGAGGTCAAAGGAGTGTCCAAAACAAGAGGTCAATCTCGGGAGGAGAGGTGTCCTGATACCCTCCTCTTGAAAGAGTTCAAGTCGTAGGCAGGAGGAAATACAGATGAAGGAAGATTGTTCCAGAGTTTACCAGCGTGAGGGATGAAGGAGTGAAGATGCTGGTTGACTCTTGCATAAGGGGTTTGGACAGTATAGGGATGAGCATGAGTAGAAAGTCGTGTGCAGCGGGGCCGCGGGAGGGGAGGCATGCAGTTAGCAAATTCAGAAGAGTAGTCAGCATGAAAATATCGATCGAAGGTAGAGAGGCAACATGGCAGTGGAATTTGAGAGGTAAAAGACTATCAGTATGAGGAGGAGAGCTGATGAGACGAAGAGCCTTAGACTCCACTCTGTCAAGGAGAGCTGTGTGAGTGGACCCCCCCCACACACATGAGTACTCCATACGAGTACGCATCTGAGTTTGAGTTGAATTTGAGTGTGTTAGGGCGTATTTGGTGAGTGGCTCACATGAACCAAACCTAACTCTTGGCAAGAAGAGAGCAGTCATCTTTAACACTGCTCTCTTCTTGCCATTGGGTATGTTGGTTAGTATGAACCATAGCTGGGCACGATAACAGAAAACCGTATTCCCGATAACTGATAACTGATAATGGAAAACCTTATCGCTGATAACCGATATTCGTTAACTGGAAACACAAATATAGGCGATAACCGATAACCGATACAGGTAACTCGATTTACGCGAGTATTATGTCCTTGAAGAGGTCGCATAAATCAAAAACAATGTAAATCAAACAAGAGGTAAGTTTATTGAAAAATAAATATTAACTTCATTCAGTGGAGAGAGAGAGAGAGAGAGAGAGAGAGAGAGAGAGAGAGAGAGAGAGAGAGAGAGAGAGAGAGAATATCCATATCACCGAGATATCCACTCAGGCACTCAGTCTCAGCCTCACTCGTGTGAGGAAGAAATAAGGGACACCATGAGCGACTGGCTAGTATTGGTACCGACACCGTACCGTATAGCTGGTACCAGTACCTCCCCACCCCAATTGTTGAGTAGCATGGCAGCGTGGGTACTGTATTGTTGTTCAAGTGGTGCTCAGGAAGAACTGAGCTCAGCTGTGTGGCCGTGGCGCCGTATGAGTCCAGTTGCATGAGACATCTGGTGGCCACTCCATAAAATATCACATATAAATGAAAAAAACGTGTAAATTAAACATTTATTTGGATTTTGGACCCCGCGTTATTTCAAAAACGCGTAAACCAAACTCGCGTTAATCGAGAGTTACCTGTACCCAATATTAATCCACAATTACGATACTAGCTAGCGATAAGTCCGATAGGCAAAAACGATACTATATTGATATTTTAGATAAAAAACATAGATGAATTCAAATTTTCATTATCTCTATTTTAGAAAACTTACAAAACTGAAAACCACATGTTGACACGTACCTATGGACGGTAATGCTAGAAATGCCTGAACCGGTATTGTGTTATTTGGCGTCCCCACCGTCAAAGCTGGCGCTTTTGTTTACAAACACTGGTCTCTCATGAACTGCGCATGCTCAGACCAACAAGCGTAGACCTGTACAGTCTCACAAAGCTTTTTAACCATAATTAAGAGTTGCTGGAAGGCTGAATCAGACATACAGTACCACTACCACCATCCCTGCTGTTTCTAGAACGACACTCTGTACGAGTTGTATTTATATGTACAGAGTGTCGTTCTAGAAACAGCGAGGATGGTGGTACTGTATGTCTGATTCAGCCTTCCAGCAACTACTCTTAATGTGTTAAAAAGCTTTGTGAGACTGTACAGGTCTACGCTTACTAGTCTGAATATGCGTAGTTCACAGAGACCAGTGTTTGTAAACAAAAGTGCCAGATTTTGACGATGGGACACCAAATAACACAACACCGGATGCCTTCAATACTATGGCATGCTCACAAACGAATATGGAACATCAAATTTGAGGCAGTGAATAATCATTTTTGGGGCAAAGTTAAATGATTTTTCTCTTTGATATATTGATTTTTGAGTCTAACAAAAAAAAATAACCTGTTGTTTTAATGTTGATGATCTAAGTATGAAATCTCTTCACCAAAGATATTTCATACCCCGTAGGTTTTTCATACAACACCGGGCCACGCATGCGCAGTAGGGAGACTACGTTTTTTTTTTCTTTTTACTGAGAGGCGGAAAAAAGTACCGATTATCGCTAGTTTGGTTACAAAAGTAACGAAGATACCGATATATATTTAAATAAGTAGCAGATGGCCGATAACATGATTTTGTTATCAGCGATAAAGTATCGCGATAACATCGCGATAACGCCCAGCTATGGTATGAACCACTCATCAAATAAGTTTAACACACTCTAGGAAATGACAAAGCTATTTCTGTATTTCAGAAACATCTGCCATGGTTCCTGATGAGTCTGGTGTGTGTATTTACCTAGTTGTGACATACGGGAAAAGAGCTACGCTCGCGCTGTCCCGTCTCCATATCCACTCTTATCCAATTTTTCCTTAAAATCATGAATATTTCTTGCCCAAACCACCACCTCCTCAAGTCTATTCCATAGCTCAGTGCTTCTGTTTGGGAAGCTAAACTTTTTCACATCTCTCCTACACGTGGTTGCCTTCAATTCTTTCCATGTCCTCTCGTTTCTCTCTCGTTCCACACACACAAGTCCTCTCTGTCCAAATACTCCACTCCGTTCACCACCCTGTACACCGCTATCAGGTCTTCTCTTTCTCTTCTTTTCTCCAGGGTTGTGAGCCCCATGCTATTGAGTCTCTCCTCATAAGTCCGATCTCGAAGTTCCGGCACCATCTTAGTTGCCACTCACTGCACTCTTTCTAGCTTCCTTATGTTCTTTTTTTTGTGAGGAGACCAGACCACTGCCATGTACCACTCCACTCCCATATTTTGTCCAGTTCCCTCTGCAATGCCTCAGTCTTTCACATCATTGACTCGTCTCAATAGCTTTGCATCATCTGCAAACAAACTCACATAGCTGGTCACTCCGTCCACCATATCATTTATATAAACAGCAAACATTATTGAACCTTGCGGGACTCCACTCATCACAGGGCACCAGTTGGAAACCCTGTCCCTGATTATTGTCTTCATTTCTCTGTTAGTTAGGAAGTCCTCCAGCCACTTAATCAGCCCATCACCCGCTCCACCTCTATTTTTAATTGTCCAAATTAGTCTTCTGTGCAGTACTTTGTCAAATGCCTTTTTCAAATCCAAGTACACTCCATCCGCCCAGCTTTCTCTCTCTTGTATTAAATCTGTCACCCTTGAGTAATAACACAAGTTGGTGACGCAAGATCTCCCTCCTTAATCCAAACTGGCAATCCGAAATAATTTTCTCACTTTCTAAAAATTCCGACCACCTGTTTTTAACCAGCCTCTCACATATCTTCGCAACCACACTAGTGAGTGATACCAGTCTGTAATTTATTGGGTCCTATCATTGCCTCCCTTAAAAATTGGTACTATGTTTGCTCTTCTAATCTTGTGGTACCTTTCCTTTACTCAGGGTGTGCATGTGTGTGTGTGTGTGTGTGTGTGTGTGTGTTGTTACTCAATCCACGTGTTTATGTTGGCGGAATCTAGATGGGTGTGTTGGCCACGCACGTGCAGTAGTGACAATGAGAACCTCTGGCATGGAGAAACTACAGACACGCCACACCCACAACCGCTTCTTCCTTTCATTTAACCCCTTCACTACGGTCAGCCCAAAACAACGCCCCGCGCCGTATCCAGGATCGCCGCTCACGCCAAATTTCAAATGTCGCTAATGAATATAACATGTTTTCAGCCACAAACTCAACATAATCATCATGTATTATATATGAAAACATGCAGAATTAAAGGGTGCACATAAAGAAACATAAATTAATTGATAATGTTGAGATGTAATAGATAAAATAACTCGTATATTGGCTAAAGCGAGCCAGGACGCAGTATGCACGTCCTCGGATATGGTACGGGGCACGCAAGGATGCAGTACACGCGTCCTCATGTTGAAGGGGTTAACTGCAGCAACAAGTCCATTACTTGGATAACGGAAGCACAAGTCGCGACAGCCCTTACTTTAGCAGGCACCGCCATGTCGATCTAGGGCAAATGCTTTGTTTACGTTGTGGATGTGGATACGGGCAACCGACCTTGGCCATGTGTGACGCACTCCTGGAAAAGTTGGAGTTACTGCTTGTCCCAACCGCCAACACAGTGGGAGGAAAATGGCCCAGTGTGACACCAGCTTACGGACAACTGACAATTAACTCGCTCCCAGTTGGGCTAACGGGTGTTGCCCGTAGCCCCAACAGTTAGAGGACAACGGCCAGCGTAACACCACTTTAAGGCAGTGAGGCCGCTGTTTGGGTGAGCCCTGGTGATGACATCATCGGACTCACAGCGAATCACAACCGTGTTTTCAGAACTGTCAACCAATTGTAAGGCAGCCGCCTTCAACTGCGTCTTCAAAATGACCCGTTCTCAATGCCCATTTTCTTTCTTTTTCCAAGGTACATATTTTGAGATAACAAGGGAGCAAAGTGGAAAAAAAGTCAGTGTCTCCACAGGTTGGAACAAATAAGCGCTTTTTCAGTGTTTTCAATACCCCGAGTATCACGATCCTCGAGTTTAGTGCTATACCCTCGGTACAAAGCAAGCACAAAACTCAGAAGGGTACTGTATGCAAATGATCCAGAAAAAATCTGAAATTCAATACACTTGCCCTAAAACAGTTTGGTTTGAGATCCTCAACCTATAGCAGGGGTTCTCAATTTTTTTTACAGTGATGGCACCCTGAACTTGTATAAACCCTTTTGTGGCACCCCATTTCCCCCCCTTCCCCTCCCTCCTTACATGAATTAACTTCTTATACACAATAATTGTACCTGTTTAAATTACTTTAATTAATGAATTAAAATTATTATCCATACTCAAACCAAAATTAACATACGGTACAGTACATGCCCAAACAGAACTCATCAGTCGAATGAGATTAACTTGAGAATTATAAATGCAGACTAACATAAAAAGAAGAAGAAAAAAAAAAGATTCAAAATTCATGATCATTTTGTGGCACCCCTAGGCACTGCTTGTGGCACTCAGTTTGAGAACCTCTGACCTATAATATAAAATTATCATTTAATTTATTTATTTATTTTTGCTGTGCCTTATTTAATCTGCATCATCTCTTCTACTCTAAAACTTTCTTTCTCTTCTCACAGTGACAGTGGAGTAACAGAGGAGGCAATACGGAGGTACCTAATGCGGAAGCCCATGACCACCACTGAACTGCTACACAAATTTAAGTGCAAGAAAACTGGCCTCAACTCTGATCAGCTGGTACATGCCATCGCACAGATCCTGAAACGCATCAATCCAACCAAACAGATGGTCAAAGGCAAAATGTACCTCTCCCTCAAGCAATAGTCATTTGGAAGGGCAATTAATGTGCCTTAAGCTTTAATGTTTAAGGTGAGATTTGGCTTCATTCCCTTTTCTTATTATGGTTGTAGGTGTTGATATGAAGACAAAGTCAGGAGTAAGATTATGAAGTAGGGAAAATGGCAATTTATGAAACTAGTATTGCTGATAGTTGATGATTATGAAAGTAAAGATCATTGAAGGGTGTTCATGTTTATACAATTGGTAAAACAATGAACTCTAACATTTTGTAACTTAACTTTTATAGAAAATATTTTTTGTGTATGTATTTAGGAATCATTATAAAATAGGTATATAATGGAATCTATATATTTATATTTCTTATATAGATCTTGTATATTTATTTGATTTTAACATTAAAAACACCAGTCAGTACTCAGTGACATAATTTGAGTTTTACAATCAACACATAAAGTCTTAGTTGTTTATATTAACCATAAAATAACAAAATAGTAAGTGCAAGGAAGCAAGAAGTCTTCAGCACACAGGCAGAATGTCATCTCTTCATCTGTCCACTGTGCACAACTTTGCTGCATTGCTCCTTTTAGGAACTCACCATCAGGGAATGGACACAGCAGATGTTTTTTTGTTTGTACACTCCCTTGCTGGAACACACACATATCTTAGGGGGTAACCATAACAAAAGAATCTCCACTTTTCCTTGTTTATTTATTATATATATATATATATATATATATATATATATATATATATATATATATATATATATATATATATATATATATATATACACATATATATATATATCCAATCCCATCAGTGCCAAGTCTTCCTGTATACACCTTCTCCACATTTTCCTAGGTCTACCAACTGGTCTCCTTCCTTCTACCTCCAATCTCTCCAAAACTCCCAGCACTGTATCCTCCCCTGCTCTCTTTACATGTCCAAACCATTGGAGTCTTTCCCTTCTGAGCACTGTTTCCAGGTCTACATCTGTTAGCTACATCTGCACTGGACACCCTGTCTTGCCACCTGATCCCCACCATATACCTCAACATTCTGCAATCACTTGCTCTCAATACCTCCATCAATTTTCTAGTTAGTGCCCGTGTTTCTGCTCCATACAACATCACTGATCTAATACACGCTTGGTACACCCCTGCTCTGCTCTTTAGAGGGATGCTACGATTTACAAATAAACTAGCCACCTCCCTCCACTACAACCATGCTGCTGCCACTCTTGCTCCCACTGTGCTCTCCACTCCCGCCTCACAGTCCAGAACATCTCCCAAATAACAGAAATGTTCTACCTCATCCAGCTTTCCTCCATTCACCTCTAGTTCATCCCTCTCAGTTTCTTGCCCTTGCTGTCTACTTACACAAGCTGGGCATGTAAAATTCTGCACTTTTACATTTCTGAGGCCTGAACATCTAAGGTGGCACCACTGCCCGCAACATGTGCACAAGACTGAATTTATAGCTTCTCCCTTCCCACAGCATTCACATTGGTATTTTCCTGATTTAATCTTTTCTCTTGCTTCTTTTCCAGTCACCATGTACTTTGCTTTTTCCATATTAATTTTCAAACCTCTCTCCTCCATTCCTTCCTTCCATTTATTAAACTTTTCATTCACTTCTGCTGTCTCTGCATTTACTACAAAGTCATCTGCATACAGCAGCTCCCATGGTGCCTCTCCTCTTGCTTCCTCTGTTGCCTCCTCCATTACTGTTATAAACAAGGGCAGATCCCTGGTGAACCCCCAATCAAATTTCAAACTCTTCTGATGTTCCCACCCCTGTTTTCATCCTCGATTTTGTACCTTCATATAGTCCCATCACTCATTCAACCAATCTTTCTGGTACTCTTTGTCTTCTCATTGCCCATCTTATAATTTCCCTTGGTACTCTTGTCAAATGCCTTCTCTAGATCTAGGGCATAAATAAAAAAAAAAATGTGAAAAAAAAGCCTGCTACTCACTGTTGCTAAAAAGAGTTTGAGGAGTGGCCGAAAGATAGCTCAATTTCGGGAGGAGAGGTGTCCTGATACCCTTCTCTTGAAAGAGTTCAAGCTATAAACCTTTCCTGAAGTCCTCTCATAGTATATATTGCTTCAGTTGTTGATCTTCCAGGGCAAAAGCCAAACTGATATTTATCAATTCTTATTATCCTTCTCAGCCTCTTCTCCAGGACTTTTTCATATACCTTCATGCCATGCTCCAGTAACCTTATCCCCCTATAGTTACCACATTTCAAAGCATCTCCTTTCCCTTTAAAAATGGGTATAGTGTAGCTTCCTTTCCAGTCTTTTGGTATCTCTCCCTTTTTAATACATCGTTTTACACTCGTCAATTCCACCTCTCCTTCCTTTCCTGCTGCTTTTATTAAATCTACTGTTAGCCTTGTAGGTCCTGCTGCTCTACCATTTTTCATTTCCTTTAGTGCTTCTTTTACTTCCTCTTCCGTAATTTTTTCTTGTGGGTCTTCTACTTTCTCAGTTTCATTTATCGTATATTCATTTTCCTCATTTAACAGTTCACTGAAATATTTACTCCATCTTTCCAATATCTTTTCTTTTTCCACCATGATGTTCCCTCCTTCATCTTTTACAAACTTTGCCCCAACTACATCTGCTCTCTCTCTTTTCATTTGTTTCACAATTTTAAACATCTCATTTTTCTAATTTCTCCCTTCTCTCTCCCTCACCCACTCTTCTGTTGCTTACTTCTTTGCCTTCACTACCTCTTTTCTTGCCTTTTTCTTCTTTTCTTTAAATACCTCTCTATCTTCCTCCTCCTTTGTCTTCTGCCATTTCTTGTATGTCTCCTTTTCCTTGGTGGCCTGCTGCACTATTCCATTCCACCACCATGTCTCTTTCCTTTCTTCTAATTCCTTTTGTTTTGCCACACACTTCTCTCCCTTTCATATTTTCTTTCAGTTGTTCAATATATATATATATATATATATATATATATATATATATATATATATATATATATATATATATATATATATATATATATATATATATATATTCAATTGTTCAAAATATATATATATATATATATATATATATATATATATATATATATATATATATATATATATATATATATATATATATATATATATATATATATATATATATATATATATATATATATATATATATATATATATATATATCTATAGATATAAACTCTTTTCAAACCCTCACACCCTTCTTCCCACTCAGGTGTTCTCCAATACCATTAATCCACCTTACTGGTAGTCTTCCAGCAATGTCTGCTCTCATATATTTGAGTATTTTGCATTATGACATGCACAAGTCATATCAGCAAATTACATTTTACCCATCAATTTCCTATGCAGCTTTTGCTCACATATCTAAACACTTTCCTTGAATCATCCCACCTGCTCCTCTCAAGTAGCTCATCTCTTCTGCATATATCCTTGTTTTTAGTGGCCCATTCCATGCCCATGTTTCTGAGGCAAAGGTGAAGGTTTGCTAAACAGTAGTACTATTTTTGAATGGACCTTATTGGCTATACAGGCAGTGCCACATGTGGCCACTCAACTCTAAGCTGTCCTTTCCATAGAGTTCAAGTTATGGACTAGAGTGCTTCTGAGGCTGTCTCCGAGATACACGGCCATGATGCCGCCATCGCTCCAAGCCGATGATTGGACACACTTCACTCCTACCCAATTTCAATTTTTCTCCATGTCAAATATTAGTCAGGAAATCGGGTATGAGTTAGGTGTGTGCAGTCGTTGGCTTGGAGCGGTGGCGGTACCAAGGCCCTGTATCCTGGAGGCAGCCTCAGAAGCACTCTAGTACAGAACTTGAATTCTATGGAAAGTACTGCTTTGACAGTTCATGGACTGGCCATGTGTGGCGCTGCCTGTACAGCCAATACGGTCCATTCCCCACACCTCTTTACATCAACTCGAGGTTGATGTACGACTTCTTCCCTACATTGCCCTCTTCCTCCTTGCTCTCATACTTAGATAAACTATTCCTCTCTACACTAACTAATTATACTGTAAGGTGCCCAAGTCAATTATTTCAGCTTGCTTTCTTTAAAAAAAACTTTCCTGATAACATTCACTTTTAAGTCTCCTTCTACCATAACTTATATTAAAGTCAGCTATCCATTGTATTTTTCATCTTACTCCCTCATTCTTGTCAACAGGACAGTGTTAGCTATGAGCTTGTATCTAGGGGCTACTCCCTAACAGTCACTTTCTGCATAGGATGAAATTGTGTGTAATGAATATGTACTTTAGCTAAAAGGTTTTTTGACTGCTGTGATCCTCAACCTGTCTGTCAATATATATATATATATATATATATATATATATATATATATATATATATATATATATATATATATATATATATATATATATATATATATATATATATATTATAAAATAGTGTGTGTGTGTGTGTTTGAGTGTGACCTTGGATCAGTTATGTGTAAGCATGGTGATACAGAAGGAGACAAGAGAAAGGGCATTGCAAGGAAGAAAGGTGGTAGGGTCTTTGAGACGTTTCATGAATGGCAGAAGTGTGAGCATGGAGGTAAAGAGGGATTTGAGAATTACAGTAATAGTACCAACCCTCGCATATGCAAGCAAAACATGGGCCTGGAATGAAAGTCAGAGGTCTAGAGTGCAGGCAGTGGAAATGAGTTGTTTGAGGAGTGCATGTGGTGTGAGTAGAATGGATGGAATGAGTAATGAGTGTGTTTGAGTGTTTTGGAATGTGTCACAGGGGTGAAAGGAAGAAGTGTGGAGTGGTGGAAGAAGTGAAGCAATAGAGTTTAAAGTGATGTGGCCACATGGAGTGAATGGAGGAGTAAGATGACCAGGAGGGTGTATGTGAGTGAGATAGAGGGAGGGGAATGTTAGAGGACGACCTCCAGTGAAATGGAGAGATAGGGTGCAGAGTATGTCAGGGAGAGGGGTGAAAGATCCTGGAGAAACTATGAGCAGGCAAGGAGGGAGTGTCTGGACAGAGAGAGATGGAAACTCTCCTGCCGTGGCCATCCCCTGGTGGGAGCTCCTAGGAGCAGGCGTCAAAGATGAATGAAAAAACGACCCCAAGTGGAGGAGGTCGAGGGGACGCCCTTAGAGCTCATGGTTTGAGCATGTTGATAGAACCTGCCATGAGGCATTAGGGATGGGAAGAGGACCTGCATGGAGGCTTGCCTGAGGAACCCCTGGATTTGGCATCATAGGGTGGGTGCAGCAACGCGTCCCCTGGGCGCATTCCTCACTGATTGATTGATGCCACTGTAAACATTTATCCTCCCTCAAAGGAAGAAGGCAGCAGGCTTGGATTTAAGTACAATTTTTAGTATTCATTCAAGTACGATTACATACTGATATCACGAATCCAATTGCAAGTAAAATTACTAAGCTTTATAGCCGAACTCGAGTCCAAGTGCGAGTACTTTTGAACTGAATTCGATTCGAAGTACAAGTAATTTTTACCCTCTTTGCTAGACTTGGGTCTATGTACATGTACTCAATCAAACTCATACTTAAGTACACAATATCATGTACCTGTATTTGTATTTGGGGTAAAAAATGCCTTAGTACTTGTACTTGTAGTCGTACTTGGCCTCCAAGTACTCTTATTTTTTATGAGTACTTTTGAGTACAACCAAAAACTGCAAACGAGTATGGGTATCGGTAAAATTCTACAAGTGCGCCATTCTCGCACTGGCAGATGATACTTTTTTTTTGTAGTTTTCAGTGTTATGAAATAATGTGATAATTGTTTCTGTTACATACATATACGTACCTCTTAGGGAAGTGTTTAGTACGTATTTATACGCAAGCTCTTTTGAGGGCTTATACGCCCTTTATTTTTGTTTGTGTATGTAACATTGTTCATTGACAGTAAAGAGGAATAATTTGACAAGTCTTCGTATTTTTAAATGGATGTTTAAGGGCCTTTCTGTACATTTGTCCACATTCCAACAAAAATCATTATACAAGAAGGTAAGTTACTTTCTTCTAGGTAATTACTCCTTGATTCTATAATCAGTAAGGCATGTGGAAATGTAAATTATGGTTCAGAGTAATCGGAAATGAAAACTTATCGTCGGAAGCTTCAGTGTTTTGTTGAACTTTATGGACTACGGTTATAGTACAGACGGCCTTGAAGCGAGCAGTGCAACCAATCATTTTCTTGTACTTACAATTCCTGTTTATTTTCTGAGGTGAGGTTTTTGTGATGTAAAGAAGTACTTATACATTACTCACGCTTCTGGGTAGTGAGAAGTGTTTAAAATGGAAAGAATATAGGCTCTAAGAAAATTTAAAGGTAAATTTCCATTTCATGGTATGACATCGTTAGCTCTGAGACGGAGAAACATAAGACAACGAACAATCTACGGTTCCATTCCTCGCATATAAATAATGTATATATCAAATAATTTGTAATTTTTTTTTTTTAACATTTTTAGGGGCAAATAAAAAAAGTATGAAAAAAGTGCAACCTGGCATGACCCCTATCGATGACAAAAGACGACACTGTACGGGTTAAATGACTGATTTTTCAATGCCTGTTGCACCCGCCGCCGCAGCCACAAAATAGCTCGCACAGAGAGGTTCAACTTGCTTACTGTTTATTCATTTCACTCACTGCTCACACTCAAGTGGACACACTAGAACAAAAACAAGTAAATTAAAGTTTTTCCTGCATTGTATTCCCCCAGTACGCATGCGTGGTGAACAGCAGTGCAACTTATTTCAGCAAGGAGGTATTTCTCTCAACACTGCCCAGGTCCCGTTCCGCGCTTCATATTTTCGCTGCCCCAAACCGCGTGCCGAATAAATTTAAACTAACCAAACCTAACTTAACCTAACCTACCTACCGGGGGGCGGGGGCATTAAACCCCTTAAGCTGTGTCAGTACCGACACTCTCAAACAATTGCTGTTTTCCATTACATTTACGTCTTGGATTGATGCACAACATTTTCTTGTGGTATAAATACGTTCTTCATTTAAATGGGAATCACAAGGAGGAAAATATTTTATCAGGTGTGCTAAAAAAGACTTCAGTAACCCAAGAATGGGACAGCTGGTGGCTAGCAGACATTATTGTAGTTACCTATTGGTTAAAAAAATATTCTCGGTCGGTCCCTGTGGATTTCTGACCATCTGACCTTGTCCGTTATAAGCAGGTCCGTTATATCGAGGGTTTACTGTACATTAGATACGTACAACATACGATCCGACGCTCAATGGTATTAAAAATAATACGTACGTCGTATGTATCTGACGCTGTGCGGGTTAATCCCTTACCCTGATCTAGCCTCCACCCATGCACGTCAAACACCACACCAGCCACACATTTGCATTTTTTGGTTGTACTCAAATGTACTTGTAAAATAGGCGAGTATTTTGGAGTCTGAGTACTGAGGAACTTTTGACCCTGCGTACATGTACTTGAACCCAAGCCTGGTAGGTAGGTGACAGTTGACTTTAATGAACAACAACTTAGGGGACTCATTGGTAATCTTTATGTAGCTAGTTTGATGAAATTTGGATTACTCTAACACTAAATTTCAATTAGTAATAAACAAATTTTCCACCTTAGCATTTTTGGTATATATTATGATCATCATCCCTTTGTAATTTCCTGTACTAATATGACCACAATCCAGAAACATTAAGTAACTCCATACTTATACCTGTAGGATGCCTCCTTTATTGTGGCATATTGTGTGTGATCCCTGAACTAAGGAGATTTAAAATGAAAAATATTTCTTTATATTTAGTTTGTTTATTATTGTCAATGCGTACTTAAAACTGAAAATTAACTTTTTACGTCTTGTCTGAGAAAGAAAGTCATAAATCAGACCAGGGGTTCTTTTCTCAGGAAGTCATAAATCAGACCATGGGTACTGTGGAATGAAAATAAAAGCAAGATAGCAGTTCAATTATGCTAATTGCATCCGATACAAAGAAAGTTTGTGCCATGGTCAGATTCTTCTTTTCTCTTTTCAAATGCCCTTCATTGTTTAAAATCCTGACAAACTAATCTTGAAGTCAAAGGTAAGATGATAACTACAAATTATTTTTGTTTCATATGTAAATATGGTACACATTTTCCTCTCATTATGTAAATAAGCAACCTTCCATCAATGGATCAAGGAAACCTAGTGATTGCTCATTCATTTTAAAATTAGAGTACATTAAATAAGGCTAACATTTATTTTTTAAAATTACAACATGGACACCAACTTTTTTTAAATTAATAAGTGTGTGTCTTCAAACAGCTTTAAAAATACAGCCATAAATAACCTTTAGTACAATGTGTCAATTGACTGACAGCTTCCATACACTGTCCAAAATACTTTTATTTGTATATCCTAATACAGAAAAAAGCTTTTCTGCCCACTTCCCAAAATGGAGAGGCTACAGTAATCATCAAAACTGTATACTACTATAATATTAATATCACTTAATGAAATAACAAAAATAAGAAAAGGCCTAATTACATCCACTCCCACATGATACTATACCTTATAATATGCCAGCCAATAACAACATTTATTGGGGAACCTGAAAAAAAACTGAAAAAGGCCTTTATCACTATTTAAAAAAAAAAAAAAAAAAATGACAACAGCATTATGACAAGCTGCAAGTGATTTAAAGAATCACTTGCGTCTAGTTGGTTCTGATGCAGTAGGAGGAGGAGGAGGTCCTCTTTTCTCTAGCTCCTCCATGTATGCCATCAAGATCTTTGATCTTTCATCAGGTTGACATTCTAGCACCAGATAGCGGCGATCCTTACGCAACACTTCCACAATGTCACGCATGTGCTGCTCCGCTTCACTGCATAACTTAAGAGACCGATGTGTGATGCTTTTGGTTTCCTGCAAAACAATTTTTTTTCTTTGCAATTACAAGAAATTAACAAACTTATTACTATATAGTCATCGTGGGTTAAACTGGCTCAAGAAGCTCTACTTTCTCTTCCATGAATAAGGTTGTGTTGGATAAAAGTAGATTAAAGTTGAGTGATGTAACCCATGAGCAAGGGTGAAGGATGTGGCAGGGTTTCTGGGTCATTTTAGGCTATGGTGTGAGTTGTCCCCCAAAAGTTGTATTGAATTTTTTTTTTAAATGTAGTATTATATTAGAAGTGTAATCAGGAAGTCAAAAAAGAAGGGACCAGTCTCTGAAGCCAGTGCTAAAAAGTAGGTATTAACTTTTAAAAGGCCCAGGGTAATAGTATTTGTACAGGAAGAAGCAATTTATGCTCAAACACACTTGGGTGTCCCTGTGCGAGTGGGTCCATCCCCTCTGGGCCAAACTTACCCATGTTATGCTGAAGTGCAGGACTGAAAAGCCTATAGGAGAGGGTCATTTCTGGGTGTAGATGTAACAAGTGGCTTATACCTGGTACTTCAAAGTTTAGGTGATACTCCGGAGTTTTTTTTTTTGGGGGGGGGGCTGATAGAAGTCTTCTTTAACCATATAGAAATCCAGTAACACACTGCAAATGCCCCCCCAAAAAATTATAAGGGCTGGTGATGGCACTTAAGGTCCATAGGTGTAAGCAGGCTCACGATCCACTCCCGTAAAGTAAACTGTTATGCTTTTATTATGGGTTATTATCATGAGTTTTTGTCTCTGCTTTCATTTGAAATACACAGAGCATGCATATGGCAACACTCAGAGATAGAGAGAGAGAGAGAGAGAGAGAAAAGATATAGCCAAGCAGGGGAGGGAAAGGCAGAGTTACTCAGCAGAGGGCACAGGGCAAATTTCTCCCATGTTGCTCGTTTTCGTTGGTGATATCGCCAACCAACAATGTTGTGCATCTCACTGTACTGACCCTGAACTGTTGTGTTGATGCTGCGCTCCAACAACAACAAACACCACGCCAGCATCTCTCCAGCCACTTTACCATGAATCGGAAGGATACTGAGGTTTTAGAAGATTGTGCTGCTGCATTGCACATAGTGAAGCATGTGCTACGACTGCAGAAGCACCGGAAGAAGCAATGTTCTCCAGCTCAACAGTTTGTTTACCTCACACCAGGCAAAGACTCCGCCCAGCATACCATCACAGTCAGTTGGGTGTTATAAATATCTTTACACAGTGGACAAATAAATCACAAACACATACTTGCACACGTACATCAGTTTTTGGAGTTTTGCAGTTGACAATTTGAGTGAATATGTACGATGATTGATTTTCAATTTACATTTACAGCTTATAGCACAAATGTCATTTGACCCTGATTTCTCCCAACAGTCTGGCAACACAACTGTTGTCCGTCCTTCCCAATCCACCAAATCTTGCTGGTGGTTGTTCATTTTGCCCAACCACCAACAAAAACAAGCAACATGTTGGGAGAAATTTCCCCTGTGTGATGCCACCTTTACTCATTTTAACTTGAAATCTTTGCAACATGTTGATATGGAAGTGAATGAATGGTCACCCTCAATTTCCCAGTTTGTGAAGAACAAAAGAAATATGAAGGCAAAAAGCATGGGAAGCGGGCAAAATTCTGGCGCCGTGACATCATGATGAAAAGACAGAATGACATTACTTAACGAAAAGGCGGTTTGGAAAAACTGAGGGTGACTGTCATATAAATATCTTCAAACTATTTACAGCCCATTCCGTAATGAACACCACCGAGTGCTGGGAATCGAACCCGAGCCTTCCAAGTAGAAGCCAGGCAGCATACCAACTCGGAAGGCTCGGGTTCGATTCCCGGCACTCAGTGGTGTTCATTACAGATATTTTCACCGTGTTATTGCAGTTTCTCTAATACAGCCCATTACTGAAATGGCTCAAGCTAATAATGTAGCTGTTACAAGCCTTAGAGTAATGGTAACAATGAATGACGTCACACATCATAACGTAATGATGTAGAACGTTCATAGTCATGTGAAAGAAGGAGAATGTTACTAGGTATGTAACTGAAGCGTTTGAGTCTAAAATTCGTGATACTTTATTTTTAACGATTTTTTCCCCGCTTTTTACTGGAGTATCACTTGAGGAGAATTATTTATAACACTACCAATGGTTTTGCTTTGCATATTTACTTACTACTTACCTTTAGTAGTTCTCTGAAGTCAGCTTTGGCAGCCACTAGCTTGTCTTTCAAGTATTCTCGAAACTCCCTCTCACATTTCTTGTCTGAAGATGAAAATTTGGTGTAGCGAGGGTCATCTTTCAACTCCTTCTTCAGATCCTTCCAATTTGAGTCCAAGTGCAAATCTGGCAGTTCTTCCAGCAGTTCCCTTTTTAGATTAGAAAGAAAAAACATTTTCAACCCTATCGTGTTAACTGTACGAATAAACCTTAACTCCAAGCACTAGAATCCTGATATAAATGAGGTACCACAAATGTACTCTTTTGATAATGTTTTCTCATGGAAGCTTCCCCTTTTCTTAAACATTATGTTTACCCATCTCACTCCCACAAAGTTATGAAACTTAATGAGGAAATGTTAATTGTGTAAGACAACAAATAAAATAACATTATTTCAACAAAACTTCTATTCCCATCATTATAATGAAAGTACCTAAACTTTTCTCGTTTCCTCTTTGTGAGGTTTTCAACATGGCTGTTGAATAACTTCTCTTTTTCTTCTCGTTCCAAGGCTCCAGCAGACTCCCATCGTGAGTCCTTCTTCAATGACTTTTTGGCTTCTTTCCATGTGTAATCAGTGCTTCGAACCTGAAATAAAAATATGAAAATCATGGACATGAACATGGTTATGCTTAAAATATAAATTCAGCCTTAAATGGATTTCAGTCCATCCTTGTGCTTTGTGATAATAAGGGCAGCACACTGCCTCACAAGTATATGGCACCAAGGAGACTGTTTAAAGGGATACAATTATTTTGCATGGATTTTACCATTTTACCTCTGGAAGTGGGTTGTTTAAAGGGATACAATTATTTTGCATGGATTTTACCATTTTACCTCTGGAAGTGGGTTGTTTAAAGGGATACAATTATTTTGCATGGATTTTACCATTTTACTTCTGGAAGTGGGTGGGCATTTTTTTTTTTTTTTCTCCATGAAAATTAATGAAAAAAAGGGCATTTAACTTTTCAGCATGCCCTGTCAGTGGATGACAGAGATACTCGGTAAAATGACGCAGGGGTGTGGAGTCGGAGTTAAAAAATTCAGACTCCAACTCCGACTCCGACTGCATCCCCCCCTGCCCCTATACTGCATTTTTTTAAGTGCTGCCTGTAGCACCGGTAAGACTCTCTTGAGGTCTCCCTGGATGGCCCCAGCCAAAGAGCCTCTACTAACGGACTTTTGTCATCTTGGGACTAAAAGTCCCCCTAAATTAGTCCGCAAGACCGAGGGTTTACTAGCAGGTCCTGCCTTAATGCCGTTTCGTTTTAAGAAGTTTCGTTACAACATTGTTGATGAAAAATGTAAAATAAAAAGAAATGTAAATACGTAACATAAGACAATCATACTCCAAAGTTATGACAGCAAACGATTCCGTACAAAAGCGCTTACTAGTGTGTTTATACACGTGTATTTACCTAGTTGTAGTTTTACAGGGCCTGGGCTTACGCTTGTGTGGTCCCGTCTCCGTATCTGTATTTGTCCAGCTTTTCCTTAAAGTTGTGCACACTCTTCGCCAATACTATATCCTCACTTAGTCTGTTCCAAACTTCTGTTTCTTTGCGGGAAGCTGTATATTTCTTTATGTCTCTCACGCATCTTCCCTTCCTCAATTTTTTACTGTCCTCTTGTGTTTATTCCTTCTCTTAGCCTTCTCATAATTGTCATAATATTTTTATATCAATGAAATCATTAATTAGAATTTTCAAAATCAACTGGCTGCTACTCTAAGTTCAGACACTCAAATGTTAAATGATTATTGAAATGAAGGAAATTCACCATTAAACCATGGTTTCAAAAGTACTTACCAAGTCTGCTAATAATGCATTGAAATTGTGGACAGCCTCATCATGCTTGTGTTGCATGCGCTCCTTGTCACGATCACGGAGGTGCCCAGCCAATGCCCTTTGAACCTCTTCCTCCCTCTTTCTCAAAGACTCTTCAATCCTTCTCTGTCTTTCACGCTCCTCTTCCTCAGCTGCTTCATTTGCTTCTCCATCCTCACGCTCCTCATCTGGACCTTCACTTCCTGTATCCTCACCCTGTAAAATTGAAAGGGGGCACTGATGACATCTTGCATACGAGTTATTTCTTCTATGAGTTATTTCTGACTACTGCAAAACTTGGTCATTCCACCATGCTTCTCACTTGCAACTATCAAGAGAGAATAGGTACAAGGCTTACAAATGTAGCCATTAGATAAATTACCTTTATTTATACCATGATAAACAAGGTATAGTATTAAGTATTTGTATGCACTTAACCCTTTCAGTACGGTGACGCGAAACCTCTTAATCCTCTTCTAAACCTCATAAGAAGAAACAAGAGGATTAAGAGGTTTAGAAGAGGATTAATCCTCTTCCATTTCCTCTTAACCCTTTCTATACTGTGACGCCGGCGTCCAAGTCACCGTATTGAAAGGGTTAAACTTAAAATCATGATATGAAGAAAATACATAAATGTCACTGATCACATAATTGCAAATTAATGACCACTATTAATCTCTCTTCTTAACACACATGCACACAAAGCATTAATTTATATCTTACAGACACTAGTTTTGAAGAGTAAGCCTTAGCTTTGAGAAAAATAAAGTGTGGGTCAGGCTACCAAACCCAATCCTCAATTTTTTGCATTGTAACATCCCTATTAAGACTGTTATTACTAATTTTAAATGATCGAGCTCTTAAAATTTGGAATGATGAGGGTGCCCCTTTCCTACCCTTCAAGTTAATCACTTGTAGCATTTAAGTAATGTAATACATACACGACATCTGGCAAACTTATGAGTACTTAATAAAATGCGTACCATGCTTGACAATTTGACTCCCCTGACCTCACTCTTATGGTTGTCCTCCACATCTTCTCCTTCTTCTGGAACAGTTTCAAGATCTTCTCGTTCTTTTTCCTTATCCTTTTCTTTTTCTTTCTTCTCTTCTCGGTCTCTTTCCCTTTCCTTTTCCTTCTCTCTTTCCTTGTCTTTCTTTTCCTTTTTCTTCTCCTTTCGGTCAGCCCTCTCTCTTTCCTTGCTACGATCTCGTGACTCTCTGCTTCTCCTCTCTCTCTCCTTTTCTCCACGTTCTCTTTCCCGCTCTCTCTCTAGGCGATCTCGGTCGCGGTCACTCCTTTCTCTCTCCCGTTCCCTTTCCCTGTCCCTGTCCCTCTCCCTGTCACGGTCTCGTGTCCTGGACCGGTCTCGGGAACGTCTTCGTTCTTCCTTGATCTGATTGGAAAGAAAACATACTTAGATATAATGTACTTTTTACTAAAGAGGCAAACATAATCCAACAAGCAAGTATGACTGACTTCTTTAGATGATTAGTTATTACCCTCTTAAAAGATACTCCAAAAATTAAATCGAGAGGGAAGAGAAACTGGAAAAGTTTGGAAAGTTTCGTTTAGTTGGCACAACATCTGCGGTCATATGCCGGAGGGAGACAGAAGGGGAAGGAATTATAGAAGGGAACAGATCCCAGGAAAAGTTGGAAAGTTTCGTTTAGTCGGCGCAACATCTATGGTTATATGCCAGAGAGAGACAGGAGGGGAAGGAATTATTGGAGAAGGGAACAGATCCCAGGAGACGGGACACAACCCCCGATTAATACCTGGTACCCATTCACTGCTGAGTGGACAGGGGCGTAGGGTATCGAACCCGGGCTCTCTCGGTTGTGAGCCGAGTGTGCTAACCACTGCACCACGAAGCCTACAGAGAAACTGGAGTATGTCAGAATTGCAACATTCAATCTTCCTGTGCATCATAATGTTAATAGAAGGAATGAGGTGGAGGAGCATTAATATTCACCTTGATCATATAGTCCCTGAACCAGTCTTCTCGCTGCACCCCAGACTCAACTAACTTGTACCTGGGGTCACCATCCACTTTACGCTTCACATCTGACCACCGACTGTGGCGATCAATGTCAGCTTCTTTCAGCATTGTAAAGAAGTCCTTCTTTATCTAATTAGGAAGAAACAAGTAGCAATATTACTATCTGACAATAACCCACTTTAACATCTGAAAAAAAAAAAAACTATTAAACCTCAGCCACCTGGAAATGAAGTTAGTTCACTGTCTCCACCTAGAGCTTCCTAACCTATATTCTGCAAGAAAGAAAGGTTACTTCAAGGGAATGTCCATATCTGTAAAGGAAAGGGGTTTAAGTGATGAGGAAACCAAAGTAAGATGGGAACCATCAAAATTCCCTGACAACTGAAGTATGATACAAAACTCACAATGAAAATGTTTCTTCATTCTGTAACAATCTGAACTTTTCCATGACTTTTTCAATTCTTTGAGTAATACATAAGAAAGATTTGCTCAATGAGATGTAAAATTTTCTCATCATGCATATAATCATTACAATAAAGTAACTCAAATATACTAATCTCGGGTCGGGGTCACAAACATGACTAATTTTCAATGCTGTTTAGGAAAATTAGTTTATCATACCAAAAATCAATATAACAACCAGTAGCTGACAATCTTCAATATCAACATTCATTAGTATGAGATTTTAAAACAAGTGGCATTGAAAATTAATCAGCTTGAATTACTAAAATGGACTGACTACATGTTACAATTAGATAAAAATGATTGTTACTAAACAAGTCACTTCATAGTTTTCCAATATAACCTACCAGCAGCTACAATTTACTGATTCTCATAAACTTAATTAATAGTAGGTTATTTCACAATTAATTTACTGGAACACTTCCAGAAAAGAAATCCATATGCTACAAGGATATTTCCATGTATCTTAACTCAAACTATACTTTGATATTAATGAACTCTTTATATCAAACTAAATTGGTAATGGTCGATAAATAACTGATAATGATTGCAAAATTAACTGGTAGTACTGGTAATTGACTGAGAAAAACGTAGCAAGAGATGGCTCAGTACCAAACATTACATGCGCTTGACTTTATCCCGCTCTGGGGCAGAGAATAAATAGAGAGGGTGGTGATGGTGGTAGGAGTGGAGGTGGAGGGCGACTCTCGACCATGGGGGCCACCCGGACCTTCCAGCCAGCACCGGCAGCAACAAGAGGCTGCAATGCGCGACCCAACATCAACAATTGTTCTTGCCTGAGAGGCAAGCAAGCCCACCCAGTTGTACTTGTGGGCTCACCCGCACTGCCTTGTATTGACTGCATCTGAGGCTTCAGTCAGGTCACCATCATACAAACTGCTTTCTCCATTCTCATGACTGGTGCGTTGTGGTAAATATATTTAAAGCTAAACAGTTTTATTCATTCTTTAAGCATTTAAGACATAAATTGCTTTATCTAACTCTTAATCATGCAATTAATGGATGAGTTTAATATATATATATATATATATATATATATATATATATATATATATATATATATATATATATATATATATATATATATATATATATATATATATGACCCTCTCTGTAGAGTGTAGTGGCATGGCATAATACCCGCAACTATAATATATTCCTTCCCCTTTTCTTTTTACATCATTAACGCAAATATTCACTGCATTTATAATTTTTAACACTACATTTATCTTGGTATGGCCATAGCAGTGAACAGAACTTTACCTTTATCTAATTGACTTGGCCTTTGCATTTGGTAATTTCATATATTTTCTCATTCTATCCTCTATAAAATAGGTTTTTTCTTGACTGTGGCAAGCAGATTCATGGTACATTAAATGTACTTGAATGGATTTGCTTAGGTTTTAAGAGGAAATTGCTTGAAAAGTCCTATCCTGAGACTTCTTGTCATTCATTAATATCTCTGAACTATATGGAAAGGTTAAGAGATAACAGAAACCTCTTACTTTGCTATCTCCTAGTGCATGCAGTTAAATTTTATTACTTCCAATTTAACACTTTTTTTATGATTTATTATCTAATACTATAATATGCCACACACAGAGAGGGTCATACAGTATGTTGTGTGCGTGTGCGCGCGTATATATATATATATATATATTATATATATATATATATATATATATATATATATATATATATATATATATATATATATATATATATATATATATATATATATATATATATATATATAAGTTGAACAACTGATTTTTTTTTTTTTTTCTCTTCAAAAGGCAATGCTAAAGGAGGGTGCACTCAAAACTGACATATACCTAACCAACAGCCTACGACATATGTGCATATATAGGTATACATAGCATGTGTAATAAAGTCACCTGAAATAGCAGTATAATTTTCCTGAAAAAAAAAAATTATATATCTGAAACCTAAAATAAGTAAACTTCAGTATTTCTTTTACATATAAAGTATACTATTATAAAAAAAAAGTGCAAGTGTCAATTTGTCACTTTTAATCAAAAGTGGACTTACTTAAAATAAAATTATCTATTTTGAGTTTTCTTAATCTTAACTGTCAATTAGGGCCATAGTTGTCTGCACTAGCCAAATTTTTTTTTTTTTTACTAGATAAGTCCAATCTCAGTTTTCACAACTTTACAGCTAATCATTCTTTAAAAACTACTTAAAAGATGAGAATAAGAAAAAGTATGACAGCTTGAGAAAAAAATCGGTATTGTTACTACTCGCATCACCATCCAACTTTTAAACTTTCACTCATTTTGTGTATAATTGTACAATTTCTCTTGCAATATTCAATTTGTTTTTGTAGATGGAGGTTTAAGTGAAGCCTAGGTGGTGGCACTTGTAAAGCAATAACACTAGACTACAACAGCACTTATGACATTTTAGTGCTGCTATCACAGTACTGCATAAGCTGGGGACCATTATCTTGTTCTTTACATTTTTATGCATAGTGCTGGTGACAGATGGCACTATCTAACAAAAGAAATGTAGATATTGACAAATTTTTATCAATACAGGATACTCTGAGCTGTACCTGGTTCAAATAGTCTCAATGCTTCTATAAGAACTATTAAATCTGATGGCTGATATACTTTTGTGCATTACTATCAACAATTTGATTTGATGGCAGAAACTGGGACAAAAATGTTGCAATGTACCATGAGAGTAGTTGATGAATTGTTAAATTTATCCATATTGGAAAACTTTGATTAGCAAAATTAATGAAACAAGAGATTGGACTCTCCCTCCCTCTCCTCCCACCTACTCTCTCCTAATCACTCACTCACTCACTCACTCACACACACACACACACACACACACAGCCATTGCCTGTCACCTCTTATGCCTATTCTTTTATTGCAATCCGTAGTCAATAGATATTGCCTTAACCTTTAACTCTAATGGTTAAAAATACTACATATTTGTAAGAAATAATAGTACTCCTTTTTCCATATAAAATCTATTACTTTTCTCAGAAAATGGAATTATTTTTTAATGAGTGCTGCAAGAGCAAGAGTTTAATCAAGCTTACTAAAACTCAATAATTAATCTCGGGTTAATTCTCTCTCCATAATATTAAGGGAATTCATTGAATATTCATTATAAAATATCGTATTAAGTTGTCTTGTTTTTGTCATGATTAATACACAAATGCACATACACACACACTTATCAGAGTTTCCCAAGTATTGAATCATTGAAATGCAGATAATGTAATCTACTGGGTCACAAAGTATGGATATTTATACAATTAACATGAATCATGGTATAATAAAAAAATAATCACATCTCACTACATGCAAAATAGTACTATTATGCAGTCTTAAAAGACATGAAACTGTTGTATTAAATAAATTGATACTAGCTTAAAGTAACTTGTTTCGATGTTCTAATTCTCAAATAGAATGGACACTACAGTTAACCCTCCACCAACGGAGTTTTCACTATTAAAGTATCTCCCAAAATATCTTTATATAAGCAGACTTTCTGCCCTTAATGGTGACACCAGACCCCCTGTGGGGCCAGAGTGCCCCTCCCATCTCTTTCACTGTCAACTGACATACCAAATATTCATGGTACCATCCAGTAACCTGAACCGCAAATGTCAGGAGTTATCCTATTTAAGACATTTACGTTAAATAAGCATGAAACACAGGCCTCAGGTAGGGGTAGACAGGGTGAGGAAGGGTGATTCTTTCCACCCAGGCTGATGGCAAGGAGATTGGTAGGCCACCTGAGTGATATTTAACAAGTGCCCTCGGCATCATATCCTCCTTGATTAGCAATGATACTAATATTAATAATAAAAATACCAGTAATAATTAAGGACTATCGATTCATAATTTATGCCTGCAAATCTGACTTACCACAATCTCCATACACATCTTTAATGCTAAACTTCTTTCCCATATATTCTTTAAAGCTTTCATTCACCAGTCACAATAAATAGCATTACACTTCCCATGGACGAAACTTCAATAATATAGTACAGGTACTGAGTTATGAGATGTGTAAAGTGCCTGGGGTCAGCAGGAATGCATGAAGCAAACACCTTGCCATTTAATCACCTCTACTCACTGGTATAGAAATTCCTCTTAGCACAACCTAACAACTTGTGATTCACTTAATTAGTGTTGTTGGGTATGCATGAACCAAACTTAAGCCACAAGTTCTGTGAAGACGAGTTCATCATGTTAGCGGCTAAGGTGATACTAAGAACCGCCCTGCCCCACCCTACACCCCCAGAAGCCTTGCTATACGTGATAATTTACTTTCTCTTAGGTTATGCAGGTCTGAGGAAGATATTTTCAGCATTTTAACACGAAGACTAAGGTACCCAATATTAGATGGAGAGGAAAGGAGGAAAAATGAAGTCAAGAAACTACTTCCATTTAGTGTTTCAAATTGCAAGATAACACGTTGCTGCAGATTGATGTATGGGGCTTCAGTTGAATGTGAGGCACATAGCACAGGGCATCCAATATATGACTGCACAAGCAACTCGGCTGATAAGTGTTCATGACGAGATTGCTTGAGGCTGCCTAGGAGCAATCTCATAAAGGAGTCATGATTGGTCGCAAAAGATCCAAGCTAAGGATTACAAGCACTAAGACCAAGATATGACACCTATAAAAACACTTGTGTATGGGAGGCTATGGCCAAGATTCAGCATCATAACTGAGACAGAAGTTAAGAGCACCAAACAAAAATATTCCTTTTGAGGAAATTTTTTAATAAAGTTGACTTTGGGATAATATCTGGACCAATGAAACACTTTGTGAAGTAAAATGGGGTTTCATCACTGCAGATTTCACCACAGAAGTCTACGGTTGATGTAGTGAAGATGCCATGGTTGAGGGCCAAATGTATTTAGCTTCCTAGCAAAAATTAGGGAGGTGTTATTTTTAGTTAGTTCTGCCTCCTTATTTCTTGATTTCAATATTTTTTCTGGTCAACATTAACCAAAAGACAGGAGAGATTGCATGGCACCTGCCCAAGGACAATACCCTTCAATGAAAACTTTAGCAGCAGCATGTATACTTCTAATCATGGGCAAATCTGATATAAAGGAGAGAGAGAGAGAGAGAGAGAGAGAGAGAGAGAGAGAGAGAGAGAGAGGGGGGGGGGCATAGGGGGAGAGAGAGATGAGAGAATAGAAAGAAAAAATTATGTAACATTTTTTAACCATTACCCGATGGGTGTTGCTTTCATAGAATGCTCTTGAAAACCATAAAAGCGAGATCTTATTTTTTCTATTCATATTAAATATCTTTACTCACTGAACACAGCAGAGAAATCCAAGTTACAATATGTCATGTCTTTGTCTCGTCCTTTCCTCAATACTTGTCACAGTTTTCCTGTATTTTCTCAACTAGTGCTTGGTGTGACTTTCACAGCAGCTCAGTAAGGACTAATGACATCATCTTGCATCCATGAGGGTCAGATATGATGCCTTGCAGCAAGAAAAGTCATAGAACTCGAGAAATTTGAGCAGAACATTCAAAATTGTGACACGCAGGAATCTGATTAAATAAATGATAGCCAAATGAGCGGATCGCAGAGGCTATGATTTCATAAACAACGGCCATTGTTTAAGGGTTAAACTTTTTGCCTTACAAGTTTACTATCATGGCAATTCGAGCATGATTTATTGTAAGCTGCACTGCCACTAATACCTTTGCACTATATCACCCCTATAAATTTTAATCAAAAAATTCAAATTACATCAGTAATTGTATTACTGAAATAGCTAAACCTGTTAATTTTAATGTTTGATCCTAATACTTGGGAGACTTATTGTGTGTGCGCATGTGTGTGTGTGTGTGTGTGTGTCTGTGTGTGTGTGTTGAAGGGGGACTTGATTTTGAATCTTAATCCTTAGCATTATTACACATGATCATTTAAAACATTTGAAGGACATACTAGTAAATAAGTTTCTTTGACTGGTTTCATGATATCTGAAGATAAACTAAAAAGGTCATATGTATCATGGATGTGGGAAGGCAGTGCACAAAGGATCCATTTTCTTGCTGAGGTATTTCAATCTGAACAAAAATACTTAGCCTGTCATTTCAAATCATAAGAACCTGTGAGTCATTCTGGCTTTGACCTGTCTACGTCCAAGGTTGAAGCATTGGAAAGTGCTGGGCAATGAGCATTGATGGGCATCAGTGGGAGTGTGAAAACATTAAGTCTCAAGATTCCTGCAGAAAGTATATGTATTAGAAATGTAAATAGACTGAACCCTAAGTTTTCTATCAGGTACTTTTTTTCACTGGAGTGGACTCGTGACAAGAATTATAATGGAAAATTAAACTATGGTTATTTGAATCACCATCTACAGACAATTTTAAAAGGAAAAACACGAGCCAAGATGATAAAACAAATTAAGGAATTAGATGAAATGTGCTAGAAGCAACATTTCCTTCTAGAGATGTTAATACCATAACCACTAACTTATTTCACAATTTTTACATTTAAATATATTTTAAAGAATAAGCAAATCAAGGTTTCTTAGAACTGTTTAATAATAATTATGGGCCTTGTAAGTAATGAAGTAGTTAAAACTGCAGTCATATTTAATCTTGATTTGGATTATCTTGTAAATGCTGTAAATAAAGATACTAATATATATATATTAATTTGTCTTTTTGTTATCTCTGTACTTTTCCAGCTAAATACCTCAAATTCACAATAAGACTGATCTAACTCATTTTAAAAGTTCATGAAATATCAGATTCCTGGTATTGGAGCAAATGCTTGAAACTATCTCAAAATGCACTTAAAGCATTTAAGCATAGACACATACAACAAAATCTGATGTATGAGTCTCCAAGGAACCTTTCACTGTAACACCTAATTATAGATAAATTTGAATCAGCAGCTTTCTCATGCATGGCAGGACATAATGTAACTAGACTACACCTTGCCTTCAAGCTCTTTCTGGCCCAAAACAGACAAGCCCTCAGGATGTTCTTACCTAAAACAATCCAGAACCTGCCTAGGGCTGCAAAACTCTGTGCTCCAAGCTTATTTCCTTCTTGTTTATAAGTTCCACAGCATAAATCAATACTCTGTACACAAGCTTTCTATTACAGAATATCTTAGTACTTTCCAAATATATCGTCAGTTCATATTCCAGGCAAAAAATATTCACTGTATATATAAAAATATAGACTTAAGAGTTACACTGAATGTCATGTCCAAATATTAATTCACAAAATTCAATATTTCTCCATGACTGATTAAATTAATGAAAGCCAATCAAAAAAACAATTTAATTCTGAAAAGTATATTCATGTCTTCTAAATAAACTACACACACACATAGATCAATTTCTGACTGTTATATAACTGTTCAACTATGTTGAAAATAGAAACCAAGTTGATTAAATTACTTGAGTATTCAGTAGAGCATAGCAAAATTAACTGTATCCAGAATTTGAATTAACAAGATAAAACTGGTTGAAATACAAGCCATAATTTTTTTTTTAAACAACAGCAATTATTTTTAAACTGAATGACCACCTCTGTGGTGACGTAATATCATACAATGACCATCAATGTATGAAATCTATATAATCCCCGTTCCATTCCTTTTTATAAATGCTTTTGAATTGCAACTGTAAACTTTTTTTTTTTTTTTTGATAACTAGTTTTAAATTCATATTATGATCATAATTTATAATAGATGAAAATGACAAGACTATTCATTCTAAAATAATTCATAATGCAGGACATCAAGACAGTCATTTATGCCAGTGAGGCAAAAATCGTAAGTGACACTAATGAGGTTTTCTATGTGTGTGTGCATCCCTCTCCCTAGGTCACCCTCATTATGACAGGACAAAGAGCTTACCTGTTCACGCTTGGCAGCCTTTTCCTCTTTCTCTCGACGGCGCACCTCCAGTAGGAACTCATCAAAGAGGCTCTCCCTCTCCCGCATCTTCTCAATGTTGCGGAAACGGTCGTCCTTGCTGTACTTGGCTGCAAAGTCACTGAAGGATGACTTTCCATTCAGTCCGGCCTCTTCCAGCAGTTTGCGAAAGTCTTCTTTACGCTCCTTCAGTTTATTCCTCTTCTCACGGCGCTCCTCCTCAGCACGCTCTTTTACATACCTAAAAAGAAATGTCCATTCATCATTAGTGCAAATCCATTTTCTATCACTGGATGGGCATCCAAAACTCACTTACAGACAGCAGCCATAGCCAGGACAAATTTCTCATTCAAATGAGTCCCATTAATATTTATAAATGCTTTACAGAAAAGAAATAACACTGATGCCATGTTTTTTTTATTCATGAATCTATTGACATCCAAAACTCACTCACAGAGGGTGCAATAGCCATGAAATATTTTTCATTCACAAGTCTCACTAATACTCAGTTGTTTAACAGCAAAAGAATAACATCTGAGCAATAAATCCTGATGTTTTTTATTTGAAAATTTATCCACAGTGGAAAAAATAAATAAATAAATAAAAATAAAAAATTTGTTACAATCATCACTAATTTATTTTCCTTTGAAAAATTTCATACTGATGGCCTTTCTCTAGTCTTCAGTACCTTACCCTGCTCCGAAGCTAAATTACATGTCCACAACATCCATTTAAAAAATACATCTCAATATTTCAGCATTTCCATACACAACTTTCCTCCAATTTTGTTTGAGTGAATTCATCATCTGCATGTACAGTAAACCCTCAATATAAAGGACTAATTGGCGGGGAGCTTAGTCCGTTAATGTCGAAAATCCGTTATAAGCAGGGGGGGGGAAAAAAAAAAAAAAAAAAAAATCTAATAAAAGTAGGTATATAGTTCTTTTTTAATGTTTATGTTGTTTGCATATTCTCTATATAGCCACACAGCACACTTGGCGATGGACTGCGGGGCACTGAGGCCACCAGGTTGGTAGTGGGGCCCAGCAGGGGGTGGGTGGGGGTGAGGGGGGGGGCATATTGTTACAGGTATAGGTAATATTGTGCCAATCATGCATTGGTAGACATGGGGGGGTTATTTTTCGGGGTGTTATGAAATAATCTGATAGCTGTCTCAGTCACAAATCATTAAATGACTGACTTTTTAATGCCACAACCCACAGCTGCATTGCAAAATAACTCTCAGAGACAGATGTTCAACTTGCTTACAGTTTCTACATTTCACTCACCGCTCACAAATATTACAACTGGACAAACTAGATCAAAACCAGGCAAATTAATGTTTTTCCTGCCATGTATCCCCATAGTGTGCATTCGTGGTGAACAGCAGAGCGACTTATTTCTGTGAGGAGGTATTTCTCATAAAACCGGCAGGCGAATTGGACCACGCACACCGCCGCCATACCCGTCCCGGGCTGCGTATTTCTGAGCCCCACACATACTTAACTGGGGGCTTAGCCCCCTCGACCCCCATAAGCCGTGTCAGTACCGACACTAACAAACACTTGGCTATTTTCCATTATATTGACGTCCTGGATTGATGCATAAGACTCTCTTGTGGTATAAATATGTTCTTCATTTGAATGAAAACCACGAGGAAAATATTTCATCAGGTGGGCTAAAAAAGACTACAGTAACAGACAGATAGGACAACAGATAAAGGGAGGAGGGCCAGGTGGCCAGCAGACACTATTACAGTTACCAGGAGTGAGTGGTTCAAAAACTATTCTTAGTCAGTTGATCCGCGTGGATTTCTGACCATCTGACCATGTCCATTATATCCGAAATCCGTTTTAAGCGGGTCCGTTATATCGAGGGTTTACTGTATATATAAATTATTCAATGGTTAATGTTCTCTGCCACCAACATGTCAGCCATGCTGCTTCATCCTTATAGCTATCGGATGCCATGGGGATACTATACATACGTGCTACTTCAGTCTCAATTAGGAACATAGTAATATTCACTTATACCAATCAAACACAATAGAGACTTTCCCGACTTTTAAAAGCCTATCCTTCACACCATACATAAGTATCACAGTAAACCCTCGATATAATTGGGGGGCAAACAAAGTCCGTTAATGCAAAAAGTCCATTAAAACCGGCGGAAATTTAAAAATACATAACCAACGAACCTAATAAACGTAGGTATATACAGTACCCTCTCGAGTTTCACGCTTGCTTCATTCCAAAGGTATAGTGCTAAACTCGAGGATCGCGAAACTCAAGGTATTGAAATACATGAAAAAGCGCTTATTGGTTACTGCCCGTGGATAAAAAATACTTTTTTTTTCGACTGGACTCCCTTGTTATCACAATTTTTTAGACTTTACTCTCTTGTTATCTCAAAATACATACCATGGTAATAGGCAGAAAATGGGAAGTGAGAACAGGTCGTTCTGAAGCCGCAGTTGAAGGCAGCTGCCTTACAATTAGCTGGCAGTTCTGAATACACGCTTGTGATCCACGTGGTGTCGTCTGCTAATGTAAGGGTGGTTGCTCACGGTCACTCATGGTACAGTTGGACAAACCTGTAGCTTCTGGTAGTTTTGTGTGTGTTATGGTATAATCTGCTAACTCTTTCTGTTATATATCATCAAATCACTAACATCATGATTGACTTTTCAATGCCTATTGAACGTAAACTGCCGCCGCAATCGCAAAATAGCTCGCAGAGAGGTTCAACTTGCTTACTGCTTCCATATTTCCCTCACCGCTCACAAAGACCACAAGCGGACAAAAAAGAACAAATCCAGGCAAATTAACACTTTTAATGCTGTGTATTCCCACAGCGAGCATCGTGGTGGACAGCTGACTGACTAATTTCAGCGGGAAGATATTTCTTGCAACACCGGCCAGCGTATAGTGGACCTTCTTCTTTTGACCTGTAATGCTTTGTATCGCTTCTTAGGTCCTCCTTCTACACACTTTTATACTTAACAACATGCACTTAAGGCCGCTTTCACAGTCATTTTGTTTGTATTGCTCGTTACCAATGGAGGCGATTGCCGCTCTAATATTTCCACGTGAAACTGGCCGATGGGTAGTGATGTGATGTGATGGTGTCAGAGGTATTGCCTTTACAACGGCACCTCGTGGCGGCTGCGGAGTTAGCCTCGCCCCGCACCTTACCACACACTCTCAACACCTGTCACTTTCTCTGCAGCCGCCACTACCCCATAGGCCAATTTCACGTGGAAAACTATAGTGTCGATCGCCGCCATTGGCAACGATTAAAACAAACAGTGACTGTGAAACCGGCCCTTATTTACTTCACATTGCGCACTTATACACTTCACCCTGAACTTAGGTGTTTTTCTGTTCTTTTCTTTCCCTGATTTTGGTTTTCTATGCCCACTGTTACTTTTCACCGTGGCTGCCATGCATTACAGGTCAAAATAAGAAGAAGAGGAAAACATCACTGGGAGATCTACAATTTTCATAGAATCGAGAAAAAAGTTTTTTGGACTGTGGTTCCCCAGCACGGGGTGTTCTCTTATCTTGTTAATCAAGCAGTAAGCAAAGCAGCTCTGCCAGTCCATTTTACGATTCTCTTGGTGGGCCATCTTCCACTGCTCCTCACTCCTCAGCCACTGCTGTCGTCTGTTTGTTTACATACAGCCCTGAGGTACCCACATACCCACGCTCGTACTCACAACCGTTTTCCATTCATACGGACAACCAACAACTCGCTCCCGGTTGGGCATATGGGCAACCACGGTTGCCCATAGCCCCAATGGTTGGACACTGCCTTTTAAGGCAGTACGCATGACGCCAACGGTAGGTAGACGTGACCCGTACATGTCAAAGGAGCGCAAAACTCGTGGCGGTAATGCGTGAAAGTCGTGATGGTAAGAATTTAGGACTAAGCGCTAAACTCGAGGATCGCGAAACTCGGATAGCGCGAAACTCGAGAGGGTACTGTAATTTTTTATTGTGTACCATATGTTGTCTGCACGTTGTCTGTATAGCTGCACAGCACACTTGACAATGGACTGTGAGGCACTGAGGCCGCCAGATTGGCAATGGAGCTATATTGTTAGAAGTATAAGTAAAATTTTACAAGTGAGCCAATCTTGCACCGGCAGACAAAACTGTTTTTATTTGGCTGTTTTTGGTATGTTATGAAATAATCTGATAACTGTTTCTGTCACAAATCATTAAATGATTGACTTTTCAATGCCTGTTGTACACTCGCCACCGAAGCCACAAAATAGCTCACAGAGAGGGGTTCAATTAGCTTACTGTTTTTATATTTCACTCACCTCTCACAAAGATCACAAGTGGACAAACTAGAAAAAAAAACAGGCAAATTAATGTTTTTCCTGCTGTGTATTCCCCCAGTGTGCATGCGTGGCGAAAAGCAGAGTGACTTATTTCTGCGAGGAGGAATTTCTCGCAACACCAGCCCACGAAATGGACCACCCCTGCCGCTGCCCTATCCCGTCATGCGTTGCATATTTCTGCCGCCCCACACCGACTGCTGAATAAACTTAAACTAACCAAACCTAACCTACCTAACGGGGGGCTTCACCCCTCTCTACCCTCTTAAAGGGGCCGGCCGCTCGAAAAAGACGAAAATCGTTCAAAAATGAAAATCTGAGAAGAAAATTCCTCAGCTGCGTATGGCCTTTGAAAAACTAATGACTGAACATGAAGACATATCTTTTTATGTATCATTACAAATAAATGAAAGGATAAATGCCATAATATCACTTCGCTATGTTTGAATGTCACGCATTCAAAACTTTACCTGGCTGTATCTCAAAATGAAAGTTATGTAGCTTTGATTTTTAAATTTCTCCACCATTTTTTAAACAATTTCGATGAAACCAACATCAAAACCATGCCTAGACTTGTAGGAACCAAACTAAAGTGCGTTCTGTCTCATATATGAAGTGACTAAATTATGGTGAATTTATGTCTGAGTTTTTAGGGGGAAATTATGACCATGAAAATTTGAAAATTTATATTCCGCAAATAATGATTATTGATGCAATATCTCACTTTACTTTCATTGGCCTAAACATGGTCTTTGTACTGTAGTAATTGTTCCCATGTAGAGCAATTATTATGGTAGAAAAAGCCTTTTCAAAAAAACTTCAAATTTTCAAAAAATTGTCATTGAATAAAGAAAAAAGGGAAAAAAACAGCCAGCCCCCTTAAGCTGTGTCAGCACCGACACTCACAAACACTTGACTATTTTTCCTTGCAATTACATCCTGGATTGATGCATAAGACTTTCTTGCAGTGTAGATACACACTTCATTTGAATGGGAACCACAAGGAGGAAAATATTTCATCAGGTGGGCTGAAAAAGACTACAGTAACTGAAAAATGGGACAGCAGATAAAGGGAGGAGGGCAAGGTGGCTAGCAGGCGCTATTGTAGTTACCGGGTGTGTTTGGTTCAAAAACTATTCTCAATCGGTCCCAGTGGA
>NC_066511.1:11484695-11695513 GCF_024679095.1 Eriocheir sinensis
GTGTTACAAAAATGTTGTTAATTATGTTCTGCTGCATGTGGAATTACAATACAAAGGTCTCACAGCAGGGTGCACTAGAAAATTTTCTATAAAACATCTTTTATGACTTTTTCTCAGTTTCGAAGTGAATTTTTCGATGACATTTGCGTCATTGGAGATCACCCAAGAAAAACTTCTGCGTCGCAGAGGGGTTAATTTCAATGGGATAAATTGCTTCCTAATTCGAACAGTCTCAATTCGAACAGTCTGAACGAACCAATTAAGTTCGAATCACAAGGTACCAATGTATCTTGTTTTCTTGTGGTTTGTTGAATTGTGATTCTTTTGTAAAAACTTGCTGCAACTTTTTGTTTAGTAGCTCAGTCTGTCTTTAGGATCTTTGATTATCATATACCCATCACTCAATCTTTCTATTGTTTCCCTTGGTTTGACTTTTTCTTTTTTTTTCTTTTTTGTGTGTGCCCTTGAGCTGTCTTCTTTGTTTAAAAAAAAAAAAAAAAAAAAAAATAACTGTTTAGGTTGTTCCTTGCACTTTTCAACAATATCCTTTTCATATCCCTTCTCTTCTTCTCTCCTTATTTTGACATATTCACTTCTCGCTATCTTAAAATCTTCTTTATTCCTTTGGTTTTTATTTCTTTTCAATCTTCCACACTCCACAGGTCGGAACCAATAAGCGCTTTTCCATTGTTTTCAATACCCTGAGTTTCGCGATCCTCGAATTTAGCGGTATACCTTCGGAACGAAGCAAGTGCAGAACTCGGGAAGGTACTGTACTCAGTAGAGGTCACAGAACTTATCTTTGAGTATTACAGGTAACTCTCGATTTACGCGAGTTTGGTTTACGCGTTTTTGAAATAACGCTGGGTCCAAAATCCAAATAAATGTTTAATTTACACGTTTTTTCACTTATACGCGATATTTTATGGAGTGGCCACCAGATGTCCCACACAACTGGACTCACACGGCGCCACGGCCACACAGCTGAGCTCAGTCCTTTCTGCGCGCCACTTGAACAATACAGTACCCACACTGCCACGCTACTGAACAACAACACCCTCGCTGCTGTGGAGTGGCCACCAGATGTCTCACGCAACTGGACTCACATGGCGCCACGGCCACACAGCTGAGCTCAGTCCTTCCTGCGCGCCACTTGAACAACAATACAGTACCCACACTGCCACGCTACTCAACAACAACACCCTCGCTGCTGTGGAGTGGCCACCAGATGTCTCACGCAACTGGACTCACATGGCACCGCGGCCACACATCTGAGCTCAGTTCTTCCCACACACCACTTGAATAACAATACAGTACCCACGCTGCACGCTACTCAACAATAGGGGTGGGCACTGGGCAGATACCAGTACCAGTACTGGTACTAACGATACCAGCAATACGGCACAGTACCGGTACCAGACTGCTCGGTACAGGTACCAATACAAGTCAGTTGCTCATGGTGTCCCTCATTTCTTCCTCACACGAGTGAGGCTGAGACAGAGTGCCTGAGGGGATATTTCGGTGACGTGGATATTCTCTCTCTCTCTCTCTCTCCACTGAATGAAGTGAATATTTATTTTTCGATAGAAACCTACCTCTTGTTTGATTTACATTGTTTTTGATTTACACGACCTCTTCAAAGACACAATACTCGCGTAAATCGAGTTACCTGTATTGATACATCCATCAAAATGCCATGGTAATAAAAAGAAATGGGCATAATACACTAATCATTTTGCTATACAAGGCCGGTGTGAGGGCCAGCTGAGGGCCTTCACATAAAGGTAAAGTTGGGGGCATACGCTATAGCAGCGCATGGCCTCGGTGCTCATCTCCGTTGCATTTGCCCTTGAGCCTGTGGTGGGAGGGAGCCCATTACCCTGGGACACAAGCCCAGTGTGACATCCGGGTTACCAGTTTACCTTCCCCAGGTTTCCCCAGGTACCCATTTATCGACCAGCCCAAAAGGGAGGATGAACAATTGGGTGAGCTGCACACCGACTGCCTGGGCCGGGATTCGAACCTGGGCCCATGGATTAGTTGCCAAGCACGCAGACCACTTGACCACGGAGGCAGATAAGCAGATGTTTAATTTTTAAAGGCCGTCAAATTGCCCAGAAAATCATAGTATCTCATCGTTTGATCATACAATGTCTGTTCTCTCTGATACTAGAATATCGCAGAAAATCGTTTTCTGGGTGAACTCATGTGGTCCCCTTAAAACTTGCTTACTAAACTAGGTAAACACATAAAACACTCACTTTGTTGTTGGGTTATAGAAGAATACCCTGCCATCCCCAGTCCACACCACACACCAAGGGGTGCCTGACACTGGCTGTGAGGAGACAGGTCGACTCAGATCCTGTTGGACTTTTTGATCCTCCATTTCACCATCCTGAAAATTATTAAAACAATTGATTGGTTAAGTATGCTTGGGGGGTTCAAATCAGGGATGCACATGTCCCCCTGGATTATCTATCAAGAAATTTGGTGGTACACAGTGTTTCTCAAAATACCTATTAAAAGTGGTGGACAGACACAATGGGATTAAAAATGGAAAATACAAAATAGGTAGGAGTAGGTAAGAAGACACCTACCGAACGGGCGTGAGCTACTCCCGGTGAGGATATATGGGAAGCGAGGAGGGTGCTGAAGCCCTTCAAAGACCCTTCCCATGTCCTCACTAACTGTTTCCCTTTTGTCTCATCAACACCAGAGAGCAGTTCAGCATGCTCTCAAAAGACAGTTCCTCTCTCTTTCTACACCACACTACATTCACACAACACACACCTTTTCCCAAAATTCAAAATTCAAAATGGCTAACGAAAACACCGCCTCTGAGTCCCCGCCTGGGGGGGGACCATAAATTCCCCCAGGGAGGACCCCTCTTCTGGCTGCTGACTAGAGAGGTGTCCTGATAACTCCTCGAACCTCCTCCTTATCAATTTTTGCAACATTCGCGGTCTTCGTTCTAATTTTCATTCTGTGGAACACCATCTCTCCTCCTCTAAACCTCACCGAAACACAGGTTTCTGTGGCTACTGACTGCAACCTCTACTCACTTGCTCTCGTGCCCATGACCTTGACGCTTCTGAATTTTCTACCATCTGGCTAAGACTTCATTGTCATTCTATTACTAAATACATCTGTGCTGTTTATCTCTCACCTAACTCTACTAACTATGTAAAATTCTTTGACTATTTGAACTCTAAAGTGGAGCACATCTTGACTCTCTCTCCCTTTGCTGAAATCTCCATCTTGGGAGATTTCAATGTTCACCACCAGCTTTGGCTTTCATCCTCTTTCACTGACCAGCCTGGTGAACAAGCCTACAACTTTGCTCTCCTCAACGACCTAGAGCAGTTGGTTCAGCACCCTACTCGTGTTCCCGACCATCTTGGAGACGGGCCCAACATTCTAGACCTCTTCATTACCTCTAATCCTTCTGCTTACTCTGTCAAACTGTTCTCTCCGCTGACTGCTCTTCTGAACTTGCTAACTGCATGCCTCCCCCCCTCCCGCGGCCCCATTGCACACGACTTTCTACTCATGCTCATTCCAATACTGTCCAAACCCCTTTTGCAAGAGTTAACCAGCATCTTCACTCTTTCATCCCTCACGCTGTTAAACTCTGGAACAATCTTCCTTCATCTGTATTTCCTCCTGCCTACGACTTGAACTCTTTCAAAAGGTGGGTATTAGGATACCTCTCCTCCCGAAATTGATGTTTCTTTCGGCCATCTCTTTTGATTCTTTTTTTGGGAGCAGCGAGTAGCGGGCTTTTTTTTTATTATTGTTTCCTTTTTTTGTGCCCTTGAGCTGCCTCCTTTGTTGTAAAAAAATAAAAAAATAAATAAAAAAAATAAAAAACTTGCTTGGCTTGTAGGCCTGCCTTTGTTCTGCCAACCCTCCCCCCAATCCAAGCTGCACTCCCGGAACGGTGAGTCAGTCAACCTCTGACTGTCTCATTTGGGAGCTGTGTCACACGTGTTATTCACATATGAGTGTCCTTAATAGTGTTATAATTCATATATATAAGTGTGCACAACAGTTATAAGTCATAAATGTAATAATATTATGGACTAAAAAATGTACGTAAATATTATTAGTGTGATAATACAATAAATGTGTCGCAATTTGAATATAATCTACACCAATGTCACCTTCTATATGCATTATATGAATGTTTTCCCTCGCGTACATGCGTAAATGTACTCATAACCTCATGATATACCTAATGAGAGAGTACATCCAGAAAAAATTACATCGCAATAACTCGCACCTTATCTACCAAAAAAATTATCAAGTCTAGAGTCCAGGCACATTGAGTTTCACCCCTGATATCGTAACTGCAGAAGTCATTCTGTCTTGGAAGACATCACTTAAGTGCCTAAAATGCACATTATTGTTTTTGTCATAATATAGTGAGAGTAAAAAATAAAAATAAATAATAAAATAAAATTGCCCAGAACAGGAGGTTGGCAAGTCTCATTGCCTCTGCCACTGAATGGGTTAAAGTCATTCAAATGTTCAGACAATCAGCCACAAGCTGATTCCTGTGATTAGAGAGGAGCTCATGTAAATTCCTTGTTAGATAAATTATTATAGTACTGCTATATTCACATACATGTACACCACTTATACATTCACACACCTTTGAGTCATCATTGTCCACCTCCATTGATGTCTGCTTGTTGTCCGGAGAAGCAGAGTCATCCCCATTTACCTTGGTACTGCTGCCCTCCTGAGAGTTATCTGTTTCAGTACCAGGAGCTCCTGGCCCAGTAGTTACTGACAAACTGATGCCTTGAGCCAAAGCTAATCTTGCAGCTGTAACAATGCAATATAATTTCAACTTTCATATCCCCAAGTATCACACAGCAATCTCTTATATGTAGAAGAAAAGTGATGCAACTCCACTACCTAGCATGTTAAATACCATATGATGAAATGGAATGATACAGCAGTTCTGGTCATTTGTGAATGAAGTTAACTGAATTATAATAAACAAATGAAACAGTTAATTGATAATATCTTATTATTTATAAATTGATATGGTGTACAAAATTTTTGTTAAAAATATCAATTGGGGTGCGGCAACATTCTCTCATCACTGATATTCATTCATTATTTCCTATTACACCTCATGGGGAGATGAGCCACAAAATAAAGTCAGAAAAGATCACTTCAAGATGGGCCACAATACATAGGCCTATTCACAAATCATCATATCCATCTGCTGGTTATGACATCACTGCTGACAATGCAATATCTAATAGTCAATAAATGGCCTTCAGTAGCAAGTGGTTATAAGTCAGAGAGGTGAGCAACCTTGGCTCCATGATTCTACGTTCAAAGAAAATCTGCCCCCTCCAATATCTCAACATTACTTTATTAGCAAAGCAATCCTATTTGACAGCCACAGGGCTCTTATATCTTAATACTCATGTCAATAAAAATAACTTTGAAAAAGTTTACTTACCCTCTAAATCCTTCATGGCTTGAGGCTTGTCCCAAACACTCTCTTGTGTCTTGGAGTTATAGTAGTAGTTCTTCCCATTAGGGGCCTTGTGCTCAGTCCAGTGTGCAGCCTGAGCCACTAACTCAGGATCCAGGCTGGAGTCATCAATTGATGAAGAGGGTGCTCCTTGAGTAACTACTGTGGTGCTGCTTGCCACCACCACAGCACTTGTCACAGTGCTTGAAATGCTGTCACTGACACCACCATTGCTGCTATTACCCCCTGGGGCATTGCTACTCCCCTGTTGGATGGTTACAAAACATTCAGTGCAAGGTTTTAACAGAGGATTATATTGCAATAAGATATTTTCAATACTTGTCTTGTATTGTAATATTATTTACAAATGAAGGATGACATTGCCACCATCACCTGCACTCAGTTTCCTACATCAAACAAGGGTAAGGAGGCTCACCAGCTTACTAAGCAAGAAAAATAAGTTGAAGGAACACACACACACACACACACACACACACACACATGAAAGGAGAACAGCTTTCCACAAAGTGGTGGATACATGGAACGGCCTGGAAAAAAATGTGGTCCATGTAAAGACAATTCATGATTCTAAGGCCAAGTTGGATTATAGAAGACAGAGACGGGACTAAGAGCGTAGCTCCTCTCCCGTATACCACAACTAGGTAAATACAACTAGGTAGATACACACACACACACACAGGTGGGAGTATGATTGCTGTCTCACCCTCCCAGAATGACTCAAATTCACATTGATTCCCTTGTAAAGTACTAGAATAGTCTACTTTTTAGTAGCTACAATAAACCCTCGCAACTAATGGCGTGCTTGTCAGTGACTGGATAGTGGCTTGAGGCAGCCTGTCTCCCACTTGTTTCAAAACACTGGCCTCTCCACACAAGTTTTACTTCTGTTCTCTTCTGGTCTCACCCTCCCAAAATGACTCAAATTCACATTGATTCCCTTGTAAAGTACTAGTATAGTCTACTTTTTAGTAGCTACAATAAACCCTTGCAACTAATGGTTTGCTTGTTACTGACTGGATAGTGGCTTGAGGCAGCCTGTCTTCCACTCGTTTCAAAACACTGGCTTCTCCACACAAGTTTTACTTCTGTTCTATGTAACTCACTCACATCACAAAATATTTGCTTGGTTTCTTCATTTTTAACCAAGAGAACGATAATGAAATACTAGTGTTGAAAAAAGATAAAAATAAGAGACTTAATTAGATGAGATAATATGAGTTGAAATGTAAGATACCACTTGGCTACCTGGTTCTGCTTCTTGTGCTTATGCATGCGTCAGTTTGTGTATGTGTGTGTCCTACAATGCGGAACCACATTGTCTAGTGCCTACAACTTGGTATAAGGTGTTTACCACCCTCTCTTTCCAATCTAATATCTGACCTAGCATTCAATTTAATATCTGATAAATCCATCGTGTTCAAAATAACTCTCTCTCATAGCATGCAACTATTTGTGTTTACAACAGCTTTATTCCATGAAAAATTGACATGGAACATAATGCTATACTACTACCACACTAATCATGCAGTTGTGGGCGGAGCAAGCGTATGGGATCCCTTGTACAGCCCTGCTGCGTGTCTCCCAGCCCGCGATGTAGAAATGTTCTAATTTAAGTAAAACCATGGCAAATGTGATCAGCAAATATGCATACACATTTAATCTTAGTATTATAACGTATGGAAGAACAGTTAACTTATTATGGATAAGATATTTGTAAGCATACAAAGAAACGTGGCATACATATTTTACAGTGTTGCTAAAAAAATGCTATACTTATTATTGAGTTTCCCTTACGTTTTGGGATGGGTAAGGGGTTTCACAATTATATTTAGATTATATCGTGAAGGAATGTACGTTAAAATAAGCTGACATAAGTATGAAAAAAAAAAAACATTAAAATCCTCGCGGCAGTAACACTCCCGGCCAACACCCAGACACGCCCGCCATCCACACAGGTGGAGAGGTCAAGTGACTCCACTCATTCACTCTCACATCATCTGATGAGGATTCATCCTAAGAGAGGAATAGGCCTATCGGGGATACCTCTTAAAAAAAAAAACGCGCCATGACTTTTACCTCTCGGGTGGTGTGGAAATAAAGTCGGTTATATATAATCAGTACACTACAATGGTAAGGACTAAAACCAAATTTATCGTATACCACAATTTCTGTATTATAACATAATAAATCATGTTGAATAAACGAGGGGGGGGGGGGGGCAACCAAGGTGGGGTTAAAACGTGGCAACGCTGTACTGCCGCTTATTCCCTAGACGCCTACGTCACAGCCGCACGTTTGAGCTGGTAGGAGTATAGTATAAATATTTCACACCCCATCTTTGACTCAAAATGTATTACCTATTTTTTTACATTTTTTTAACATAACAGTAATACACTATCATTCTACTGTCTAAAGTGATGGAGAAACTAAGGAAGTATTTTGTGATATGAGCTACAAAGAAGCTGAACTTGTTGTGAGGAGAGGCCAGTGTCTTTAGATAAATGGGAGACAGACTGCCTCAAGCCCCTATCAATCAGTAACAATTAGGCCGATAGTGGGAAGAGTTTATAGTAGCCACTCAGAAAATAGACTATAAGGCAAAGAACCTAAACACCAGTTTTGATCACATCACCCTTGTTGATACCATATTATAAAACATATGCTTGTGTGGAAAGATTAAGCTAGTTTCCAGGATGTTACAATACGGTATATGTTTAATCAAAGATTATTCAAAATCTGTTATTGCAAACTCAACATTAAAATATTAAAGAAATCTAAAAAAAATTGCAATAAGTAAATGCATCTCAGACTAACTTAGTAAGACACAAAGAAAAAAATTACCTTGTAAAGCAATGAATGGCTTACTTCAGGTCCTGACAACGAATCTGGTTCTTGCTGTTGCTGTTGGCCCCCAGGCTGCTGTTGCTGCTGCTGTGGGGGCTGCTGCTGCTGCTGGTGTGGTGGCTGCTGCTGCTGTTGTGGTTGTTGCTGCTGTGGCTGTTGCTGCTGTGGTTGTTGCTGCTGTTGCTGCTGCTGCTGCTGTTGTTGTTGTTGCTGCTGCTGTTGTTGGTCTCCCATGAGGCTGCCCTGGGACATGTTTCCCATCCCTGGAGGTGGCATTCCCCAGCCTGGAGGACCCATTGGAGGGCCAGGGGGCATCCCATGGCCAGGGTAACCATTCCAGCCAGGGCCAGGGCCAGGACCAAAACCTGTTCAAATTAAATCTTTATTAAAACCAAGACGATAGTCAGTGTCCACCATGTCTTATATATTAATAGGGTGACAGCCTAGGAATCAAACAATAAACATTTATACTGCCTTAGAGAATAATACAAAGGCAGTAATTATGGAATAAAATAAACTCCAACAGGAAAGGTTTGTAACATAAGTACTCACCTGGTGGTCCAGGTGGGACACCATATGGAGGAGGCCCCCCAGGTCCTCCAGGAAATGGACCACCAGGGGGCATTCCAAATGGAGGTCCACCAGGGGGTGGTCCCATACCCACACCAGGAGGTCCCCACTGTCCTTGAGGCCCCTGCCATCCCCCTGAGCCTTCTTCATCTCCATCTTCTTTGTCACCATTCTCTTGATTAGGAGGGCCACTGCCACCTCCCCCTCCCGGGCCCTGGTTGTTAGCGCCACTGCTGCCACCTGTGTTGCCACTAGAGGCTGGAGCCCCACCACCACCCCCTCCACCCTGACTAGGGGGTGTTACACCAGCAGCTTGGGCCATGGCTTCAACCTAAAATGAGCAAGAGCTTATTGTATCATCCTTCTTATATAACTCTGTTAACCCCTTATGGGCTAAGTCTGACAAGTTAGTTGTGTCATTTAGTGCTTTTGTGCTTTGCCTGACAATTTTACATAGGCCTTCACAAACTGCTGGTTAGTTTTACTACATTCTTTTCTAAGCAAATGACAGGTAGAGGGTGAATGATAATATCAGGAGTCTGGTGTGCTTCACCCTGCCTGAAGGCCATATAAAACTAGCCCCCCTTCTTTAGCCCTTCTCCCACTACCCAACTAGGTCTTGTCCTGTGCGTCTGACCACACAATCCTCTCCCTATACCCCCTCAAACCACAAGACACTATTACTACACCCCATCAAATCCCTTCCCATTCCTCCATCTGGCCTATTAGTCCAGTGGCAAAAGTATGATATTGGGGTGGTGTGTTTTTTGGTATATACAATGTTTTAATTTTGTTTCTAGGTGTTTGATATCTACTGATAGCAAATCAAGAGGGTGACAAAGTCGCACCCTTGTGGAAATTTTTTTATACGCACTTTTAATAAATAAATCTTTACTAACAATATGCCTACTTTTCGGACAGTATTAAATCCTTCAATATTAAACAAACAGAAGTACTGTTCACACAACACATTTATTTGACCTCTACTATATCATATTGTGATATTTTCACTCATCTTTAAAATAATATACCCTTCTTTCAAAAATAATATACACTTTTCAACACTTAAAATCGTAATATTTGATACAAAATTGAACTATACGATGTCTGAAAGGAAATAACAACAATCATGAAAATTGCCTTTGCTCTACACTAATAGCACTTAAAGGTATCACTTTAATAATGGGTGAAACATAAATGAATGAAACAAAATGTATCTTCAATTATAATCATAAGAACCCACTCTTCAAAGTCTTTGGATCTAGGTCTTTCGGTTAGGTGTCATCAGACTAGTCATCTAGCTCGTCTTCATCATGGGAGTTACTGGTTTTGGTTCACTCATTGCAGCAGTTGTCATTCCTATTGCAGCTGCAGACATGGAGCAGGCAAGATGGGCCACAACACATCCACTTCTGGCTGTTGAACATGGTATGTCTGACGAACATCCACATTTAATGATTTGCAGACTATGAGGAGAAACAGGTGGCACCTTGCCTGGCACAGTAACTGGAACCAACCCCTGACCAGATTCATCCTTCGACCAGCCATACCAAACAGGATCCAGAATGGGTGGGTCAGTGGACAAAGCAGACTTCCAGATGATTGTCTGGTAACGTGCCCAGTGTACATGCTGAAGAAACGACTCAGTTGTGGAAGGGAGCGTCTTCAATTTAGGTACAACTGTAATCTTTTTATTTGACATCTTGGAGGACAATACATCATTACGAATGGCTGACATATTGCCTGTCTGTTTTGATCCATAACAAGCACCAATGAACCTTGTGGCTTCAGAAACAACTTCATCCATCTCTGCTTCAGGATCTCCAAGACTTGGTAACAGATAACCAAGTAGCATCTGTTTCAGCGCTGTTGCCTTTCCTACACCCCGCATATATGAAACCGTGTCACAGCCTGTCATCGCATGTATTGCAAGGAGTTGCTCTGAATTTTCTCCCTGTTGTTCTGATGTTGCCTTGATGTCTATAATTTGTCGACCAGCAATGGGACTCCTCATCATTACTTCACGTGAGCTTCTGTTGATGGTAGAAATGGACGAGTAACACAAAGACGTCAGTGTCATCACACACAACCGTTAAGCTTTTTATCCTATTTGATGCCAACTGAATCATTCGCTGACCTATCACTACATCAGCTTCTTCATGTGTTGTTCTGAGATCCTGTCCTGTCCTTGTAGTATCGCTGCTAATTTCTATTGGGATTGGGTCTTTGGCAGTGATGATGAGTTTTGGTGTGTCCCTTTGTATTTCTGTGACCTTCAACAAATCTGCACATAAGATGTCAATGAGCTGGACCTTGTTTGCTGTTACTGTAAGTCACTTTCTGTGGAGGTAGTGGTGTTTCTGGTGAAAGTTGGTGTTGCCTGCTTGCATCTTTGCCAGCACGGTTTACTCTTGCGTTATTTTTGACACTTTCATCAAAGTACCGGTCAAAAATCAGGTGGACTTTAGTCGTCAGCAGTTGGTTGATAATGTTCTTGGAGAAGTTGTTGAGAAAGTCTTGTACTGTTCCACTGGCTGCCATTGTATAACCCATAGTAGTGTGCAACCACCAATGATTGTAACTTGTGGACTACATACTAGTCTACTTGATTGTTCAACTTGCAGTTTTTTCTTGAGTGTGGATTTTGTTGTGCTCCTTATGTCACCATTATCTTTAAACATTGAGGAAGGGACTGGTGACAATTCATATGATAGTACATTCTTCAAATCTATTTCCCTGGACTGTTGGAGGCACATCACCCTTGTGTATATGAGCTCAGTGTCATAGACAGGCAAACCATCCACCTTTATGCACTTCTTGCTCACAACCGTTGTGACTACTTTTTTCAGAATAACACTGTGGAATCCTTCTGGCCAAGTAGATTCAAATTCCTCCATCTGTTTCTTGCCAATGATAAGTGATTCTGCTATATTCACTTTGTCGGAGGCAATCCGTCCTGTCACAATATTGACAAGACAATCAGGATAACTTTCAGGTTTCAGTGGATCAATCAAAGTGCTCAACTTGGTATGGATTTTATATCTGTCCTCGGTATCTTTGGCTATTATGCCTGGAATCTCTTCTTTGTGGCTCGTCCAGCATCCTGACCTCCCTGTTCTTTTATCAGTGACAAGCCTTTCAGCAATGTGCTGCAGATGTGCAGGCTCAGTGCCCATCTGTCACAGTGGCTGGTTTTAGTGTGATCCCAATCAGTCCACCCGGGCCTTTACCATACCCATACATAGTTTCAATGAACATGTCTGACCAGATTCCATTCCATATTCCAAATAAACAATATATATATATATATATATATATATATATATATATATATATATATATATATATATATATATATATATATATATATATATATATATATATATATATATATATATATATATGGTCAAATAATTTGTACATAGGAACTACTAATTGATAAAAATTACGATAATCGCTTGTAAACGTTCCCCTTTTCAAATGTCAATAAATAAAATTCCCCAAAGGTGATAAAGTGGCACCCTCTTGTTTTGAGATCAGTATACATATGAATTACAGAAACTGCAATAAAACATTGTATATACTGCAAAACACGGTTAGTCAGGATTTCACTGGACTATATCACACCCTTCTCTCCCTGAGCCCTTTTGACACATCATTGTCCAGTATATAAATGACAAATATGTGTGGTTTGTACATTTCTGGTATGTAAAATCAAGCTGTTGATATATCAGACCAAAATTTAACTTAGTGAAATATGAATAATTGGACCCTGAATGTTCATGGGGGATAGATAATGGAGGAAATGCAGTGCTAAGAAATGAAGTGGCACATTAAAATAAATTTAGCTGGTTCAGACAAAAGTTTGAAAAGTGGGATTCTAGTCACAAGTCCCTTCAGTTCCCAAGGAAGATGGAATTTGAAACTTGTACAGCAAGATCATCACCCTACAATTCATTTCCTTCACTGATCATGCAGCTAATGCCCCATTTCCTAGAAAGTAGTCATACTTAATTCTGCATTTGAACTTAGTGGACATAAGTTACAGCAAGAATTAACCCTCTCGCGCACCATAAGTTTCAATAAGTTTTCTTTTCCGCGCTCATTTCAAACATTGGGTCTCTCGCCGGTCGAGGCAGTTTTTTGGTCATGTTCCCACCTCCATAATAAAAACTTTGTGTGCCAACTTTTCAAGGTAGATGTATTTATAATAGCAGAATTTTATCAGGATTCTTATGGTTCCTTCAAATCTCCAATCGGACAATTAGCACCATGAAATATTTGTGGAAAATTCAAAATATTGAGGAGCGGGTCCAGCGGGGACAGAAGTACGACTCCTGTCCTGTCCTCCACGCTGTCCCATTCCGTGCCTTCATTTCCTTTTGAATCTAAGTCTTTTTCGATCTCATCACTTTCTCTCGCAAAGTGGAAAATGCTTTCTGTTTCACTCTCACCACTACTTTCACTGTTTGAGTACAAGAGTGGGTAATATTCCTCAAGTTTCAGGGGCCTCTGTGCCATTACGTATTTACGTTCTTACGTAATTCACAAAATATAATACGCTACTGCCTGTAAAGAGAATAGAATACAAATTACACCCATTCAAATCACTGTAGTGCACTATATAACACTATTATCACTGTAATGCGGTGGGGCGCATGAGTGCGCGCAAGCCCGCAAAAAGTTTAAAGCCCACAGCAGCGAGACATGCAGATTGACTGATGAGTGACCGGAAATTGTCTTTGTTTTCTCAACCGCGCTCAAATCTGTGTACAAGGAGTGTTGCCAATTAGTTAATTTCGGAAAGGGTGAGGAAACTTACCCTCAAACAAAAAATGACGCGATTGGAGTGAATATAACTATTTAAAACTAATATTTTTGTTCAAGTTGACGACAATGGCGTGACGGTGCACTTTGGCCCTAAAAAAATTTACACTCCATTGGCGTCACGGTGCGCAAGAGGGTTAAACAACTTCACAATTCTCAGTTTAAAGCCAACTTCACTAACTACATTGCATATTTAATTAACTAACAGACTTCACACATACCTCTTGCTGCGTCAAAATTTTCACACCATCTCCTTCAGGTTTTGTCCACGTAGTCTCTCTGGTTCGGGCATTGTAGTAGTATGACTTTCCCTCACTTGTCTTTGTCTCGACCCAGATCTCACCACTCAAGTCCATGCCTCCGAGGGAATTTTGTTGCTGGGAAAGTAAGGATAAAAAGTCAATACTTACAAACAGCAAATATATCACTCATCCCTTTCTAATTGGGTATTCATGAAAATGGAGTTTCAAATTGAAAAGAACACAATACATCGCTTACAGCATAACATTGTCAACAATACAGCTGTAATTATTCAACTAAATAAGAGCTTGAAATTTATCAAAGAAATCCTGCAATATTTTTACAAATATTCACAGGAAAACAGTATATTAGGTGATTATCTATAATGCTACACTTGCATAGAAAGCTCACATCATGCAGTACAGCACAGGAACACCAAAAGCTTAAAAAAAGTGCAGAAATGAAGGAGGATATATATATATATATATATATATATATATATATATATATATATATATATATATATATATATATATATATATATATATATATATATATATATATATATATATATATATATATATATATATATATATATATATATATATATATATATATATATATATATATATATATATATATATATATATATATATATATATATATATATATATATATATATATATATATATATATATATATAAAAGACCCTCCATCATTCATGAAGCAAAACACCTGGAATTTAGTTTCTGAATAACCACCCGAGCAAACTAGCCTTAAGCTTTTCATTATTATTATTGGCTTCCAACAGCGAGTACACTCCTTCTTCCTTTGTCACTGGAGACACATTTAGCCTTTGTGATCCACTAACATCTATCCCTTCAGATAAATATTCCCTTCCCTGAAAATTTACACCTCATCTGATTTTCTGTTTATCTTTTTAATGTAATATTTGACATCTTTGCTCTTTTCCATTCTTTAAAGACAAACTTAAAAATCTATCTTTTCATTTCCATATTCCTTGTTTCACTCTAAAAAGGAATAATGTCACTCTTGGGAATTAACTATCTCCTGCCTTACACCCGTGACCAGCGTGACGTGAGCCACTACTTTACCAGTCAGCCAAAGAGGTACCCCACTCGCTGCTGGCTGCCCGAGATTGAGCCCGCGACCAGCGTGACGGGAGAGCCACTACCTTACCAGTCAGTCAAAGAGGTACCCCACTCGCCAAGTGGGTTATGGGAGGCTCCCTTATCAGGCCTAGTCGCCGCACTACTCAAATATCTATGGAAGCACTGCCAAATTAAATCAATTTGCAAGAAGTTTATTCATCAGGTTAAGCAGATGATTTCATAAGCCCTGAAAGGATTATGACCCCAACTTTCCTGCCAGGACTGGCCATGGCTCTGTGTTTGAGGACAACATGATCACCAATGCACCAAGACTACAAGCATGCAATACCAGAGGGGAAAGAATGCAAGGATTCAAGCTTTTCACCCAAAATCTACATGCCTTGACCTACAGTAAAGATTTTCAGTGGGATAGAGGGCACTATACATGCAGCTCAAGTAATTTTGCCATGAGCTATGTTAGAAACTTACATTCTGGTTGGGTTGTTGGTTTGGTGGCCCACCTGGCCCTGGAGGACCCATTGGTCCCCATGGCCCTGGATGCCCCATAGGGCCCATTGGACCCATTGGTCCCATTGGGGGCTGTAAAAAATACAAAATTAAAGAACTGGGGTCTGATCCACAGAAGAGCATAGGCTTCAATGTGTTTGGGCCAATGAAATTAAAACACCTGCTATGACAACAGCCACTCATAGGTGAGCCACTCTGGTGGCCTGAAGAGGCTGGCCTGTTCAGGTAAGCCTGGAGCATGTATGCAAAAATAAAATCAGGCAAATATTCATTCTAGCAGTCCAACAGCTTGTGTTGGATGTTACTTGCATTTTCCAGTAAGGATAACATCAAGCTTAGTCCAGTTTGAGCATGTATGGTCTACTAGGCCATCTCCAACTAAGACAATCACTGATGTGGAGAAAGTTCAAAATATTGCCCAAATGATCAAATGAAGGCTTTTGCATAAATGCATGGAGTGATTACAAGGCTATAGTGATCTATTACAATTACCTTGCAAACTTCAGAGTATGTTTGCAGCAACAATGTAATCATGATTATATGTACTGCTTTACACTCTGACATTATGACTTATTTATATTTGACACACTTAAACAACAACTAAAACAAGTTCTTAAAAAAATATCATTCACTAACACTAAAGATATTCTAATTATATCATATTTGCAAATAATTATAATAAGAACTGCTTGCAAGAGGATTGCAATATTGAGCTCTGCTAAATCTGTGGCAACTTTTTCTGAATAAAAGTAAGCAGTATTAAATCAATAAGTTGCTTTATTTTTGCTTTTTAGCAGTACTTATTCTTTTACATAATTAAACAAGGACTTTGCATCATTCTTGACGCTTTTCTTCTTTAAGTTGTTTGCCACCTAACATTTGCCCAGGCAATATTATAAGTCTGATGTGTTTTTACATACTTAACCCCCATACTCCATGATAAACTCTGTGAGTGACTTCAAAATGCATCCGTAAAATAGATGAGGACGCATGTAAATTACTCAACAATACGTGGGACAATCATATATCATTTAAAAGCTTAGAAGTTTTTCTTTGCCATGGTTAAATCATAAATGAAAAAAGGGATTATGTAAACAAAAATAGAAGTGAAAATTTTGAGGGGGAGATGAATGTCAACTGGTACAGCCATTGCAATACACCACAAATAGCTCATTTGTCTATGTCAATGATGAGCACAAACCACTACTGTCACACATTGTCATGTCCTGTCATATGCCTGAAATACTTAACTATAAAATAGTAATACAGTAGCTATTTCACTTGTAATCTGGTAAAAAATTATAATATATAATACACATCACGATCTGCACCCACACCAGGAAAATATAGCACTTGACTAAAGCCGGTATTTCACAGGAACAATTTTGCTCAGGACCCAGACCTTTGGGCGGTGACTTTCACTGAGCTGCTGAGGGAACATGACGTGCACTAATCACATGAGGATGGTACGTTTGATGGGCACTGGGCAATCTTGGTCTTGATCTTGACTTTCAGTGACTGTATACCTACTTTCAAGTAGAAATAGGTGTTGATTAATTTCTGTCAGTCATATTATGTTTTAAAAGTTATTTTTACGCCGAAAAACAAAAATGCATTTACAATAAATACACACCTCACCCTTCCTCCCTCCCTTCCTCACCTCACCTGGTTGAATGAGATGAATTTAAGAGTTGCTCAGTTGATACAAATACGGTTGGAGGTTTAAATGTAATTTTAAAGTTTTAAAGACAGGGAAAGCAGAAGGTGAATGAATAACAAGTGCTCACGAGTAGTATTGTGAAGCAAAAACGTTGGATTGCAAAAGACTTAATCAGAACCCAACTAGGAATGAATATGATGTATGCAAAGTCCATACCTATAAATATTCAAAGTAATATAAAAAAGTAGAGAGAGAGAGAGAGAGAGAGAGAGAGAGAGAGAGATTTACATAGAAAATCAGACCACACAGACCCCATGGTCCAGACTTGGTGGTCTGTCCTTAAACCTAAGTGATTTTACATTAATCAGAAGACTCCAAAACGTTGCATTTCTACTCTAGTTGATATTAAGTTGAAGGAAGAGCTTATTTTGAAGGAGTCAACACTGGACCACTGATGATGGAGCTTATTCCATTCCGTTGGTGAAGAAAATTTGGTGCAGTCTGAATTTACTTGTCTACATCTGAGTTTTACGCCATTGTTCAAAGTGTCATCGATCATAAACAATGTTGATCTGTCTACATTCGTGAAACCATTAAGTATTTTAAAACATTCGATCAGTTTTCCTCGTTTCTCAAGAGAGAACATGTTAGGATTTGTTCGCAAGGAAGGGATAATTTGAACACCTTCTAATTTAGCAATATCCTTTGCATGGTGGGAGACCAAAGCATATTCCAAGTGGGGTCTGACTAAACTGTTGTAGAGCGGAGTATTACATCTTTATTCTTAAATAAAAAGTTTCTTTTAATGAAGCCCAACATTCTGTGCTGCATCGATGCATTGCTGTGAGAATTTGAGGTTAAGTCCTTGGCGCATTAGCAGCTTTTGAGTTTTAACTGCATTTTCGTAATCAAACTTTTATTCCTCGTTCCAACTTGAAGGACCTGGCACTTGTCTAGGGCATCTCCATCTATCCGACCAAGCTGAAATTTTGTGCAAATCCTCTTGGAGGCTTTGCCTGTCTTCGTCAGTGAGAGAGAGAGAGAGAGAGAGAGAGAGAGAGAGAGAGAGAGAGGAGGGAAGGGGAGAGAAGAGGGGAGAGAAGAGAAAGGAGAGAAGAGAGAGGAGAGAAAGTGATATCGAGCAAGAGCTATCTATAAACTATCTATGAAGCTACATACATATAAATGCCTGAGAAGCAGAAAATAGCTCCAGCCTATCTGCTCAAATACCCCCTATGGTCCATAACCAGAGCCCCATCTGTCAGCATTTTGCTTACGGACGGGGCCTGCTTGACCAAAATCGTTCCCATGAAATACCGGCTTAAGCTTGTTAATATAGTAAACCTTCTGGTATCCGGGTTAATAGAGCCACGGGGGCACCCGGATATGGGAAAAAAAGGGATATGGTGTAGGTTAAGTCTACAGACCTGAAAACCCAGCTTTTGATCATGGCCTGCCATAAAGGTAACGACAGAGTACTGCATACTCATAATATGGTATGCCCCATGGCTTTGAAGCAGTCAGTCTGCACCAAGGAGTGAAATGCGCGCAATTGACATGCTCCGGGCGCTGAGAAAAGGGTTCGAGCAGCGTTGTCACGGTTAGCACTCACAGCAATCTCTCCCTGGCTTATCACAGTCCTGCTGCACCTTGGGGGGAAGTGTTATTTGGGATTCAGCAATTAGGCGCGACAGCCTCAGCCGCTAACCCATTGTTGGGGTGCCTAGTCCCGTGTTCACAGGCAGCAGCTAATGTTCCCCTGCCTGGCCAATCACAGCAGCGGGGCCTGGACCCAACCCAGAAAACCAGGTATTTGTGGCAGCTTAACCGCCCAAGTCTGCACCATCATGTTTGCGACGTAGGCTTTCAAACAGACCCAACACTGCCACAAGAAACTTTTTACGGGTCCAGTTTTACAAAACCGGAAGTCCAACGCTCTGTGCTATTTTTAGGTGCATGCCCACGGCTTTATCGCTGCGTAGCTGCGTCAGCAACCTAGTGGCTATGAGCACCGTGGGCTTTACCACCCAGGTCAACCAGAAGGCATACCAGAGCAATACCCAAGCAGTCAGGGCCAGCAACAGGCATCAAGTGCGGGTAGCCCCTGCACAATGCATCCAGCGGGACCACGGGGAGGCCAGCCACAAGAAGTAACCACGATTTACGGCCAGCCTGCACCTCCAGATCGGGCTGGCCCACGGGACTTCCAAACCCCTGCGGGCCCCTTTACTCACTTTACCGTAAACATGGTAAAATCCTTCTTTTACATGTCGGAGCGAGGGCGGTACTTATCCGCATTTCTTATTCCGCCCTCACTCCCACAGGAGTGCTAGCGGACCCGCATGCCTTCTCCATGGGGACAGAGCCCTACTCACCTAGCCCAATCTGGATTTAGGCAGTCATCAAGGCTTAAGCTAGGGTTTGCACTGTGTGTTTCATTTAAAGTGTTAAACAGTCCTTTGACACTCCCGCCATTTAAACCTGCACTGCCTTGACTCTCATCACTTCGGTATGGTCTGCAGCGCTCAGCAAGAACATTTATGTGCCAGTTGTACTGCGAAGCACACAGCTTTCCTGCGAACCTTCACACCAGGACGTCAATATCATTGCTATGTGCAAGCTGGGGCGCGCCTTACGGGTGCGGTATGCCGCCCGGGCAGAGGTTAGAGGCATCGCGCGGGCAATTTGAATGACTTTTGGCGGCATGCGACAATTTTTTTTTCTCATTTTTGGGAAAAAATCAAATATTTTTTAAAACTCCCGGATACAGGCGAGGTCGGATACGGTGCACCCGGATAACTGAGGGTTTACTGTATATCATTATATAAGCTGGGATTTGATTGGATAAGCATCCATGAGCATGGAAACAATGGGCTAATCATAAGGCCTGATGAGCAATGCATAGCCTCAAACCCCAAAAAATTTCTTCATCATAAAAGGAGAGCGAAATTTGAAAAGCGCCACGATAGTGGCATGACGGAGTCTGACACACAAGCCACAGTCATGGCTAACAGAGTATGAGGGTTAAGTAAGACACTTTACTAGATATCAAAATAATACTGAAGGTATGAGAAAAGTGGGTGGAGCCAGGAAGTCATTCCTTTATCTATAAAACAAAACATGAATAATTTTATTTTTCTGTAAAACCTGAACATCCACTTAATATTCCACAAAGTAAATAACAAAAAATTTATGCACAAAATGAAAGTAAGCCTTTTTTCCTAAGTCACAACATGCAAAATACATTGTTTTGAGTCACTCTGCCAGACCCCCCTCCACCCATCTATGTTTTCTCCAAAGTAGCCACCAATAGCTGCAGCAGAACATTGAGGTAGTATAATGATCTGGCACCTACTGAATCAATCATGCAACAGGAATTTATATATATTTATATTTATATATATATATATATATATATATATATATATATATATATATATATATATATATATATATATATATATATATATACACACACACACAGTCGTCCCTCAAATAGTACGGGGGTTAGGGCCCCAGGACCCCCATACTATTCAAAAATCCGTATAAAATTAGTGCCCTCCCCTAGAAATACTCCTGGGCCCGCCTGGCTCAGCTGTTACCCACGGGCCCAAATTGTTAGTTATGCATTTCCTGCTGCAGTCACAGTGCAGTGTCGAGGGGGTGCAAAGCCCCGTCATTAGGGGTCAGGTTATTTAAAGATTGGTTGGAGTAGTTTATAAATGCGCCCCTTAACTATATAATATGGAGGCGTAATGTCGTATTTTGAAGGCACGGAGTCAATCTCCATAATTACCATTTCGTATCTTATTTCAAGTATGATTTAGAGAGCAATAGAAACTGTGGAAGTGAGTAAGAGAGAGTGTGAGTGAATGAAAAGGCTCGCTCGCTGACCCTTGCAACAATAAACTATTAATCAATCAGGGAGCGCTGCCAGGATGGCTCTGTTGCCAAGCGTGGTAACACAAAAGCAGAAAATGCAGAACTGGTAACTTTGGCCAGCGAGTAGAAGCTGAGCCAGGCGGGACCCGGATTCATGTGGTATGCTCTCCCTTCCGCAACGTAACTCATACCAAAATGTAACTTCTAAATCTGAATTATTCTGCAAGGTGAATACCTTTCTTGAACGCTTAGGGGTGCTTAAGCAGGTGTTTTCGCTCGTCTCTTATGTCCCATGTTCATGTTATGTGGTAATGGAGAAGCGTAGCTGAGGCTGTGCACACACACGGACTGAGGGAAAGCGCATAGGTTTCAATCTGGGAGAACAGTGTTCCTGGATGTTATGGACACACATGGACTAAGGAGATGCGCATGGATGGCAGTCTGGTAGAACAGTGTTGCCACTCACGCCATGGCTACTTGGCGCAACGAGCGGAAAATTTAAAAATCCTAAAAAAAATCTTCAATGACAATCCGTATAAAACCGAAACCGTACTATTGGAAACCGTACTATTTGAGGGACAACTGTATATATAATATATATATATATATATATATATATATATATATATATATATATATATATATATATATATATATATATATATATATATATGTACAGTCGTCCCTCAAATAGTATGGGGGTTAGGGACCCAGGATCCCCGTACTATTCAAAAATCCGTATAAAATTAGTGCCCCCCCTTAACAACACTCCTGGGCTGTGTTTGAGAGAGAATCGGGACTCTCAGAACATCCCGAGTGATCTCAGATGCGTGACGCGGCAGCACGAGTTGCCAACTCGACATGTCTGCTGGCTCCCGGCTTTGAGAGGTGGAGCGCCTTCGTGCTGTGATGATGTCATCAAAAAATATGGCGGCCCAAAGAAACACATATGTGTTTCCATTGCATTTCACCTCTCTGTGCCACCATATCCACTGCAGCTTCCTTTTCATCTTCTGCTGTAAGGAGTTCATCAGCCAGGACAGATAGTAATGCATGTTAAACGTTGCCAGGAAGATCAGCATACGCCATTTTGCTGGGAGTGAGACGTTGTTACCATAGCAACAAAGAGGCTTAGTAAAAGGATGGGGTAAAGATTCGTATTAGGTCCGTGCCAGTATCTCATAATCTACTTTATGAAACATCACTATCTCTTCATATATCTTTTCTACAAACCTTCAACAGTCATGGAAACGCTTTGAAAATCCAATTCAAGGACTTTTTTTTACTCTTGAAAATAGGGGATAATGTTTACGGAAGCGCGTCGCCTCCTCTGGCGTGACATGACGCTGCACTATATATATATATATATATATATATATATATATATATATATATATATATATATATATATATATATATATATATATATATATATATATATATATACAGTATTTTCGCTATCCGAGTTTAGCGATCCTCGAGTTTAGCGCTTAGTCCTGAATTCTTACCACCACGACTTTATTACCGCCACGAGTTTCGCGTTGCTTTGACATGTTCGGTCGTCTACCTACCGTCGGCGTCATGCGTGCTGCCTTAAAAGGCGGTGTCCAACCATTGGGGCCATGGGCAACCGCGGTTGCCCGTATGCCCAACCGGGAGCGAGATATTGGTTGTCCTTATGAATGGAAAACGGTTGTGAGTACGAGCGTGGATACGTGGGTACCGAACGGCTGCATGTAAACAAACAAACGTCAGGTTCTGAGAAGTGAGGAGCAGTGGAAGATGGCCCAACAAGAGACTCGTAAAGTGGACTGGCAGAGCTGCTTTGCTTACTTCTTGATTAACAAGATAAGAGAACACCCGGTGCTGTGGAACCACTGTCAAAAAAACTTTTTCTCAAGTCTATGAAAATTGTAGAACTCTCGGTGTTGTTTTCCTTTTCTTCTTATTATTATTATTATTATTATTATTATTATTTTGACCTGTAATGCATGGCAGAGACGGTGAAAAGTAATAGTGAAAAAATAGCAAAAGGACATAGAAAAGCAAATTCAGGGAAAGAAAAGGACAGAAAAACACCCAAGTTAAGGGTGAAGTGTACAAGCAGTCACTTTGTTTTGATCGTTACCAATGGCGGCGATCGCCGCTTAGTATTTCACGTGAAACTGGCCGATGGGGTAGTGGCGGCTAACTCCGCCGCCACTACCCCATCTGAAAATACCATAGCGGCGATCGCCGCCATTGGTAACGATCAAAACAAACAAAATGCATGTTGTGAAGTATAAAAGTGTGGATAAGGAGGACCTGAGCGATACAAAGTGTTACAGGTCAAAAGAAGAAGAAGGTCCACTACACTGGCGGTGTCACGAGAAATATCTCCCGCTGAAATTAGTCATTCTGATGTCCACCACTCATGCGCTGTGGGAATACCAGCATTAAAGTGTTAATTGGTTTTGTTCTAGTCTGTCGATCTTTGTGAGCGGTGAGGGAAATATGGAAACAGAAAGCAAGTTGAATCTGTCAGCTATTTTATGGGCGGCAGTTGACGTTCAATGGGCATTGAAAAGTCAATCATTATATTAGTGATTTCGTGATTTTTAACAGAAAGAGTTAGCAGATTAATTCATAACACAGAAAACTACCAGAAAAATATAGGTTTGTCCAACTGTCCCACGGGTGACCGCGACCGCCCTTACTTTAGCAGACGACAGCACGTGGATCACAAGGGTGTTCTCAGAACTGACCTGTTCTTACTTCCATTTGCTTATTACCAAATTTTGAGATAACAAGGAGTAAAGTCGAAAATATTGTGACAACAAAAGTACAGTCGAAAAAGTTATTATTTTCTCGAACCAATAAGCGCTTTACATGGATTTTAATACCTATATATATATATATATATATATATATATATATATATATATATATATATATATATATATATATATATATATATATATATATATATATATATATATATATATATATATATATATATATATATATATATATATATATATATATATATATATATATATATATATATATATATATATATATATATATATATATATATATATATATATATATATATATATATATATATATATATACATATATATATATATATATATATATAATAATAGACGCAGAAAATCATGTCACAATGGGACTAACAAAAATGCTAAGTGTAAAAAGAAAACTCTAAAGTATGGGGTAAAAGCATACGCTGAAAATCTTGTAGGTCTGGACAAGACGTAACTGCCAACCCCCCAGAAATGGAGAAACCAGCAGTCTGCTGCTGGCTATTATGAGGAGACTCATTTTGTCTGCAGATTGCTCCATTTTTGCCACTCTTATGATACTGTCGGTAGCCCTTCTCTGTGATGACTAGGAAAGAAACAAAGTGAGATGTGTCTGTTGTGATAGCTTTGTTTAGAGCAGGCCATAGTTCAAACTATATTGCATCTCAGACCGGTATGAACCTGTGTATGGTGGAATTAGTGAAACAGGACAGGGAACCTGGCACGCCTAGACTACCAACACAATTACCCAGGACTGGTCGACCAAGATTTGTCACCATACATTCTTAGTTATTACAAGGCAGGTTAGGATTAATCCTCACCTTACAGCTCACAGATTGAGAGATAAAAAGCTAAGTTACTGGGCTCAGTGTTCTCACCTTACAGCTCATAGGTTAAAAGAAAAAAAGTTGCTGGGTTCGGTGTCTATAAGATGCATTCAGCAGGCCATCTATGACAATATTGACTTAACTGAGTTTTAACGCCAGGAAAAAGACACTCCTGACAGACGTGCGGAAGAAAATGAGTTGCTTTTTGGCATAGAAATAAATCAATTAATTGAAAAATCTTGTATGAAATCAGAATAGTTGGAGACATGTACTGTGATCTGATGAGATACATTCTGTGTAACTGTAGAAGCGTTAGTGAACATGTGTATCCCATACCTCACTCTTATCCCCATCTCCCTCAGTACCTTCCTTCACTGATGGTGTAGAGGTACTTCACAGACTATATAGGTGCAGGGGGTTAGTTATTCTTCCCGAGGATGAAAATATAATCAAAACAATCATCTAGAGTTATTGTGTGATTACTTGACTCAGTGCTTTTATAAAACGAATGCTGCAGTGTTTATGCAAGGTGACGCGCTTTGTTACACAGCAAAAGTGTTGTGCAGTGTTTAAAAGACTGTGAAGTTGGGTTTGTCAGTGACTAGCCAGGTAACAGTCCTGATTTTAACCCTAATGAGAACCTTTGGTCCATCATCAAGAAGCATCTCCTGGACCAGGACATCTCCCTCCCTAAGCTGGTGGCAGACATCCGGGCCATCTGGATGTGTTCTGAGCCAGAACTCCTGCAGAAGTTGGCAGATTCCATCCCAAAGAGGCTGCAAGATTGTCTGAGGTGGAAGGGAAACTGCACAGGTACTAAGGGGTAGGATAAGTGTTATTTTCCTGCGATGTATTAACCTGTCTGCTTTGGTACAGCCACCCGTGTCCAAACATGGGTTGTGTCACCGGTTTGGTATTGCCACTAGCGTCCACAACCCACAAACCCAAGTTTAAGTAAATTGTAGGCCATGATGACGTGACAATCCACCATACATGAACCAGGTCTAAAAACTGGTCAGTTAACTTTATACTCTCTCTCTCTCTCTCTCTCTCTCTCTCTCTCTCTCTCTCTCTCTCAGTGTGTGAGATGGTAAAGATAGTTAATAATGTAATGTAGGATGAATTTGGTGAAAAAAAAGTTTGGATGGCCATTCAATTCTTCCCTAGGTGGATGCCAGCCACCACAACGATGTGAAAAAAAATACTAGCAGCTGCATGGTTATCATGCTGTTTTGCTAGTCTCATATCTGGTCATACTTAGCCACTTCTCAGCCACTCTCTATGTATATATATATATATATATATATATATATATATATATATATATATATATATATATATATATATATATATATATATATATATATATATATATATATATATATATATATATATATATATATATATATATATATATATATATATATATATATATATATATATATATATATATATATATATATATATATATATATATATATATATATATATATATATATATATATATATATATATATATATATATATATATATATATATATATATATATATATATATATACTAGACAGGTACAAGGTATATTACTATAAGCTTCCCATTCTTCCCCTTATCATTTACTGAAGCAAACACATACTTTACACCATTAACATTACCCATCACCCACACTACCCTATATCCAAATCATCCATGCCCACTCACTGCTGCCAGCACTCATGGGGAGACAAATATTGTACACCCTTCCTCTGCCCATGCCTAACCTTAAGCTTTTTTTTTTTTTTTTTTTTTTTTTAGGAAGCAGCTCAAGGGGAAAAAAATAATGAGGAAAAATGCCTGCTAATCACTGCCCATATATAATAAATATATTATATATATATATATATATATATATATATAGAGAGAGAGAGAGAGAGAGAGAGAGAGAGAGAGAGAGAGAGAGAGAGAGAGAGAGAGAGAGAGAGAGAGAGAGAGAGAGAGAGAGAGAGAGAGAGAGATTTACAAAGATTTACAAAGAAAATCAGACCACACAGACCCCATGGTCCAGACGAGGTGGTCTGTCCTTAAACCTAAGTGATTCTACATTAACCAGATGGCTCCAAAACGTTGCATTACTACTCTAGTTAATATTAAGTTCAATGAAGTGTCGGTCGAGCTTGTTTTTAAAGGAGTCAATCGTGTTACACTGGACCACTGAAAAGAGAGAGAGAGAGAGAGAGAGAGAGAGAGAGAGAGAGAGAGAGAGAGAGAGAGAGAGAGAGAGAGAGAGAGAGAGAGAGAGAGAGATATCAGAAGAGGAGGAGCGGTGTCTCACTATTCTCCTCTTGAAAGAGCTCAAATCATAGGCAGGAGGAAAAACAGAGAAAGGAAGATTGTTCCAGTGAAAGGGATGAAAGAATAAAGATGCAGGTTAACTTTTGCATAAGGAATTTGGAGAGTATAGGGATGAGCTAGTGTAGACGTTGAGTGCAGTGGGGCCATGGGAGAGGGGAGGCATGCAGTTAGCAAGTTCAGAAGAGCAGCCAGCATGAAAATATCGATAGAAGATAGAGAAAACATGGCGGAGGAGAGGAGTTGCCGGACAAAGAGTTTTAGACTATATTCTGTCCAAGAGAGCTGTGTGTATGGAGCCTCCCCACACGTGATGAATACTCCATACAAAGGCAGACAAGGCACCTGTATATGGATACCATCTGGGAGGGGGAAAAGAACTGGTGGAGACGATACAGAACGCCTAACCTCGAGGAAGCTGATTTAGAGAAAGATATGAAGCTTTCAGTTGAGATTTTTAATTAAGGATAGGCCAAGGATGTTTAGTGTAGAAGAAGGTAACAGCTGAGTGTTGTCGAAAAATAGGGGATAGGCGTTTGAAAGATTGTGTCGAGTTGATAGGTGGAGAAACTGAGTTTTTGAGGCATTGAAGGACACCAAGTTCTTCTTGCCCCAATCGGAAATGATAATAAGGTCTGAGGTTAAGCATTCTGTGGCCTCCAGCCTGAAGTCTTTAGTTCCTGTTGGGAGGGTCTTCTACCAAGAGATGTTTAGTAATGCAGAGTAGTCATCAGCATAAGAAAGGAGAGGACAGTTTGTTTTTGAATGAAGATCATCAATGAACATCAGAAAGAGAGTGGGAGATGGGACAGAGCCCTGCAGGACACCACTGTTGACAGGTTTAGGGGAAGAACAGTGACCTACCACAACTGAGACAGATTGGCCAGAAAGGAAACTAGAGATGAAAGTACAAATAAGTTTGATCAGAGTAAAAGGTAAGTAAGGAAACAGGAGGACATGTTGAATGGCTGAGTGGAATGGAATAGTGCAGCAGGCCATCAAGGAAAAGGAGGGGGCATACAAGAAATGGCAGAAGACAAAGGAGGAAGAAGATAGAGAGCTGTTTAAAGAAAAGAAGAAAAAGGCAAGAAAGAGAGATGGAGAGAATATTTCAAAAACTTAATGAATTTTGAAGAGGGAGGTCCAGCGGTTGTAATAGCAGTAATTTTGAGTGGAGGTACAGGAGTAGTATATAAAGAAGAAAGTATAACATAAGAAGAAATAAATCAAGCAATAAAAGATTTAAAAATGGAAAGGCAGCAGGAACTGATGGAATTACAGCAGAAAAGTTGAAGTGTGGAGGAGATGTAGTTACTAAATGGATGGTCAAGATATGTGAAGTGGCATGGGGGGGGGGCAGCAGACTGGACAAAAGCCATCATTGGGAGAGGGGAGTGTGGGAGCTATAGAGGTATAAGTCTGCTGAGTATACCCGTAAAGGTATATGGAAAAGTCATAATAGAGAGGGTGCAAAGAATTACAAAAGAGAAAATCAGTGAAGAACAAGGAGGCTTCAGGAAAGGAATGAGATGTGTGGATCAGATATTTTCCTTCAGGATGGTAGAAGAAAAAATAGTAGCAAAAGGAAGAAATTACACGCTGCCTTATGGATTTAGGAAAAGCTTATGACAGAGTCGATTGGTTGGCATCATGGAACATTTTAAAGATATATGGTGTAGGAGGAAAACTGCTTAATGCAATAAAGTCTTTCTATGAGAATGAATCAGCATGTGTCAAAATTTGTGGAGAAACAAGTGAACATTTTGAGATAAAAGTGGGCTTGAGGCAAGGGTGTGTCATGTCACCATGGTTGTTAATATTTATATGGATGGTGTTATGAGAGAAATGAAGGGCAAAGTTGGGGAAGTTGGAGTAAAAATGTACACTGAGGGAAGGAAGTGGGTGCTGAATTCAATCTTGTTTGCTGATGACACAGTGCTCATTGCAGAAAATGAAAGTGACTTACAAAATGTGGTCAGTGTTTTTGATAGTGTATGTAAAAGGAGAAAGCTGAAAGTAAATGTCAACAAAAGTAAACTGATGGTTTGTGAGTGGAGTAGAAGTGAGGCTGTGGATTTTGTATGCCCATATAGTGAGAATTGAATGTGAAAAAGAATGCAAAATAATTTTGAATGGTGACGCAATGGAGGAGGTTAATGAGTTTAAGGCCCGTACCAAGAGTCATGAAGGTTGAGCCACGTATCTTCCCTTCAACAATGTAGGCACGGCCTCAGACCGTGCCTTGAATCCTTACCACAAGTCGCTCGGGAAGGTAAACTATGATATAATGCACATAAACACACTGCAGTCTACTTTTCACCAACCAGATATGATGCACGCACATACATACACACACACAGTGCTATTCATGGAGGTATAATACCTCCATGTTGTTATTACAGCCATAATAAAGTCCGTTTCATTCTGCCTGTCCACTTGTGAACATAGATGTGGCACCTGCGCATTGTGAATTTGTGATTGCGTGAAGATCAACTTTATTTTCAGTGATCCATTTGAATGTTTGTGTATACAAAAAAATCCTCAAACCATCATATATGAACTGCAAACAGAAGATTTTCATTGATAATAAACCAAACAAGGACATGAAGAAACAACTTGTATATCAAACAGTATAGTCTGATCATACTTGAACGATCTATAGCCTTTCAAATACTCACATTTCATCTCATTCAGGTATATAGTGACATATGACACAGCAAGTGTCTATACATAAGGAATTTTTATGTTGCATGTATAAATAACATGGGTAGCTGAATATTTGAAATAGCCTAGCATCGCATTCACCAGTTATTATTTACAATTTCATGGTTTTTTTCCCATTATTAATTGCTATTTACATGCAGCAAATCATTACGATACCCTTTATTTGCGCTTGCAGAACCAGGTGTCTTAACTGAAATGAGAAAGAATTTGAAAAGCCATAGATCGTTCAAAAATGTGAGCTACGGACGGTTCCCGTGTGGCTGGTTCCTCTGTGCTTTGAAGGCGCGTGCTGTTGTTGTAAACAAGACAAACATATTCGCTGCAACTATAATATACAGCTTTCCAATTAGGGAAAATATTTTCTCGGGTTGTATTAACTCAACCACAACTATTAGCCACACCAAATTTGGAAAATAAACGTAATTTGCCTCGAAGGTAAAAGGGAAGATGCGGGGGAGACCTTGCTTTCCCTTCGTTCCAAAAATGCTATTGACTATAGGTACACATCGTCATTCCCTTCGATCTTCGTCGCTAAACCTTCATGATTCTTGGTACGGTCCTAAGTACCTTGGATCAGTAATGTGTAAGCATGGTGGTACAGAAGGAGAGACAAGAGAAAGGGCATTGCAAAGAAGAAAGGTGGTAGGGTCTTTAGGACATATCATGAATGGCAGAAGTGTGAGCATGGAGGTAAAGAGGGATTTGAGAAATACAGTAATAGTACCAACGCTCACATATGCAAGCGAAACATGGGCTTGGAATGAAAGTTAGAGGTCTAGAGTGCAGACAGTGGAAATGAGTTATTTGATGAGGGCATGTGGTGTGAGTAGAATGGATGGAATGAGTAATGAAAGTGTGTAGGAGCATTTTGGAATGTGTCACATGGGTGAAGGGAAGAAGTGTGGAGTGGCGGAAGAAGTGAAGCAACAGACTAAAGTGGTTTGGCCACATGGAGCGAAAGGAGGAGAGTCAGATGACCTCCAGTGAAATGGAGAGATAGGGTGCAGGAGTATGTCAGGAAGGGGTGAAAGATCCTTGAGAAACTTTGAGCAGGCAAGGAGGGAGTGTCTGGATAGAGAGAGATGAAAACTCTTCTGCCGTGGCCATCCCCTGGTGGGAGATCCTAGGAGCAGGCGTCAAGGATGAAAAAAAAAAAAAAAAAAAGTAGCGAAGGCAAAGAAGAAAGCAACAGAAGAGAGGGTGAGGGAGAGAGAAGGGAGAAATTTTAAAAATGAGATGTTTAAATTGCAAAACAAATGAAAAGAGAGAGAGAGCAGATGTTGGGGCAAAGTTTGTAAAAGATGAAGGAGGGAACATCATGGTGGAAAAAGAAACAATATTGGAAAGATGAAGTAAATAATTCAGTGAACTGCTAAATGAGGAAAATGAATATACAACAAATGAAACTGAGAAAGTAGAAGGCCCACAAGAAAAAATTACGGAAGAGGAAGTAAAAGAAGCACTAAAGGAAATGAAAAATGGTAGAGCAGCAGGACCTACAAGGCTAACAGTAGATTTAATAAAAGCAGCAGGAAAGGAAGGGGTGATGGAATTGACAAGTGTTAACCCCTTCAACACGAGGACGCATATACTGCGTACTTGCATGCCCCGTACCATATCCGAGGACGCGCATACTGCGTCCTGGCTCGCTTTTGCTAATATACGAGTTATTTTATCTCTATATTTATACTTACATCTCAAAATTATCAATTAATTTATCTTTCTTAATGTGCACCATTTAATTCTGCATGTTTTCATATAGAATACATGATGATTATGTTGAGTTTATGGCTGAAAACTTGTTATATTCAATAGCGACATTTGAAATTTGGCGCGCATGGCAATCTCAGATGTGGCGCAGACACTGTTTTGGCACGGTCGTAGTGAAGGGATTAAACAATATATTAAAAAAGGGAGAGATACCAGAAGACTGGAAAGGAAGCTACACTATTCCCATTTTAAAAGGGAAAGGAGATGCTTTGAAATGTGGTAACTAAAGGGGGATAAGGTTACTGGAGCATGGCAGGAAGGTATATGAAAAAGCCCTGGAGAAGAGGCTGAGAAGGATAATAAAAATTGATGTCAGTTGGGTTTTGCCCTGGGAGATCAACAACTGAAGCAATATATACTATGAGAGGGCTTCAGGAAAGGTTTATGGAGAAAAGGAGGAGATTGTATCAGTTTTTGTAGATCTAGAGAAGGCATTTGACAGAGTACCAAGGAAAATTATAAGATGGGCATTGAGAAGGCAGAGTACCAGAAAGAGTGGTTGAATCGGTGATGGGACTATATGAAGGTACAAAATCGAGGATGAAAACAGTGGTGGGAACATCAAATAAGTTCAAAATTGGAGTGGGGGTCAACCAGGGATCTGCCCTTAGTTTATAACAGTAATGGCAGAAGCAAGAGGAGAGGCACCATGGGAGCTGCTGTATGCAAGTGACTTGGTAGTAAATGCAGAGCCAGCAAAGTGAAAGAAAAGTTTAATAAATGGAAGGAAGGAATGGAGGAGAGGTTTGAAAATTAATATGGAAAAAACAAAGTATATGGTGACTGGAAAAGAAGCGAGAGAAAAGATTAAATCAGGAAAATATCCATGTGGATGCTGTGGGAAGGTAGTAGGTGTAAATTCTGTCTTGTGCACATGTTGCAGGCAGTGGTGCCACCACAGATGCTCAGCCCTCAGAAATGTAAGAGGAGTGCAGAATTTTACATGCCCAGCTTGTGTAAGGAGACAGCAAGGACAAGAAACTGAGAGGGATGAACTAGAGGTGAATGGAGGAAAGCTGGATGAGGTAGAACATTTCTGTTACTTGGGAGATGTTCTGGACTGAGGTGGGAGTGGAGAGCACAGTGAGAGCGAGAGTGGTGGCAGCGTGGTTAAAGTGGAGGGAGGAGGCTAGTTTACTTGTGAATCGTAGCATCCCTCTAAAGAGCAAAGCATGTATTAGATCAGTGATGCTGTATGGAGCAGAAACATGGGCTCTAACTAGAAAATTGATGGGGGTATTGAGAGCAAGAGATCGCAGAATGCTGAGGTATATGGCAGGGATCAGGTGGCAAGACAGGGTGTCCAGTGCAGATATAGCAAACAGATGTGGAGTAGAGGACCTGGAAACAGTGCTCAGAAGGGAAAGATTCTGATGGTTTGGACATGTAAAGAGAGCAGGGGAGGATACAGTGCTAGGAGTTTTGGAGATTGGAGGTAGAAGGAAGGAGACCAGTTGGTAGACCTAGGAAAATGTGGAGAAGGTGTATACAGGAAGACTTGGCATTGATGGGATTGGATGAGCATCGGGCAGAAGACAGTAGAATGGAGGAGAGCCATAATGCGTCCAACAACTCAGGAAGAGTGAAAATGAATGTTAAACGAAATGATGATGTTGAATGGCTGCATATAAATCAGGAATACAATTAGAAGATCAAAAAATGGTAGACTGAAGCAGTGTCAAACCTTAGACCTATGAGGGACTGTGAGAATTTATACAGTGCTTGAAATAATATTGTGGTGCATGAATATGCAAAGTGCCCCATTTCACTGTATGACCTTGAAGTCTAACCCAGTTAATCCCACTTATGTGACAAAAGAAAGAGATAAAAAAAGACATGACCAAAGAGTGGTTTGTAGCAATTCCTGAACACATACATATGCACACATCAACCCACTAAAGTTTCATAAATCTTTTATTGGGTGGAATGATCTTTGAAGACCATGAAAAACATTAGCTACAAAAGCAATGTACCCCAAAAAACTGGTCTAAGTGTGACTTTCCCTTCTCAAAATTACGTTATCAGAAGCATTGTAAATTGTTGAGCAAAAATAATTATTACTGAAAATGACTCCTAGGTGATTTTATTAATGCAATGTCTTCAGTCATGAAATAAACATGTATTGTTCTCATGGTGTTAGTGTACCAGAGGGATGTGTGAAGTTAAAAGAATTTTTTGGTGAGGACAGGACTTGGCTACCCAACATTAAATATATTTAAGGCCTTACCATGCCTGGTGGACCCATAGGACCTCCCATGCCTGGTGGTGGAGGTGGCATTGGTCCCCAGTTGGGATCAAATGGTGGTGGGCCCCGTGGACCAAATCTTGGCCCTCGTGGCCCAAATGGAGGTGGGCCTCTGAACCCTGGAGGGGGAGGGCGAAACCCTGGCCCACCTCGACCCCTAAATCTCGGACCCCCAGGCCCTGGGCCTCCTGGACCTCCAGGACCTCCTGGCCCTCTTGGTCCCATTGGTCCCATTGGCCCCATTGGTCCCATAGGCCCCATTGGCCCAAATCCTCTTCCTCGACCCCTGGAAAAAATATATCTGTTAATACAGAAATACTAAGGTGGAATATGTGATGAGACTATCCAACAAAGGGAGCTCTTTATTTACTATAATTATTGCCTGTCATGGGTTTGAAGATACCCTTGACCCAAGCAAACTTTTGCAGTTATGAAAATTCATGGTCTGTCCCTGCATGGCAGGAGTTAGTCCCACGGCACAATACTATCACGCACAGTACGAAACAATACACACTCACCGCACCGTGCCATCGTGGTACTGGCACCAGGCGCTCCCACAACACTGCCCTTTTCTCTAACTTTGTGCCTAACCATTGTCTCAGTCATTGCCCTACCATACAAAATCTCCCATAATATTAATAGACTCTGCTCTGCAGCATATTATAGTAGAACCTCGTTTATCTGGAAAGAACAGGGGACAGCTCATGCTGGATTAACCCCCATGGCGTCGGAACATTTCCCACCCGTGACCCCCCCCAGCGTCGGCACTTTTCAAAAAAAAATTTTCTCTAAAAATGTCAGAAATGAAAAAAAAAAAAGGTTTAAATCAAAAAAAAAAAAAAAACATCTGAGTCACGTGTGGTGTGTCGTAAATTGTCGCGTCGTATATGTACGACGCCGACGCTGGGAAGGTGACTCAGCCTGTGTAGTACATGTACGACGCCGACGCTGTGAGGGTTAAACCACTTTGCCGTTGTTTTGAGGCTACTACTAATGAATTGTCAAAACTTTTTTTTTAATGTCCACACCTATAGTGCCGGTAGGCTTTCTTGAATGGGCCTGGTGGTCGGACCAGGCCTGTCATGGTACAGGCAAGTGTTATAGTGGCACCATCTACTCTTGGCTGGCAACAGCGGATTCAAACACTCATCAGTCAGGACGCAGCGAAACATGAGACCAGCACGCTAACCATTCAGCCACTGCCTCCCCAAGAGAATAGAACTATGGAATTTTTTTTTTTTCTTATTTTTTTTACAGCTAAGGAGACAGTTCAAGGGCGTAAAGAAAAATATTTAAAAAATAAAGCCCGCTACTTACTGCTCCTGAATAGAGGTCAAAGGAGTGGCCAAAAAGAGAGGTCAATTTTGGGAGGAGATTTGTCCTGATACCCTCCTCTTGAAAGAGTTCAAGTCGTAGGCAGGAAGAAATACAGATAAAGGAAGATTGTTCCAGAGTTTACCAGCATGAGGGATGAAAGTGAAGATGCTGGTTGACTCTTGCATAAGGGGTTTGGACAGTATAGGGATGAGCATGAGTAGAAAGTCGTTCAGTGGGGCCGCGGAAGGGGGGGGAGGCATGCAGTTAGAAAGTTCAGAAGAGCAGTCAGCATGAAAATATCGATAGAAGATAGAAAGAGAGGCAACATGGTGGCGGAATTTAAGAGGTAGAAGACTATCAGTATGAGGAGGAGAGCTGATGAGACAAAGAGCCTTTGACTCCACTCTGTCAAGGAGAGCTGTGTGAGTGGAGCCCCCCCACACGAGATGCATACTCCATATGAGGGCGGACAAGGCCCCTGTAAATGAATAGCAACTGTGCCGGGGAGAAGAACTGGCGGAGACGGTACAGAACCCCCAGCCTCGAGGAAGCTGATTTAGTAAGAGATGAGATATGAAGTTTCCAGGTGAGATTTTGAGTTAAGGATAGACTGAGGATGTTTAGTGTTGAAGAAGGGGATAGCTGAGTGTTGTCAAAGAATAGGGGATAGTTGTTTGGAAGATTGTGTCAAGTGGTTAGGTGGAGAAACTGTGTTTTTGAGGCATTGAAGGGCACCAGGTTCCTCTTGCCCCAATCAGAAATAATAGTAAGGTCTGAGGCTAAGCGTTCTGTTGCCTCCAGCCTTGAATTGTTAAGTTCCTGTAGGGTGGGTCTTCTATTAAAAGAAGTTGAGTAATGCAGAGTGGAGTCATTGGCGTAAGAATGGACAGGACAGTTCATTTTGGAAAGATCATCATCAATGAACAACAGAGTGGGAGATAGGACAGAACCCTGTGGGACACCACTGTTAATAGATTTAGGGGAAGAACAGTGACCGTCTACCACAGCAGAAATAGAATGGTCAGAAAGGAAACTGGAGATAAAGGTACATAGAGAAGGATAGAAACTGTAGGAGGGTAGTTTGGAAAGCAAAGATTTGTGCCAGACCCTATCAAAAGCCTTTGATATGTCCAGCGCAATAGCAAAGGTTTCACCAAAACGGCTAAGAGAGGATGACCAAGAGTCAGTTAGGAAGGCAAGATCACCAGTAGAACGCCTCTTGCAGAACCCATACTGGTGATCAGATAGGTCAGAAATGGAAAGGTGCTTTTGAATCTTCTGGTTAAGGATTGATTCAAAAGCTTGAGATAGACAAGAAAGTAAAGCTATAAGACGGTAGTTTGAGGGATTGGAACAGTCACTCTTCTTAGGCATAGGCTGTATGTAGGTGTACTTCCAGCAGGAAGGAAAGGTAGATGTTGAAAGGCAGAGATGAAAGAGTGTGACCAGGCAGGGTGTCAGCATGGAAGAATAGTTTTTAAGGACAATAGGAGGCACTTCATCAAGCCCATAAGCCTTCTGAGGATTGATTCCAGAGAGGGCATAGAAAAAAATCATTCTTAAGAATCTTAATAACAGGCATAAAGGAGTCAGAGGGGGAATGGGAAGGAGGAATATGCCCAGAATTGTCCAGAGTGGTGTTTTTACAGAAAGTTTGAAAGAAGAGTTCAGCTTTAGAGAGACGAGACAGTAGTAGTAGTAGTTGTTGTTGGTTGTTGTCACGTAGTAATCGTAGTAGAAGTAGTAATAGTAGTAGTTGTAGTAGCATTTTCAAAGGCGCCATTGGTGCACTGAATCGCTGAAAGACGGGATTTCTCTCAAGGTGCAGTCACACTAGCTACTGATATTGCTGGATCCAGCGGTACAGTTTGGTCAGCCAGCCATTTGCGCTGCACAAGCAATTGATACCGGCTGCTTTGAGCTATCGATACGGACCGTTTTCACTGGCCGTACTGCTAGCGATAGCGGTAGCTGAATGGAAAGTAATAAGAAACTATCATTTATTCAGCATACATGCAATCAAAAAAATATTCCATTTCTTTTTGGGGGAGGGACTTTAAATGTGTAATAAAAGAGCTAGACGACAATACAAGAAAATTTCCAAATGTATTTTTTTTCTTTAATGGAAATATATTATTCAGTTCTCATTTGACCTTGGTGACTTTCCAACGGGTCACCTGTACAGCAAGAGCAAGAGCGAACACACTTGCCAGCCATGGTCTTTTCCACTTTTGTTTCACTGTTCTTTTCTTCTTTAAGTCCTCACTGGCTACAAAACAAGTGGAAAGAGTAACTGTGGACAGAGTGAATCCAAGAAGAGCTGCCTCCATAGCGGCTAGTGTTGTTATGATATGATCGGCTAGCTAGCTAGCTAACAGACTCTGCATGTGGTGTGACCAGACTGCCGAGCGCATCGCTGGCAAGCCAGCGAAAACAAAAGCCAGGCTAGCGTTAACAATAGCAAGTGTGACCGTAGCTTCACAGGCACCTTTTCATGGGAAATGTATGTGTAAACTAAATCTAATCTAACCTAACCTAACCAGACCTGTGGCCTGCTACCAAAATGCAATTAACAAATATATCCCTACCTTTGTAAATAACAATTTGCCCAAGGATAGTATTCCATTATAACTAAGGATAACAACCTACTGCCTAACCCTATAGTCACTCACATAAGAAACAATTGCCTAATTCGCTCCATCGCTTTCATGGCTGTTTTCTGCTGAAAATAACAATCGGGAATTATTGAAGAGGGTAGCCTACTAATTTTGTAAATGGTAGAGTGGATGTGTTGGGAGTGAGTGAAACACATATTCGAGGAACTGGTGTGAGTGATGGTAGAGAGGGTACGTGGGAGGGTGTGCCTGGGGGCAGGAGTAAGGAAGGATGTGCTATTGTGATGTCTGAAAGAGTGTGGAATGGTGTGACTGATTATGGTTGGAAGGGATCAAGAATTGTGTGGGTAAAAGGAAAAGTAGGTTTAGAAAAGTATGCATGGGTGTGTATTTATGCACCAGTAAATGTGAAAAGTAAAAAAGAACTGAGAGAAAGGGAAGCTTTTTGGGAGGAAGTGAATGCATGTTTGAAGAGTTTTGAAAAAGAAAGGAAACTTATGATGGGAGATATGAATGCTCAAGTGGGTGATGAATGTGTGATGGATGTGGTGGGAAAATGGGGGATACCTGGGAAGAATGAAAATGGAGACTGCCTGGTGGATGTCTGTGCTGAAAGGGGAATGTTCCTAGCGAACACCTTCTTTCAGCACAAGAATATCCACCGATACACATGGAGGAGGGGAGAAGATAATGAGCAAAAAGGACTGATTGATTATGTGGCAGTAGATGAAAGGCTTAGAAAAGAAATTTGTGACGCAGAGGTAGTAAGAGGAATGTTCGATGGATCTGACCATCTTGCAGTGCTGGCAAAGTTAAAGATGAAAGAATAGTGGGTGTTTGAAAAGAAAGGTGAAGTAAAAAAGGAAATACTGAAGATGGAAAAGTTACAGGAAAAAGAAATAAAAGATGAGTATAACCGTGAAATGGCAGAGGCCTTTAGTGAAAAATGGGAAAGTGTAAAAGATAATACAAATATTGAAAAAGGTTTTGGAACATTTAAATAAATAATGGTAACTACAACAAAAAAAGTGTTAGGGATGAAAGTGGTGAGAGATGGAAAAAGAAAAGGAAATTCATGGTGGACAGAAGAGATAAGGAGGATAGTAAAAGAGAAAAGGGAACGTTTTAAGAAAACTCAAGAAAGAAATGTGTCTGAACAAGTAAAAAGGGAAAGGAAAAAGAAATATAGAGAATGCAAAATGAAATTAAAACAAGCAATAAAAGAAAGTAAGAAGAGATTTGATGAAGACTGGAAAAAGACTAAGAGAAAAATATATAGGGAACAGTAAATCATATTGGAAAGTAAAAAAATGAAAGAAATGCCGAAAATATCTCCTCAAGTAAAATAAATGAAGTTATGGATGAGAATGGAAAGATGTTGAAAGACGGGGAAGCTGTGAAAGAGAGATGGAGAGAACATTTCAAAAACTTAATGAATTTTGAGGATGGATGTCTAGCAGCTGTAACAGCAGCAGTTTTGAGTAGAGGTAGAGGAGGAGTATATAAAGAAAGAAGTATAACATATGAAGAAGTAAATCAGGCAATAAAAAGATAAAATAATGGAAAGGCAGCAGGAATTGATGGAATCACAGCAGAAATGTTGAAGTGTGGAGATGAAGTCGTGAAATGGATGGTCAAGATATGTGAAGTAGCATGGGAGGCGGGGGAGGATGCCAGCAGACTGGACGAAAGCCATCATTGTCCCAGTTTACAAGGGGAAGGGCAGGAGAGGGGAATGTGGGAGCTATAGAAGTATAAGTCTCCTGAGTATACCCGGAAAGGTATATGGAAAAGTCATAATAGAGAGGGTGCAAAGAATTACAGAAGAGAAAATCAGTGAAGAGCAAGGAGGCTTCAGGAAAGGAAGGGGATGTGTGGATCAGATATTTGCCTTCAGGATGGAAGTAGAAAAAATAATAGCAAAAGGAAAGAAACTATACACTGCCATCATGGATTTAGAAAAAGCTTATGACAGTCGATTGGATTGCATTGTGGGATGTTTTAAAGATTTATGGTGTGGGGGGAAAACTGCTTAGTGCAATAAAGTCTTTCTATGAAGATGCATCTGCATGTGTCAAAATTACTGAAGAAACAAGTGAACATTTAGAGATAAAAGTGGGCTTAAGACAAGGGTGCATCATGTCACCATGGTTATTCAATATTTATATGGATGGTGTCATTAGAGAAATGAAGGGCAAAGTTGGAGAAGTTGGAGTAAGACTGTTCGATGAGGGAATTAAGTGGGTACTGAATTCGATACTGTTTGCTGATGACACGGTGCTCATTGCTGAAAATGAAAGTGACCTACAAAATTTGGTCAGTGTTTTTGATAGTGTATGTAATAGGAGAAAGCTGAAAGTAAATGTCAACAAAAGTAAAGTGATGGTTTGTGAGCGAAGTAGAAGTGAGGTTGTAGATTTTGTATGTCCATATAGAGTGGGAATTGAATGTGAAAAAGAATGCAAAATAATTTTGAATGCTGAAGAAATGGAGGAGGTCAATGAGTTTAAGTACCTTGGATCAGTTATGTGTAAGCATGGTGGTATGGAGGGTGAGATAAAGAGAAAGGGCATTGCAAGGAAGAAGGGTGGTAGGGTCTTTGGGACGAATCATGAATGGCAGAAGTGTGAGCATGGAAGTAAAGGGGGATTTGAGAAATACAAAAATAGTACCAACCCTCACATATGCAAATGAAACATGGGCCTGGAATGAAAGTCAGAGATCTAGAGTGCAGGCAGTGGAAATGAGTTATTTGAGGAGTGTTTGTGGTGTGAGTAGAATGGATGGAATGAGTAATGAAAGTGTGTACGAGCATTTTGGAATGTGTCACAGGGGTGAAGGGAAGAAGTGTGGAGTGGTGGAAGTGAAGCGACAGACCTTAAAGTAGTTTGGCCACATGGAGTGAATGGAGGAGAGTAAGATGACCAGAAGGGTGTATGTGAGTGAGATAGAGGGAGGGAATGCTAGAGGACGACCTCCAGTGAAATGGAGGGATAGGGTGCAAGAGTACGTTAGGGAGAGGGGGGAAAGATCTTTGAGAAACCTTGAGCAGGCAAGGAGGGAGTGTCTGGATAGAGAAAGTTGGAAGCTCTTCTGCCGTGGCCATCCCCTGGTGGGAGCTCCTAGGAGCAGGCATCAATGAAATGAATGATAGCCTACTAATCTCAAGACACTGACTGCTTATTTCTGGACAAATTATGATGCTTTTTATTGTGGATAGTATTTATATCCGGAAATCACTAAGTAAGTGACTTTTCAATGCCTGAGGTGCACCTGCCGCTCCCCTGCTCCCACCCGTTACCACCGGCCAGCATAGTGGACACACCCCCATCGCTGCCTTGTACCGTCACACGCTGCATATATCCGCAGACCAACACCACATGCCAAATTTAAACTAACTCAGCCAAACAACCTAACGTAACCTACCTAACAAGGGGGCTCCGCCCTTTCTACTCCTTCAATGAGAGGGGTTTCACCTCCCATGACCCGTCTAATGGAGGGCTTACCGTTTACCGTTGATGCTGATGCAGCGCTCTCGAGGGCCATCAACAATTGCAATATTAGCCTCAACAATAATCTTCAATGCACTTATTCTCAAATGTCGTAGTGAGTGAGTGTCTTAATTGCTTTCACAAATATCACAAATATCCATTTGTTCCGTTTTCATGGATGATATTATCGTTATAGTATCACAATTAAATATCCAACGATTATTTCCAACACACTGAACATTCATCACACACCATTTATCTTTGAGTACAAACACTACCGTAATTAAAAGCCATGATCAGTTATGTTACGAATTCTCTCAATTTCAGTCTGGAGAACTACACAACACTGGTCATTCGCTGAGTGGTTGATTTCAGGCTTCTTGTACCACACACAATTTATGCATATCTTCTCAGCCATGGAGCAGTCCTTGGATTTATGATTGCCAGAGCATTTGAAACATTTTGGGGCTTCCCCATTTCTTGGCAGTGCAGTTGGCATCAAAATGGCCGTATCTCTGAGTGGAAACATATAATTGCATGGTATGTCTCTTTTGGAAAATAGAAGGGGGGCTTTGCCCCCTTCTATTTTCCAAAAGTCATGTTACTGAACTGCATTCAGGGACCAAAAAATATGGTACATATTTTAAGTATAAACTGTGCAAGAGGTAGCTACCCTCTCTTCAATATTACCCGAACAATCTCCACGTGAAAAGGCAAATTTCACCCAGAAATTTTCTAGTGTGTCAGGGTAAAATACTTCGTGATACCACTCGTACTTCTCCGCCTCTACCTATTGCACTTTTCAATGCCACTATAAATAATAATAATAATGAAATAATTACAATAGTAATAATGATAATAATCAGAGAAGCCGGTGGTTACTTTGTGGGAGGTCCGCCGATGAACTAAAATACCGAGGCCAGAACAATGGCGCTCACCCGCTGCTGGGGGAACTGGCCGCCGCCCGCCCGCCCACACACACATACACACACGCCGCCTGCACGGCCACCCACACTCTCGGGGCCGACAAGTGAGCCTCACACACAATGCATCAGCCGTGCCGCTGAATTATCGGCTCCACACCTCCGCCAAGAACACAAATTTCAGCCTCACCTGAACCCCCCGCGCCCCCCTCGCATGGCCATGGGCGGCCCTGAGCCTCCATCGTTGTCCCCGTCTGCGTTCCCAGCCTCGCCAGGGGCAGCGTTAAGCTTGTCGGGGCCGTCAATTTCGTCCGACATGTCTGCGTGGTGATGGCGTCCCTTGCCCCGCGCTGAGAGCTGCTGTCACGAGAAATACTTCCCTGCAGAAATAAGTCGCTTTGTTGTCAACTACGCATGCGCACATGGGGAATACATCGCACTAAAACATTAATAGCTTGTTTTTTTCTAGTTTATCTACTTATAATCTTTGTGATGGTTGATATTGTTGGCAAGAAAACAACACACCAGACCAAAAGACCAAACAAGCATGAACTAATTGAACATCAACGTGGGGTAGTTATTTCTAAAATTTGCTATGTGTGTTTGTTATAAAGTCTTCTCTATATTAAAACTGTTTATCTGATGTTTTTTTCATGTATTGGGGCCGAAACAGGACAAGTAAACGATAGCGGTGAGTGATATATAGAAAAAGTAAGCAAGTTAAACCTCTCTCTGCGAGTTATTTTGCGTCTGCGAATTGATTACTACACCCCTCCCACTGGTGCCAACTTGCGAGGCGTTACCATATTGTCGTACTCAGAACATTGCATTTATCAGTTCCAGACACAAAAAACTGTCGTATCCTCACAAATAACGTTAGCCAATTAAAGCTATTGTTGAAATCATCACTTATCGATGCTTTTTTCAATAGTTGAAGGTCAGAAACGGGAAATACTTTGTGCTGAATACGAGTATCTGGTAATGCTTGCGGCGAGGCAACGGGCACGGGATGAGGAACACGTCGATTTTTTTAAAGTTGAAGACAAAAATTAAGCAAAGAGGTGAGAATTTTTATCTATAATCAATATCTCGTTGGGCTAGGTGCTCGAGAACACAGGAAGAGGTTTCTCGCCTGCTTGGTAATGCTATCGCCCTTGCGCATGCGTACTGCGTTTTGGATAATCGTATACGGATTTTGTCAAACACCGTGTTATATATATTTTTCTCATTGGCCTTTGAATTTTTTATTACATTGTGCGATCACTGTATCATTCTAGTAGCCTACGGTACATGGCAAGCCCATCCTTACCGTTGCATTTTTTATTTGGCGATACTACTATAAATCATTATCATCATGCAGTTATTGTCTGTTTTTATAGTTCCTTTTCTGCAGTTATCTCTCACTGGTTTCATTTGCTCTGTATCTGTCACCATAATCATTCTTCGTTTCCAGCTTTTAATCAAGACTTATTAGCATGTGGCTCACTATATATACTGCATGTATTCTCATCTGTTCCACTCACGTACTTGGCAAACTCAAAGCCGCCCCAAAGAGAGCACAATGACATAATATACGGGCGAGAAAGCGAGATTTATGCGGGAAAATAGTATGAGCAAAAAATCCGCAGTAGTTGGCCGGAGCATGCAGAACGTGCGCAGAGGATATTTTCAAGATGATCGTCAAGATCGAGATAGGGGAGAGCGGTTATGATTCGGCCACTTTTTAGAAAAATATTTTTAGGAAAAGAAGTTTAATTAAGAAGTATAGTGTAATTTTGTTGATCTCAAAATGTTCCTCCATCATTTGGCTCTTTAGGCTGCTAATTTGACACTCGTAGCTATTTCCAGTTTTCAGACGCAGGTGATGAAAGACAAGTTTCTAGATCGTCCGAACCATCCCCACCCGTGGTGATGGTTCGGGCAGGGAGGTGGGATGGTACGGACACTCATAATACTCGCCATAATATTAATATAACTTAAGTTTGATTGGCTAATAAACAAGATTATATCTACTACAAAACATTTGTATAAGGACAAAAGTATCCTCTCAATATTTATAGAGGAAAAAATTAAAGGAGAACTACAAGAAATATCCCCAAAAAATTTGATATTATATGGCTTTCTTCTCTTCTCACAAGCATATATTAATATCTGAGTATAAATCAACCAAATTAACCTTTTTATAACCGTTGCAACACCTATAAAGTTTAAATTGATATAAATTTAATAAAAATCATGAAAAAATCAACTGTCCGAATCATCACGACTCTATAAAAAGCAAATGTGTGGTCACACTCCTTTTCCAGCACGAAAGCTGGGTGATTTTGTTATACGGCAATACCTTTGCCGTGCGTGGCTGCGTCACCGAAATAATTTACATCTCGTTAATTCGCACGGTTTTGAAGTGAGAGCTTACGATACACCCTGAAAATATTACATACGAGATGCAAAAAAATATAAAATCGGACTTGCATCGAAAAGAACAGCTCTGAGGGCGTGGTTGTCCCTTTGTGGGCCACGGCAACAAAGTTTTGCACATTCACACAAAATCTCGCGGCACTCAGTCCCATACACTTTACAATTTATAAGTGCTATGGCCGGACCCTCCCACTGTCCGAATCATCACCGTTATCTATTATGAATGGAAACAGTTATTTTTTTTATAGTCCTTCTGATTCCTTCGATTGGAACATGAAATATTATATGGGCGTCCTCTAGTTTGGGTGAAAGGAAAAAAAAGTCAGATTATATACGTAGGCTAAACCACAGAGTTATATACATAGAGGGTTCCCAGAGCCTGGATTTTGAAGCAACTGGCGGCCATCTTGGTGTGACGGATGGCGAGACAGAGATAAATTTAATATCACATAGTTAATTATGTCTGCTACTGCTATTATCAAGTTACCAGCGCCTCAGCGATCCTCTGTCAGTTAGACTTGTTATTTTCTTGTCCATTTTTTACCCCATGATTATTGTTACATTGGTACATGTCATATACTATCTGAATCGGAAAAATGTGCTGAATTTGAAACTGTAAACGAAAATTTAATGCAATAAAAAGTCCATGAATGACAAGGAGTTGAAGCTAAAAAGGTGAACAAAAATGTTTATACACTACAATATTTTTTTCTCATTATTTTATTGTAGGTATACCTACGTGCAATAAATTTCTGTTCATGATATGCAGCAATGTCTCATCAACACGTTGATCGGCTCAGTTTTCCAAAATATCATAATGGTGGCTTGCTAATAGTGGTTAAGTGTAAACATGTGGAATCATGGAAAGGTCGCCAATCCGTCACCCTATGGCGGCCGACCAAAGAGTTACAAGCAGGAGCAGTGGATTCACCTCTCACCGTGGCGAGAGATTGGAGTTGAACCCTCTATTCCATTTAGCGTAACCCGTTTCTGGGTCGTGATTTTAGAGGATCTGGGTGACCCGGAGGGACCCCACTGCCGAGCAGGGTTAGATCACTTTCGACCCAAGACCCAGGCCAGGACCAAGACTATCGCCGCCGCCGCCATTTGCATGCCTTATTTCCCATATTTGGGTATTTTTTGCTACAACCACTGCATCCAGGTGGTGCCTGGTGATCCGAAATTGTAGGTACTGTATGCCAGTTACATACATATCCATAGATATGTGCCGAAAACCATGAATAATAAGTTAAAAGTGGTGCAGTGGGCGGGGCGTTGAAATTTTAATTTCGGGCCCAGCAAGAGGCCTGTAGTGGCTTTAAACGAAAACAGTTGGATGAATAGATGTGTGGATAGCCATATATGTATGGCGGGGCAAGGGTTTTGTGGCCGGGCGAGGGAGGGGAGTGAAACGCAACGGCTGTGTTTTATACAGAATAGCACCCACCCGGGTGTCAAATTGGCGCTGTGTCCAGGGGTAATGGGCTCCCTCCCACCACAGGCTCAAGGGCCAGTGCGACGGAGATGAGCACCGAGGCCACGCGCTGCTATAGCATATGCCCCCAACTTTACCTTTACCTTACAGTGACTGACGTGTTTATTGCCGATACATGTTGATTTATTACTTATCATTACCTACCCAGTTAATTTTCATCATCATTGGTAACCCCCATTTATGCATAATGTAAAGATGAATCGTTTGTTTCAGTGACTTTGTGTTATTTGGGTCACTGATATCACAAAAAATACCAGTTAGGTTAGATTATCAATGAGTGAAACAGTAACAATTCAGTATTATATTTAAATGGTAGCCAATTGGGCAAAACAGCAAAACTTAAGAATAACAACTCCAAACCAATATTCGTAGTAATTTAGCACGTGAAAGAATTAGTATTATAATGCATTTTCGTATACGTTTTACCTTGGGGAGGGGCCAGGGGGGCAAGCCTCTTTAATTATAGAGTTAGGTGGCTCGGATTTTCTAAGTCAATTGTTATTGTTTCACAACCGCCTCTATACACAGACGGAGCCTCATACCTGCCTTGCAGTGCACCCTACAAACTAGTTCCTAAGTCAGAACGCGCAGGTCGTAAAGTTCAGTTGGAGTAGTTTAAATATATTTGACATGTGGCGTGGCCCGTCAAAACTTACGCGCCACTGGACGGATTGGGAGGGCGGCGGTGGGGGGAGGGGGAGGGGGGGGCAGTATGCCCACCATCTGATGACACGCCTGACACTCGTCAACAGATTGATGTTGGAATAGACTACAAGAGTATGCGTTAGGGACTTTCCTTACTTTCGAGACTTGGGAATTTTTCCTGATTTAGGGATTTTTCTAGGGAAATTTTGGAAGGCCATTTTTCAGTGATCTGGGCTCCCCCCCCAATACCCCACTTCCCCACAGGTCCCCAGGTTTGTCTTGGGGGGTAGGGGGGGCTGGGGTGGTGGAGGGGGTGGAGTGGTAATTCTTGAGATTTACCCTCTCCCGTCACGCTGGTCGCGGGTTCAAGATAAGTACAAGATAACTAATAATGCGGCTATAGGTCCAAATAGGTTAAGTTTCCTAAATGACGAGTTTTGTTTAAAATTATATTCCATCATATTTTTGTTGCCGAGGTATAATTTGAAGGTATGAATAGTATTTCAATTGTTGTAGAAAGTATCCAATTTGGATTAACAATATACAGTCATCTATCAAAGGTGGCATATGCTGGGGTGTGTGTCGCCTCACCCACCCTACAACGCCAAGTCTGGGGGTCCCTCCGGACAAGTCTCCATGCAGGGCCCCCTTTCATCCTGAGTACCTCCTGGCAGGACTTATCAACTTGCTCAAGTCACAAACTCTGTAGGTGTCATTATTAGTTTCTTCTGATCTTAGAGTGAGTCAAAACTGTAAAGTTAACATGTATCCAGTTATGATAATCATTATTAATAGTTTCGTGTATTTTTTAATTTCGAGTCAACGTGTTCCGTCAATGTCCCCAATCACACCTGGGAACCCAGCAATGTCTTGAAATTCAGTTTCTTTCTTGATTAATCTGTGTAATAAGAAGAAAAAAAATTTGTACCTGTTGATAATTGTGCTCTATGTTTTTATTAGTTAAATAAATGCATTTGTACAGTTGTTTTGCTTTATTTTCTTATGCCGGAGGATAGAATTGATCTTGATTTTCATGACCCTATTTGTGCTGAGTGAATGAGAGAGTTATAGTTCAGCAGTGTTATCATTAGGTAAGGGTAGAGGCATTTGATAAGCTGTGTGTTATCTTGATCTTGACAAGTAATGCACAGGGCACCAGTACAGGTGCATAACAAGGATATTTGTGTTGGCTGGTGGGGGAACTGGGGTGCTGAGTGTGTAGGGAAGGGAAATGAATAGGTGTACTACTAGTTAGTCTTGGTGTGTTGTGACAAGTGAGTGTGTATTTGTTTTCTGAATGAGTCTATTGTACCGCAGTCTAAAGTCTGTAGGGGGAGGCTGTTCCAGTCACGTGTGGTGCGTGGAAAGTATGAGTCCGTAGTACATGTGTCAGTGTTTGTGTGATACGTTTGGTATTTTTGGCTGAGTGTGTTACGAGTACGCTGACTGTTTGCGTCCTGTATGTGTGTGGGTCAATGTTAATGTAAGTGTATATGATCTTGTACAGAATTTTAAGTGTGTGCTTGTCTGCACATGTGAAGAGGTTACATATTAATCTGTTATTTGATCCGTGTTATGATGTCTGGTGTTCAAGTTCATTGTTTATAATGAACCGAGCCACCTTGGTGTTGATTAGTGCTAACTTATAAATGTTTGTGTGTGTGTGTGTAAGGATCCCACACCGTGGAACAGCATGCTAGTGTTAGTCTCACAAGTGTGTTGTTCATCAGCGCTTATTTGTCTCTGGCCCTTAAGCCTGTGTCAAGTGAGAACCTATTACCCTGGGACACAAGCAAGTATCTAATGTCTAAGTTAAAAGAGTTTGCTTTCCCAGAAAACCCATTTATCCATCAGCCTGATAGGGTATCAGGACACCTCTCCTCCCGAAATTGATCTTTCTTTCGGCCACCTCTTTTAATTATTTTTTGGGAGCAGCGAGCAGCGGGCTTTTTTTTTATTATTGTTTTCTTTTTTTGTGCCCTTGAGCTGCCTTTTGTTGTAAAAAAAAAAAAAAAGGAAGATGAACAGGTGGTGTGCCATCTGCCTAGGCTGGGCCTATGAATTTTAGAGTAAAAGAGTCGACATTAAGATGATACAGCAAGACACAGAAGCTAGAGGGAGTAGACTGGCATGTAGGAGACTGGGGGAGCAAGCTGATGTTTAAAGCAAGAACGAGAACCCCGCAGCTAAATGGCAGGAATAGGGAAGGGGGAAACCAGAACTGTAGCTGTAGGACAGGGGAGAAAGAATCAGTGGAACACCCAATAGAAGAATGCAGCAACTATGAGAGGCAGAGAGGGGAGTTATTAGTAGCACCAGGGAGGAGTGGGCTAAGAGGCTAGAGGAGGACAACGGGGCCATCGCACGGTACGTGTTGGATGGAGATGCAGTGCTGGGAAAAAAGGGCACAAATGCTTGAATAAGCGCACGGATAATGTCAGTAAGTTATTCCAGCAACAAACTGAAAAGTAAAGTGTGATAGTATATTGCAGTGAAGAAAAATTAAGCTACACAGCACAATTGAAAGGAAAAGTGTGAATAAACAGGAGAGACGCCCGAGAGGAGGAGGACAGGTCAAAAGAAGAAGAGGAAGAATGTTTGTTTACATATCCGCCTAAATGCGTTCCATTTACGGCGCCAAAACCCGGACATGGGTCTGGGTTTAAAGCCGAACCTGGTTCCGGGTTTTGTGTCAAATGGAAGATGCTATAACTCTGTGAGGCTAAACCTTGCCAGTATTACCAAGGCAAGTATAGAGAAGGTAGCGTCATACAGGCGGGAGGAAATCACTCGTTGGCAACTCCTATAGCCTTCACGCTTGGTTCCTGATTTCATTTCATTCTGATTCTGAAACATTTCTACGAAAATTCTGCATCACAGCATAAAATTGATGCGACGAAAACCAGCTGAGTACTAAGGAGTTGAAGGGAAATTAGTGCAAGAAAATGTTTACTCCATAGTTCACTTAACTCTGATTTTCGTATGTGTAATTTTACATTATAGTTACAATTTTATGCTAGAGTGATGCAGAATTTTCTCAGGAAGATGATGGTGGTCTCAGTTTTTCGTAAAAATGAATGTTGGGGTCAGGAAACAAGGTGGGAGTGAGGTGTGTGAAGTCGTCGGTTTGGGCAGACAACGAGGATGGGGCGGGGTTTAATTAGGCTCGAGGAAGGGGCGGAGCTTATCGAGACTTTTTTTTTTTTTTTTTTTTTTTTTTACAACAAAGGAGGCAGCTCAAGGGCACACAAAAAATAAAACAATAATAATAAAAAAGCCAGCTACTCGCTGCTCCCCCCCAAAAAATCAAAAGAGGTGGGCGAAAGAAAGGTCAATTTCGGGAGGAGAGGTGTCCTGATACCCTCCTCTTGAAAGAGTTCAAGTCGTAGGTAGGAGGAAATACAGATGAAGGAAGATTGTTCCAGAGTTTACCAGCGTGAGGGATGAAAGAGTGAAGATGCTGGTTAACTCTTGCATAAGGGGTTTGGACAGTATAGGGATGAGCATAAGTAGAAAGTCGTGTGCAGCGGGGCAGCGGGAGGGGGGGAGGCATGCAGTTAGCAAGTTCAGAAGAGCAGTCAGCGTGGAAATATCGATAGAAGATAGAAAGAGAGGCAACATCGCGACGGAATTTAAGAGGTAGAAGACTATCAGTAGGAGGAGGAGAGCTGATGAGACGAAGAGCCTTAGACTCCACTCTGTCCAGAAGAGCTGTGTGAGTGGAGCCTCCCCACACGTGAGATGCATACTCCATACGAGGGCGGACAAGGCCCCTGTATATGGATAGCAACTGCGCGGGGGAGAAGAACTGGCGGAGACGATACAGAACGCCCAACCTCGAGGAAGCTGATTTAGCGAGAGAGGAGATATGAAGTTTCCAGTTGAGATTTTGAGTTAAAGATAGACAGAGGATGTTTAGTGTTGAAGACGGTGACAGCTGAGTGTTGTCGAAGAATAGGGGATAGGTGTTTGGAAGATTGTGTCGAGTTGATAGGTGGAGAAATTGAGTTTTTGAGGCATTGAAGGACACAAGGTTCCTTCTGCCCTAATCGGAAATGATAGCAAGGTCTGAGGTTAAGCGTTCTGCAGCCTCCAGTCTGGAGTCGTGTACTTCCTGTTTAGATGGTCTTCTATTAAAAGAAGTTGAATAATGCAGAGTGGAGTCGTTGGCGTATGAGTGGACAGACGCCAGCCAATCATCGTCCAGGATGAGATGCCATGAACATTTCTATTTATATTTTTTATTCACCGACAATTGCTTCATTGGGTATATAACGAAAAATCCACATCCTATTTTATTTTATTGTAGTAGTTTATAACATAAAAAACATCCGAGAGGTCCCAATAAAAAAGCTCATTTCAAAATTTGGTTCTTCATGTTCTATGAGAGTGACGATACCTCTCTATACTTGCCTTGATTATTACTATATCATGCCATGTAACCGGCCCAACGCAAAGTAGCTAGGCTATCTACATGCCGACTGGGGGGATTTTTCAGGGCATTTATATTCTGAGTCCATCTTTGTACAGCTTCCAATAACCTCATATCACCCATGTAGCTACCTATCGTGTATTTCACACCAATGTTCACCTCAGGTCCTCGTCAGTTCACCTCAGGTCCTCAAGGTGATAGGACGTGCTCGGGCTAGCTCTTGGGTTGACCATGTCTGGTGGGATGAGTTATAGTGGTACAGTGAAGGGAGGAGGCGGGGCCGGTGGGGGTACAGTTGAGTTAGTAAATTCTCTCTTTGAGAGAATCGAAGAGTTGGAGAGGACTGTGGAGGCCATGATGAAGGAAAATCGAGTCCTTCGTTCATCAGGTCCCCAGACAGGCGACGTACATAGTACACCGTCACAAGATGGGGGCTGGCAGGTAGTCAAGAGCCATGGCAACTGCTTAAAGCTGAAGAGGACCAATCCTGCGGGTGTGGAGTGCCGCAACTCCTTCCAGGCTCTCTCTGAGCTGAGGGAGGGAGTGAAGGAGCAGGAGGTGAAGGAGAGGAGGGCAGATAACAAATCCCTGCCCAGAGGTAACATTTTGGTTGTTGGGGATAGCCAGGTCAGGTTGTTAGATAGGGCCTTCTGTGCTGAAGATAGGACACGTAGGACCAGGGTGTGTTTTCCTGGGGCGGGGATTAAGGATGTCAGCGACAGGGTAGAGTCGTGGATGTCAGGCGAAGGAGTCAAACCCATCGTCTGCCTGAGCGTGAGAGGGAACGACAGGCAGGTTAGGTAGTGAGCAGCTCCTGCGTCGCTACATTGAGGCTATTCGAAGAATTACGACCAAAGGCGGGGCTCCTCTCTCTCTCTCTCTCTCTCTCTCTCTCTCTCTATATATATATATATATATATATATATATATATATATATATATATATATATATATATATATATATATATATATATAAATATATATATATATATATATATATATATATATATATATATATATATATATATATATATATATATATATATATATATATATATATATATATATATATATATATATATATATATATATATATATATATATATATATATATATATATATATATATATATATATATATATATATATATATATATATATATATACGGAATAAAATAATACTGTAATAGTAAATAGTAAACAAGAAAATATGAAAAACAAGAAGAATCGTGAATTTATAAAATAGGTATGAAACTAACATTTTCATTTATTTCATAATTAATTTACTATTTATTACATCATTTATTTCTTAATATCATTATTCTACCATTTAACCTTTGTTTCATTTTCAGTTATTTAGATTTATTTCTTCTTTCAGTTACTGGTTTGTTTATTTATATTACGTAAACATTCATTCATTGTAGGAGAGCAAAACAAAAACAAGTCACATTTATACATTTTATTACACATACTATCATACATATTACCACACATTACCACACATGGTATTTACTCGCCCACAATTCTGTCCTGCCAGGCCACTGCTCCCCGGGTGTTGCAGTAGTCCATGAGGTAGGCGCGGATTCCCGTGCTATTATAATATTATGCCACATGGGCATCAGATGATCAGCTGTCAGAAATCTTGGCACTGTCGGAGAACTGTCCCCGACATGTCGCCGACACTTCGGGGACATGCGAAGACAATTCGGAGACTTGTCGCCAGTTATTCCGCGACAAAAAAAAACGTTAAAATTTCAGATTTTGACCTCTGCGACATGGACGCCGAATAGTCGGCGACATGTCTCCGAATTGTCCCCAAATTGTCTTGAGCATTCGCCGACATGTCGCCGAATGATCACGAACTGTAAGAATCTTGGTCATGTCGGAGAACCGGTCGCCGAATTTTGTCACGAACTGATTCGGCGTCAAGTTCGTGGCCAAAATTCGGCAGTGTATTTGAGGCTTAAAACACCATCACCTCAGATTATTTTTTGCAGCTACTGTTTCCAATTTCTTGGTAGTCTCCTCTATTCTTTAACCGGATATCTATGCCCCACACACTTATTGAAGTACTGATCTAAGCTCCCAAAACAGCATGTAGCTACCTTTCATATTCGTGTATGTATACCTCTTTACCTCCATTTATCATAGTTTCCATATTTCCTGTACTGATTTAGCTTCATTAACTTTCCTTTTTGAATTACTTCCTATACCTTATTTGCTTACTGCTGTTCATAAATAGCCAAATTCCTCTACTACATCTACACTAATATTACCAACAACAGAGAGAGAGAGAGAGAGAGAGAGAGAGAGAGAGAGAGAGAGAGAGAGAGAGAGAGAGAGAGAGAGAGAGAGAGAGAGAGAGAGAGAGATGTTGATTTGTCCTCCTAGGGGAGGGCACGGGCTGGTGGGCCCGTCAGAGGATGTCGTCAGTTTTTCAAGTTTATCGAGGAGGTGAGAGAGAGAGAGAGAGAGAGAGAGAGAGAGAGAGAGAGAGAGAACGCAAGAGTGAAAGAGCATAATTACACAGAGATATATGCATAGAAGTCAAGAAAGGGAGCGAGGAAAAAAGAAAGAAGAAAGTAAGAAATCCTTAATTAAGAAGGAAAACATAAGGGCCGCTTTCACAGTCGTTTTGTTTGTTTTGATCGTTACCAATGGCGCCGATCGACGCTATAGTTTTGCACGTGGAACTGGCCTATGGGGTAGTGGAGGCTGCAGAGGAAGCTAGAGGTGTTGAGAGTGTGGGATAAGGTGCGGGGCTAGGCTAACCCCGCAGCCCCCACTACCCCATCGGCCAGTTTTAAGTGGAAATTCTAAAGCTGTGATCGTCGCCATTGGTAACGGTCAAAACAAACAAAACGACTGTGAAAGCGGCCCTAAGAAGATAAAAAAAGATGAAGATTACCTTTCGTTTTTCCTGTATAATTTTCTTTCTATCCTTAATTCTTTTTTTCTTTAACTTTATCTCCTTTCTCTGTCTTCTTTGCTTTTTTTTTATGTGCATCTCTCTCTCTCTCTCTCTCTCTCTCTCTCTCTCTCTCTCTCTCTCTCTCTCTCTCTCTCTCTCTCTCTCTCTCTCTCCTTTAAATAAATAAGTGCCAGGTTCTTCAAGTTGGAACAAGAAACAAAAGGTTCCATTACGAAATGCGCGGTGTTAAACTCAAAAGCGTTCAATGCGTCAATGATCTGCGTATCAGAATCGCATCAAACCTCAAATTCTCACAACAATGAACTGACGCAGCAAATGAAGAGAACAGTATGCTGGACTTCATGAAGGTAAATATTTTATTAAAAAATAAAGATGTCCTACTCCCGCTTTACAATAGTTTAGTCTGACCCCACTTAGAATATGCGGTACAGTTTTGGTCTCCCCACCATGCAAAGGACATTGCAAAATTAGAAAGTGTTCAACGTCGGGCAACAAAAATCATCTCTCCCTTGCGCAAAAAAAACTTACGACGAAAGACTCTCAACCCTTAATATGTTCTCTCTTGATAAATATCGCCTCCGAGGAAAACTGATCAGATATTTTAAAATACTTAAGACATTACGAATGTGGACAAATCGAAATTGTTTATAATCGATGACACATTGCGAACGAAAAATAATAGCACAAAACTTTTAAAAAATATAAACAAGTAAATTCAGACAACCAAATTTTTATTCACCAACGTTGTAGTGTTAGGATGGTATAAACTCACACCTTCAGTGGTCCAATATAATACGATTGACTCCTTTAAAAGCAACCTTGACCGACACGTCCTTTAATTTAAGTCTACCATAGGGTCTGTGTGATTTGAATTTCTATGTAAATCTATGTAAATTCTCTCTCTCTCTCTCTCTCTCTCTCTCTCTCTCTCTCTCTCTCTCTCTCTCTCTCTCTCTCTCTCTCTCTCTCTCTTAATAAGTTTTAATAAGAATGTGATCATAATGGCAGTTCGGACCTAAGAATGTTTTGTAAGTGTTATTTATATAAAGAGTAACATATAAATCAAAATATTTGTTGATGACACACCTATATATAAAAAAAAAAAAACTTATACAATAAGAACCAGGATTATACTCATTGGTATTCATTGTTATTCTGAGCCTGGCCCATACTCTCAAATATTTCGGGGCTTACACATTCACATTAATTTTGATAATGCTTTGGTAGAGGTTGTGGGTATTTCCATGGAGAGTTTTACGGGCTTAGTGATAGTTTGACCCGGATTTGCACCATAACTGTGAAAAATACTAATGAGAATCAGACTAATTTCCTTTGAGGACGTTAGAAAAAAATATTTTGAGAATCAAAAGGGTCCGAGAATACCAGACTGTTCGAGTCACTGGGCACCGCGAGCACGACGCCCTCTCAACGGCAACATACTCGCCGGCCAGCCACGTACACCTCCACCATGTTGCGGTCATCGCCGTTGTACAGGAACTTCTGGATTTTGTCCTCCATGTCATCCTGAGGTAAAAGATAGTGGGATGTTAAAATTAATAACCTATAAAGTGAAAGATCATGGATTTACAGACAATGTGGCCATCTCATACCTGTCAAGCTACTGTGGTGTCTTGCAATAAGATTTTGCGTTAGAGACCGTAAGTTTGTGTATAAAAAATGTAAAACTTGACAGGTATGATCCCGACGGACTCAAGCAGGGTGCACGAGGTACCTCCCCCCCCCCCCCCACACACACACACTAACCGTAACAGTAAGCGTTACTCAGCACGCTCACATGAATTTAAATATGGCGCGTACGATAATTTTTCAAATTGTTTAAAACAAACATATTAAAAAAAAACATCGCAAGCGGAGAAAAAACGTTAGATTTTCAACTAACGTCGTAAGACTTGAAAATCACCGAAATTACATAAGACTTACGCAAAAAACGTAAGACTTGACAGGTATGCCATCTATCTATCTATCTATCTATCTATCAAAAACTAACTCTAGGAGTTCTGTACAGGCCACCCAACCTTAACAGGCAGGACACGAGTATATTACTACAGGAGATTGGTAGGGCGAGTAGGAGTAAAAATGTCTGCATAATGGGCGACTTTAATTATAGGAATATAGAATGGGAAAACCTAGTGGGTGACCTGGAAGCCGAGGATTTTTTTGAAGTTATACAAGATAATTTCCTTAAAGCAGGTAGTTACCGAGCCTACCAGAGGAGATAACATATTAGACTTAGTCCTAACTATTAATGGAAACTTGCTACGTGAGTTGGAGGTGGGCGGAGAGTTAGGAAATAGTGACCACAGAACGGTTCGTTTTAGCTTAGACTGGGCGGTAACCCGCGAACCAAACCTAGTGTTAGTGCCAGATTTTAGAAGAGCAAATTACGAGGGGCTTCGAAAACATCTTGAAGGGGTAAACTGGGATAATTTAGGGATTCATGAGAGCCAGAACTGCGGATTGGAGAGCCAGGAGAACCAGGTAGAAATGTCTTACAATAATTTAGTTAGAGTAATAGTAGAGGGGCAAAGACAGCATATACCACAGCGAACACTAAGGCTGCGTTTACACCAAGCACGTCGCGTCCCGTCACGTCACGTCACGTCACGTCAGGTGAAAAATAGAACCAGCTCTATATATTGACTTGACGCGACGCGACGCGGCGTGACGTGACGTGACTGGACGGAACCGGTGTAAACGCATTTTTCAAATATCCATACAAATCAGTGTTAAACTGGGGTGGCGATTCATGACTTGACGTGACGTGACGTGACGTGACGGGACGCGACGTGCTTGGTGTAAACGCAGCCTTAGAAAAGAAAACAATGACCCTAAGTGGATGACTCGTGGACTAAAACACGAGATAGGGTTAAAGAGGGGAATTTATCAGAAAATAAAGAACGGTGAAACACATCTCAGGGGCCGGTATGTCGAACTATCTAGATTAGTGAAGAAAAACACCAGGATAGCAAAAAGGAACTATGAGATCAAAGTAGCAAATGAGGCGAAAAGTAATCCTAAGGGCTTCTTTCAGATGTATAGAACAAACACAAGGGAGAAAATTGGACCGCTGAAAGCAAACACAGGCGAGCTAGTAGAAAATTACGAAAATATGAGCACATTGTTGAACGACTACTTCCTTCCAGTACTCACACAAGAGGATCGAACGACTATTCCAGAAAGGGTTCAGGTGTACGAGGGCGGGGATGGTGATAAATTGAGGGATATAATCATTACCAGGCAAGTAGTTCAGGATGAGATAGATAAGCTTAAGAAAAATAAGTCGCCAGGTCCTGACGGGATATTTCCGAGGGTATTAAAGGAATTTAGTGATGTACTCAGTGACCCACTAACCGACATCTTTAAGATATCGATAAATACTGGTTATGTGCCCTGCCTATGGAAAGTAGCTAATGTGACGCCGATTTTCAAAAAGGGGGACAGGTCAGCTGCTTCAAACTATCGGCCAATTAGCTTAACATCGGTTATAGGGAAGATGCACATAGCTTAATTCACGACTCGCAGCATGGGTTCATGAAAGGTAGGTCATGCCTCACCAATCTCTTGTCCTTCTACAATAAAGTATTTGAGGCGGTAGACAGAGATGAAAATTATGATGTAATCTATCTTGATTTTAGTAGAGCGTTTGACAAAGTTCCTCACCAACGACTATTGAAATTACAAGCTCACGGAGTAGAGGGTAAAGTTTTGAACTGGGTCACGGCGTGGCTTAGCAATAGGAAGCAAAGAGTACAAGTCAATGGTAAAAGATCTGACTGGGGATGTGTTACGAGTGGGGTCCCACAAGGTTCGGTATTAGGTCCACTTTTGTTTATTATTTATATCATTGACTTAGATACAGGAATTAATAGTGATGTCAGTAAGTTTGCAGATGATACCAAGATCGGTAGAGTAATTGAGTCGGATCGCGACGCTAGTATTCTCCAGGATGAACTAAACAGATTGTATGACTGGGCGGATAAATGGCAGATGGAGTTCAATGTAGGGAAGTGAAGTATTCTGAGTGTAGTAGGAACAAACCCTCACATAACTATTGCTTAAATGACACTCTCATAAGCAGGTCTGGGTGCGAGAGGGATTTAGGGGTCTTAGTGTGCTCTGATCTCCGTCCAAGGGCACAATACATTCAAGCTAGAAATCGAGCAAATAGGGTACTGGGATTTATTTCAAGGAGGGTAAGCAACAGAAGCGCCGAAGTCTTCCTCAAACTATATTTAGAATTAGTTAGACCTCATCTTGACTATGCGGTTCAGTTCTGGTCACCTTACCATAGAATGGATATCAAAATGTTAGAATCGGTGCAGAAGAGGATGACTAAGATGATTCTGGGGTTGAGAAGCTTGCCATACGAGGAAAGACTCAAACAGTTAAACTTCCATTCTTTAGAAAGGTGAAGGGTGCGTGGAGACATGATCGAGGTTTATAAATGGATGAAGGGCTTTAATAAAGGGGATATTCATAAGGTTTTGTTGGTAAGAGAATCGGGTAGGACACGAAGTAATTGGTTTAAACTGGATAAATTCAGATTCAACAGGGACATAGGCAAAAATTTGTTTACTAACAGAGTGATGGATGAGTGGAATAGGCTTAGCAGTCACGTGGTGAGTGCCAATACAATTGTCACATTCAAAAATAGATCAGATAAATTCATGGACAGCGATATTAGGTGGGGTTAGATACACGGGAGCTTAGGTTCAAAGGAGCTGCCTCGTACAGGCCTACCGGCCTCTTGCAGACTCCTACGTTCTTATGTTCTTATGTTCTATCATTTCTAAGTCAAGGGATATTTGAAATATGAACATGAAAGTAATTTAATTATTACTCGTGTCTGAACTGAACTGAACCAAACCCTTACTATGTTCAGATACAAAGAACTGTCTGCTCTCATGTTACAAATTTAGAGCTGAAAGGTACATAGGATTCATGTATGTCTTGTCGATGGGAAACTGGACAGGATGGGCTGGTCTTTATATTTTTCTAATGTTTTCAAACTGAACCAATTCATCGTTCATAGTCACCTCCCTCCCTCACTACCCCCCTTTCCTATCTCCCTTTGTCCCCGTCGTACTCATTAAATAACAACCCTTCCCTTTCTTCTGAAGAGGAAGGGGTTGGGTCATTTCCGGTTTAGGGGGGGGGGGGGATTCGTGTGAAAGAAAACAAAACTAAGAAGGCAAAAAAAAGAAAGAAAAAAGAAAGGGGAGAAAAAGAGTAAACAGAAAAGTGAGACAAAAAAGTAAGAAAAAAAGAGAGATTTACATAGATTTACAAAGAAAATCAGACCACCCAGACCCCATGGTCCAGACTAGGTGGTCTGTCCTTAAACCTAAGTGATTCTACATTAATCAGAAGGCTCAAAAACGTTGCATTTCAACTTTAGTAAATATTAAGTTGAAGGAAGTGACGGTCGAGCTTGTTTTTGAAGAAGTCAATCGTGTTACACTGGACCACTGACAGTGGGAGCTCATTCCATTCTCGCACTACAACGTTGGTGAAGAAAAATTTGGTGCAGTATGAATTTACTTGTCTACATTTGAGTTTTATGCCATTGTTCCTCGTACGCAAAGTGTCATCGATCATAAACAATGTTGATCTGTCTACATTCGTGAAACCATTAAGTATTTTAAAACATTCGATCAGTTTTCCTCGGAGGCGACGTTTCTCAAGAGAGAACATGTTAAGGGTGGAAAGCCTTTCTTTGTAAGATTTGTTGCGCAAGGAAGGGTTCATTTTTGTTGCCCGACGCTGAACACCTAATTTAGCAATGTCCTTTGCATGGTGGGGAGACCAAAACTGTACCGCATATTCCAAGTGGTGTCTGACTAAACTATTGTAGAGTGGAAGTATTACATCTTTATTCTTGAATAAAAAGTTTCTTTTAATGAAGCCCAACATTCTTTTCGCTTTATTTGCTGCATCGATGCATTGCTGTGAGAATTTAAGGTTTGACGCGATTTTGACCCCCAAGACCTTTATCGCACTGAACACTTTTGAGTTTAACGCCGCGCATTTCGTAATCGAACTTCTTATTCCTTGTTCCAACTTGAAGGACCTGGCACTTGTCTACGTTAAACGGCATCTCCTATCTATCAGACCAAACTGAAATTTTGTGCAAATCCTCTTGGAGGCTTTGCCTGTCTTCGTCAGTGTGAACCGAGTTACCAATCTTTGTGTCGTCTGTAAATTTACTAATACGATTATTGAGCCCAACATCCACATCGTTGATCTAAATAATGAAGAGCACTGGGGCAAGAACCGAGCCCTGAGGGACGCCACTAGTGACCGGCGCCCACTCTGAGTTAAATCCGTCAATCACCACTCGTCTGTTGCTCAACCAATTCGTGATCCATTGGTGTACTTGACCGTCAATACCTATTTGTTTTAATTTGTAAAGTAATTTATGATGTAGGACTTTATCAAACGCTTTCTGGAAATCAAGATAGACTACGTCCAGTGATTTGGTTACGTCATAAACGGTGAAGAGGTCGTTATAAAAGGTTAATAGGTTTGATAGGAAGGATATTTTGTTACGGAAGCCATGTTGTGAGTCCCAAATTAATAAGTGGCTTTCAAGGTAACTCACAATTTTGTCTCTAATTATGCTCAAGTAGTTTACCTACAACCGAAGTTAGACTAATGGGTCGGTAGTTACCTGGTAATTTTTTGTCTCCTTTCTTAAAAATCGGTGTCACGTTAGCCTTTTTCCTATCCGAAGGGACGATTCCTTGTCGCAAGGACATATTGAATACGGTTGTGAGGGAGGAGAGTATTTCGCTCCAAGTTTCTTTGAGAAGAGTAGGATATACTTTGTCAGGTCCAGGACTCTTATTTGTTTTAAGTGATTGAAGGGGTTTAAGGACTTCATCGGTTGTTATTTCAAAGTTAGGCAATGCATACTCGGGATTTACATTAGTACTGGTGTTGGTGGTAGTGGTGAGAGGACTGTTAGTATTAAACACCGAGGAAAAGTAATTGTTTAATAGGTTTGCAACGTCAGTCACTAATACACAGTCACTGTTTGTTAAGGGTCCAATTTCACTTCTGATCGCCTTTCTGTTGTTTATGTAAATGAAGAAGGATTTCGGATTATTTTTATAGTTGGCCGCAATAGTTTCTTCATATCTACGCTTTGCCTGACATACTAATTTTTTTACTCGTCTCCTGGCATCATGGTAAAGTCTAATGTTTTCGGGCGTGCTTTGCTCTTTCTTTAGCCTGTAAAACAATTTTCTCTCCTTGACTAAGTGTTTAATTTCGCTATTAAACCAAGGTGGGCTTTTATTAGTGTTACTTCGCTTCTCACTCAAAGGGACGAATGTGTTCTGCTGAGTGAGTAAATGATTTTTAAAGCTTAGCCAGGCGTCCTCTACATTACCGTCATCTGATAGTTGCATTTCTATTAGTTTTCGTCGGATTTCTACGAAGTTAGCTCTTTTGAAATGGGGCACCTTTACTTTATTTTCAGTCACTGATGTTTGAGTTCTAATGTCGACGCGCACTAATCTATGATCGCAAGAACCGAGGTGTTCTCCTACTGTGACATTACTGACTAGGTTATCTTGGGTCGTTATAACAACGTCTAGTATGTTATTTTGTCGAGTTGGTTCAAAAACCATTTGGCTGAGATAATTTTCTTCTAAAAATTCGATCATTCTATGTGACTCGCCTTCTGTATCTGACAGTGTCGCCCAGTCGATATGGGGGAGGTTAAAGTCTCCTAATATCAGTGAGTCGCTGTTATTAAGTGACTGCCTTAAAACACTGCACATTTCAAGATCGGCATCGAGTGATTGCCCCGGAGGCCTGTAGGTTACAGATATATTTAAATTGACCTTTGCAATGTTTACTCGCACTCACAAATGTTCAACGTTTCTGTCTCCTGGTGTTTTGTCAGTGGGTTGTAAATAGCTGTTGACAAAAAGGGCGATACCACCGCCTCTACGGTTTACACGATCTTTGTTGAAGAGTCTGTAGCCATCTATGTTGTATTCTGTACTTAAATCAATATTTGTGGTGTCGATAAATGTCGATAAATGAGAGAGAGAGAGAGAGAGAGAGAGAGAGATTTACATAGATTTACATAGAAAATCAGACCACACAGACCCCATGGTCCAGACTAGGTGGTCTGTCCTTAAACCTAAGTGATTCTACATCAATCAGAAAGCTCCAAAACGATGCATTTCAACTCTAGTTGATATTAAGGTGATGGAAGTGACGGTCGAGCTTGTTTTTGAAGGAGTCAATCGTGTTACACTGGGCCACTGACGGTGGGAGCTTATTCCATTCTCGCACTACAACGTTAGTGAAGAAATATTTGGTGCAGTATGAATTTACTTGTCTACATTTGAGTTTTACGCCATTGTTCCTCGTACGCAAAGTGTCATCGATCATAAACAATGTTGATCTGTCTACATTCGTGAAACCATTAAGTATTTTAAAACATTCGATCAGTTTTCCTCGGAGGCGACGTTTCTCAAGAGAGAACATGTTAAGGGTTGAAAGCCTTTCTTCGTAAGATTTGTAGCGCAAGGAAGGGATCATTTTTATTGCCCGACGCTGAACACCTTCTAATTTAGCAATGTCCTTTGCATGGTGGGGAGACCAAAACTGTACCGCATATTCCAAGTGGTGTCTGACTAAACTATTGTAGAGTGGAAGTATTACATCTTTATTCTTGAATAAAAAGTTTCTTTTAATGAAGCCCAACATTCTGTTCGCTTTATTTGCTGCATCGATGCATTGCTGTGAGAATTTGAGGTTTGACGCGATTTTGACCCCCAAGTCCTTAACGCACTGAACGCTTTTGAGTTTAACGCCGCGCATTTCGTAATCGAACTTCTTATTCCTTGTTCCAACTTGAAGGACCTGGCACTTGTCTACGTTAAAGGGCATCTCCCATCCATCAGACCAAGCTGAAATTTTGTGCAAATCCTCTTGGAAGCTTTGCCGGTCTTCATCAGTGTGAACCGAGTTATCAATCTTTGTGTCGTCTGCAAATTTATTAATGCGATTATTGAGTCCGACATCCACATCGTTGATGTAAATAATGAAGAGCACTGGGCCAAGAACCGAGTCCTGAGGGACGCCACTAGTGACCGGCGCCCATTCTGAGTTAAATCTGTCAATCACCACTCTTTGTTGTCTGTTGTTCAGCCAATTCGCGATCCATTGGTGTACTTGACCGTCAATACCTATTTGCTTTAACTTGTAAAGTAATTTATGATGTGGGACTTTATCAAACGCTTTCTGGAAATCAAGATAGACTACGTCCAGTGATTTGGTTACGTCATAAACTGTGAAGAGGTCGTTATAAAAGGTTAATAGGTTTGATAGGCAGGATATTTTGTTACGGAGGCCGTGTTGTGAGTCCCCAATTAATGAGTGGCTTTCAAGGTAACTCACAATTTTGTCTCTAATTATGCTCTCAAGTAGCTTACCTACAACCGAAGTTAGACTAATGGGCCTGTAATTACCTGGTAATTTTTTGTCTCCTTTCTTAAAAATTGGTGTCACGTTAGCCTTTTTCCAATCCGAAGGGACGATGCCTTGTCGCAAGGACATATAGAATACGGTTGTGAGGGAGGAGACTATTTTGCTCTTTGTTTCTTTGAGCAGAGCAGGATATACTTTATCAAGTCCAGGACTTTTATTTGTTTTAAGTGATTGGAGGGCTTTAAGGACTTCATCGGTTGTTATTTCAAAGTTAGGCAATGAATGCTCGGGATTTACATTAGTACTGGTGTTGGTGGTAGTGGTGGGAGTAAAATTAATTGTTTAATAGGTTTGTAACGTGTTGGCTGTCAGTCACTAGTGCACCGTCGCTGTTTGTTAAGGGTCCAATTCCACTTCTGATCGCCTTTCTGTTGTTTATGTAACTGAAGAAGGATTTCGGATTATTTTTACAGTTGGCCGCAAGAGTTTCTTCATATCTACGCTACGAGAGAGAGAGAACGGTCTATTCGTCCCTTGGAATATGCAGGTGTGTATCGGAGTAGGGTGGAAGGGGACGGTTGGTGGTGGAGGCAGACTGCGAGTGAACGTCAAGGTAAAAAGAAGTGATACATATAGTGACACCATTTTAGCGAGTCCGTTGTGGAGCTGGCTTCCGCGGTTCCTTTCCTCCACTTTTTTTTTTTACAGTAAAGGAAACAGCTAAAAGGCAAAAAAAGGAAACAATAACATAAAAAGCCCGCTACTCACTGCTCCTATAAAAAACGTTCAAAGGAGTGGCCGAAAGATAGGTCAATTTCGGGAGGAGAGGTGTCCTGATACCCTCCTCTTGAGAGAGTTCAAGTCGTAGGCAGGAGGAAATACAGATGAAGGAAGATTGTTCCAGAGTTTACCTGCGTGAGGGATGAAAGAGTGAAGATGCTGGTTAACTCGTGCGTAAGGGATTTAGACAGTAAAGTGAGTAGAAAGTCGTGTGCGGCGAGGCCGCATGCAGAAGGGGGGGAGGCATGCAGTTAGCAAGTTTAGAAGAGCAGTCAGCGTGAAAACATCGCTAGAAGATAGAAAGAGAGGCAACATGGCGGCGGAATCTAGGAGGTAGAAGACTATCAGTAAGAGGAGGAGAGCTGATGAGACGAAGAGCCTTAGACTCCACTCTCTCCAAGAGAGCTGTGTGAGTGGAGTCCCCCCCTGCCACACACTCCCAACACCTATCTCATCCTCTCATATGTCAGCTATAGGTAACATATGAGAGGAAAAAATAGGTGTTGGGACTGTGTGGCAAAACAGAGGGGACGAGAGGACCAGCGAGAGCCAACGCCACAACGGACTTGCTAAAATGGTTTCACTATAAAATGGATATACCTCCAGCAAAGTACCACGTGTGTAGTTTCCTATGTCCACAACTTGTACAAACCACTGCAGACTAGATGACGCCATGTCTTAAAACACAAACATTAAATCTGTGATAAATAGAATTTTCTATACCTGGGACTTTTAGGGGCTACCCAAGAAATGGAAACTATCTGGGTGATGAAAATGAACTAGCGCAGGCAATGCAAAGACAAAGAAGAAAGGCAGGGTTAAATGCCAGGGATTCTGAGCCCGTATTCTTAATCCTCTCTTTTCCCTCTCCCCTCGTCTTCTTTCTTCCCTCGCCCCTCTTCCCTTCCTCCCTTCACTTTTAATCTCCCCTCTCCCCTCTCCCCTTTTCCCTCTCCGTCACACCTACTCCCTCCTCCCCTTTCTTTCCTCCCCTTCCCCCTCTCCTCCCTCCCTCCCTCCTTTCCTCCACAGATCAGTTTTAGCCTCCCTGACAGCGTAACTCACGACCACCTTCCCGGCCACAGCGCCGCACGTGATGAAACGTATCGGCGCCTCAGCTCGACTGTTTGAAGATCCTCTCGTAAAAATTTGCTTGGATTTCCATGGACTATTTTGTGATTCATGTAAGAGTTTTACACGGTTTCTGCACCTTGAACGGGAAAAAAAAGCCACTCACGAAAACTCGGTTAATCTGCACTGTGGCCTTGGGAAATAGACGCAATAGGAGCCTGAAACGTTTAAGAATATGGACCCTAGACTCCTTGATTAATACTTGCCCTGGCGAAGATGTCCAGCGGCGAGTCGAGAGCCTCAACATCCACCAGTATTGCGTCAAACTCTTTCCCCACCTCAAAGTTCCCGATTCGATCATCCATGCCTGCCACTGCAAAGAGGAAAGCGATTTTGCTGCTGATGCTGATGATATAACATATGTATACGTATAGTGTGTGTGTGTGTGTGTGTGTGTGTGTGTGTTCGTGCATCTGTTTCTTTCTACCTATGCATAAGATCAATATTAGATAGATACATATATAAATAGTTCGATAGATAGATAGAGATAGATACAGTCAATAATAATAATAATAATGATAATAATAATAATAATAATAATAATAATAATAATAATAATAATAATAATAATAATAATAATAATAATAATAATAATAATAATAATAATAATAATAATAATAATAATAATAATAATATAAATAAATGATATTAGATAACAATAATAATAATAATAATAATAATAATAATAATAATAATAATAATAATAATAATAATAATAATAATAATAATAATAACAATAATAATAATAATAATAATAATAATAATAATAATAATAATAATAATAATAATAATAACCAGGGGCGTATTTAGGACCGTGAAATATTGGGGGCTTAGCCCAGCCCAAAATGCTGGGTGGTTGGAGGCAAGAGAAGCGCGGAGTGTTTAGGGTAATTCTGAGGTCTCTCTAACATACATTAGGGCCAACTTATGTGTTATTGTATTTAGCAGTAACACCGAAAAAATGGCAAGTGTGTCATAATAAAACTTTCAAGGTCATTATCAAATTATGGTAAAGCATAAGCACATTTAAGCGCTTAAGGCGGATGTATCATACATATAAATGTACTGTACAGACAACTTCAAATTAAAATTTATTCACTCAGGTACATTTACTGCAGAGAACAAGTCACTAAAAGCTGATGAAAAGCAATTGGCCATTTTTACAATGTACTATAGTAAAATAAGGAACACCTGAGTAAGTGAGCATCACGTAATTAGCAATCAGAAACTACCATTTTTCACAAATTCATCTTGTTCTTTATTAAATGTATTCTGTTACTAAGAAGATTGACAACTACAACTCAGCACTCTTACACTTGACGCTCTTGTTTTTTGCACGGAAAAAAAAAAAATTTGTCCGTGTCCGGAAATTAGACCGCCAACACGTTCAATATAACACCCCTTTTTTTAATAGGAAGATTAAGCAATTTATTTTGTAAATAATATTAATATTAATGGTAGCCACAACTTAAGTCTGAAGAAAAAGAACTGTTCACACACCAGCTGCAACGGAACGATCGATTTATTTTTTTGCTCTACTCACCTGAAAAAAAAAAAAAATAAATAAAAAAAATAAAAAAAATTCAGCTTTTAGCCTTATAACAGACTTATCGTTTATCCCATTGTCTTAGCCAAGGTAATCATATACGATAGTAAATGTGGCCTGTCAGGTTTCATCTCATGCAGCCCACTACTCTACTACTACATTTTTTAAAATTTAGATGCTGGTTTTTACTCCTGACATGTCATCAGTTCCTGCAGGCTGCAAGTTTATTTAAAGGGTTAAAGACGTATTAAAAGCCTCTTTTACTGTTATGCTTTTAACTTATTTTTATATCAACGAAGTTCGATCTCGCGTAATTGTCACGTACCTATATAATGATCACAGGTTTTTGCCAACAGCAAAATATCAATAAATTACCTTTTGAAATTCGTTAAATAATATCGAACTGGATCCTTTAGAAATCGGAAAAATTACGGTCCCTCGTTCCACTTCGAACTGCTGAATGCTGGAGCAATTCGGTGCAGTGTGCACATTTCCCATCATTACAGTATACAGAACTACCATATTTTTTTTAAGGAGTTAGTATGCCTTGTGTGACAAAAACATTTGAGAACCACTCAGCTAGCCTATGGATACTTGCTAGCTGGTTAAAGAGCTCTCTGCTTCACCAACCTGAGCTAACAGACAATGTAAAGGCAGCGGCAGGCTCCCGTCATTACTCATCTGCAGTTACAGCAACAGCAGGAAGCAACTCTTCCTTCGCCTGCTCTTGCCTTGCAGGCTGCAACCTTGGTCCCCTTTCTTTTTGAAAAAAGCTGCATATATCCATAGCCTCAGATTCAGGTCTTGCTCGCTACTACCAATCAACAAGCTCTCTCGCTCACACGTATGCGCGGGCCGGGATACGCACCTTGGCTGGCGCCTGGCACCACTGCCTCAGTGCCTGAGAGTAACTGATGGCCGACTGGCGAGTGGCGGGTGGCCGTGAATACGTGATAGGAATATGAACCGGACGGGAACAAACCGTGTGATCTCCGTATGAAATCTATGAAATCTAATTTCTAGTACTACCAGCATAACAAGAATTAACATTTTGTATTGGCCTGGCTGGGGGTATTCTTAAAAAAAAAAAAAAAAAAAAAAAATACACCGAGATCCGGGGCTATTCATAAAACATTCAGGGCTATAGCCCCGAAAGCCCAGGCCTAACTACGCCACTGATAACAACAACAACAATAATCATAGTAATAATAATAATAATAATAATAATAATAATAATAATAATAATAATAATAATAATAATAATAATAATAATAATAATAATAATAATAATAATAATAATAATAATAATAATAATAATAATCATAATAATAATTATATTAATAATTATAAAGAATAACAATAATAATAATAAAGATAATAATAATAATAATAATAATAATAATAATAATAATAATAATAATAATAATAATAATAATAATAATAATAATAATAATAATAATAATAATAAGAATAAGAATAAGAAGAAGAAGAAGAAGAAAAAGTAGAAGCGACCCAGTGTGACGCCGTCTATATTCCCTCAAGCAGTTCTGCTGTTCATTGTAAAATCACAAGTTCACAAACACACAGAAAATAAATCTCTTGTTGCTAGTACTGCTAATATAAAGTTGGGCAGTAAAGGACTCCTAAAAAAAAATGCATATAATACACAAGCATGCCTGATATTAGCTGAGCTTCGGGTTATATGCCATAGCGCCCATGCTATAACTTATTGCAATGGCCACATCACCAAGCATCTGAGTCTGGAACGAAACATTACGGTTACCTTGAGCTCCCCCTAGAGTGGCCAAATGGAAGGCCTCGGCAAGGGTGAGGGAGGGGTGGGAGGGCTGCTCTATGACCTTGCAACATGACACCTGCAGGGCACGCCGCAACGCGTCCAGGATGGAAGGATTGTACCCACCAGAGCAGTCTGCCAGGAGGAGATTAGTTACCGTAACGAGATGTTCCCATATATAACAATCCTCTATAAAAAATAATGACAGAACAAATATGTTTGAACATTGTAACCCAAAAGGAGTTAAATTGAGCAAACTGCACATAGAGATGAATGGTGTTCAAAAAGTAAATACAGTAAGAATGTCTTAGGAAGATCCATCTAAGTTTGGTCAAGTAAATTTCTATTGGGTGTTAATGGCGCGCCAGGGTCAGAATCCATTTCTAGAGACTTCAAGGAAACAGAGCCTTCAACGCCACTTATTGCCTCACCGGTGCCCAAGCCAACCTTAAGGCCGTGTTCAAGCAGCCTCTTGACATCACAGTGTCCAGAATGGATGTTGAGATTCGAGCTTGGGCAGTGCGACACCCCCGCCTGCGCCTCCTTCAGCAGCCGCAGCTCCTCGTCTTCCATCCATACGCAGTGAGCCATGATCGTCTAGAGATAAAAGTGGCAAACAGTCAACTGTCTCGACACTTAAAGGATTGTTAGATTTCATACAAAAGACTTGCAAGCCGTATAAATAATGACAGCTATAATGGAAAAATGCTGCATGCTGGTTCTTGATCTTGATCTTGATGAGTAATGCGCAGGGCACCTTTCAGGTGCATAACACGCATATTTGTGTTGGCTGCTGGGGGGACGTGGGAGCCGAGTGTGCAGGGGACGGAAGTGAATCAAGTGTAAATGTTAGTGTTGGTGTGTTGTGGTGACAAGTGAGTGTGTATTTGTTTTCTAAATGAGTCTATTGTGCCGCAGTCTAAAATCTGTTGAGGGAGGCTGTTCCAGTCACGTATGGCGCGTGGAAAGTATGAGTGCTTGTATGCGTCAGTGTTAGTGTGATGTGTTTGGTATTTATGGATGTGTGTTACGAGTACGTTGACTGTTTGCGTTGTGTAAGTATGTGTGTGGATCAATGTCAATGTGAGTGTTTGTGATCTTGTACATAAGTGTAAGTCTGTGTGCTTGTCTGCGTATGTGAAGAGGTTCCATGTTTACCTATTGTTTGATCCGTGCTGTCATCCGTGTGGTTAGGATATTTAGGTAACCATTGGTCTCATTCAAAACAACCTCGTATTTTGAAAGTGAAGGCAAGAAAGGAGGTTAGTAACTGTGAAGGAAACAGTAATTAATATTCATTTTTTTTTAAAGTTTCGCCTATTGCGCATATGGCTTGGTGGGGCCATGGTCGTCAGCGCCAGCCCGTTGTGGTGCAGATAAGTGTTATAACGGCGCCATCTTGCTTGGCTCATGCAGCCCCGCCCCCTCCCCCCGAGCTCATCTTTGATCCCCTTCTAGAAAGGATTCGGGTTGAAAGGTGGTCTTCAGGACAATATGTGGGTAGGGCACTCTGTGATGACTGAAAAATTGCCAACCTGTTTGTCTGTCGCGAAGAGCAAGACGCGAACTTGCGTCCTCCTGAACACCACGCCAGCACGCTGACCAGTTTCCCACCGCCTCCCTAATCTGTATATTATGTAGTAACTGTTAGACCAGTGGTTCACAAACACATGGTCGCTAACCTGATTAGGGGACCGAGTGTGTTTCTGAGGGTCGCTGGGGGTTTGGAAAATAGCCATAATTATAACTATATCCACAGCTGTACGGGATATATATATATATATAAATATATATATATATATATATATATATATATATATATATATATATATATATATATATATATATATATATATATATATATATATATATATATATATATATATATATATATATATATATATATATATATATATATATATATATATATATATATATATATATATATATATATATATATATATATATATATATATATATATATATATATATATATATATATATATATATATATATATATATATATATATATATATATATATATATATATATATATATATATATATATATATATATATATATATATATATATATATATATATATATATATATGTATATTGGAGCCTTGGAGTCCACGCCTTGGGGGGGGGGGGGAACCATAAATTCCCCAGGGAGGACTCCTCTTCTGGCTGTCGACTTGAGAGGTGTCCTGATGACTCCTCGAACCTCCTCCTTATCAATTTCTGCAACATTCGCGGTCTTCGTTCTAATTTTCATTCTGTGGAACACCATCTCTCCTCCTCTAAGCCTCACCTTCTCTTCCTCACCGAAACACAGGTTTCTGAGGCTACTGACAGCAACCTCTACTCTGTTCCCTTCTACTATCTCTATCCTAAATTTCAATCCAAAGCTGGATGTTGCGTCTACGTGCGCAACGACATCACTTGCTCTCGTGCCCACGACCTTGACTCTTCTGAATTTTCTACCATCTGGCTAAGACTTCATTGTCATTCTATTACTAAATACATCTGTGCTGTTATCTCTCACCTCACTCTACTAACTATGTAAAATTCTTTGACTATTTGAACTCTAAAGTGGAGCACGTCTTGACTCACTCTCCCTTCGCTGAAATCTCCATCTTAGGAGATTTCAATATTCACCACCAGCTTTGGCTTTCATCCTCTTTCACTGACCAGCCTAGTGAACAAGCCTACAACTTTGCTCTCCTCAACGACCTAGAACAGTTGGTTCAGCACCCTACTCGTATCCCCGACCGTCTTGGAGACAGGCCCAACATTCTAGACCTCTTCCTTACCTCTAATCCTTCTGCTTACTCTGTCAAACTGTTCTCTCCGTTGGGCTCCTCCGATCATAACCTTATTTCTGTTTCCTGTCCTATCGCTCCTGTACATCCTCTGGACCCACCGAAGAGGCGATGCTCCTGGGATTTTGCATCAGTTCGGTGGGACGACCTGAGGATGTACTTTTCCGATTTCCCGTGGAATGATTACTGCTTCCAGGAGAGAGACCCCTCTGGGTGTGCTCAGCGCATCACAGAGGTGATTGTTTCTGGAATGGAGGCATACATTCCACGTTCTTTCTCTCCTCCCCATGCTAAAAAGCCTTGGTTTAATCATTCTTGTTCTCGTGCTATTAAAGATAGAGAGGCAGCTCACAAAAGGTTCCAGAACCTTCGAACACCCGCTAAATTTGATCTTTACATTTCAGCCCGGAATCGAGCCAAATCTATTCTCCGATTTACCAAAACTTCTTTTATCAATAGAAAATGTCAACATCTTGCTTCTTCTAATTCTTCACGTGACTTCTGGCATCTAGCCAAAAATATCTCCTCCAATTTCACTTCTTCCTCTTTCCCTCCTTTCTTTAACCCCGACGGCAGCACTGCCGTCTCATCTGTCTCTAAGGCTGAACTCTTCGCTCAAACTTTCTGTAAAAACTCCACCCTGGACGATTCTGGACATATTCCTCCTACTCATCCCCCCTCTGACTCCTTTATGCCTGTTATTAAAATTCTTCCAAATGATGTTTTCTATGCCCTCTCTGGCCTCAACTCTCAGAAGGCTTATGGACCTGATGGAGTGCCTCCTATTGTCCTTAAAAACTGTGCTTCCGTGCTGACACCCTGCCTGGTCAGACTCTTTCGTCTCTGCCTATCAATATCTACCTTTCCTTCCTGCTGGAAGTATGCCTTTGTACAGCCTGTGCCTAAGAAGGGTGACCGTTCCAATCATTCAAACTACCGCCCTATAGCTTTACTGTCCTGTCTATCTAAAGCTTTTGAATCAATCCTTAACCGGAAGATTCAAAAGAACCTTTCCACTTCTAACTTTCTATCTGATCGCTAGTATGGGTTCCGCAAGGGGCGCTCTACTGGCGATCTTCTTGCCTTCCTAACTAACTCTTGGTCATCCTCTCTTAGCCGTTTCGGTGAAACCTTTGCTATTGTGCTGGACATATCAAAAGCTTTTGATAGGGTCTGGCACAAATCTTTGCTTTCCAAACTACCCCCCTACGGTTTCTATCCTTCTCTCTGTATCTTTATCTCCAGTTTCCTTTCTGACCGTTCTATTTCTGCTGTGGTGGACGGTCACTGTTCTTCCCCTAAACCTATTAACAGTGGTGTCCCACAATGTTCAGTCCTATCTCCCACTCTCTTTCTGTTGTTCATTGATGATCTTCTTTCTAAAACGAACTGTCCTATCCATTCTTACGCCGATGACTCCACTCTGCATTACTCAACTTCTTTTAATAGAAGACCCACTAAACAGGAACTTAACGATTCAAGGCTGAAGGCAACAGAACGCTTAGCCTCAGACCTTACTATTGTTATGCCGGACGTGTTACTTGGGTTCCGTGTCGCCGTCAGGAGACTCCGTGGGAGGGAGATATGTAAACACTTCGCACAGCTTCTGTAGTTTAATATTCTTCCTTAGTAGTACACTTCACTTTGACTCTTCACTTACCACTAGCTTACTATGACTGGGACTGGCCCTCTCGCCCTCTTCTCCTATATATATCCAGAACAGTACAGTCTAGAATATTACAGTATATTTCAGATCATACAAGAACATGTAGCAAAAATATATGCGAGTTGGCAACACTTCCCGCCTGGCGCCTGGCCCACTTCCCGCCTGGCGCCTGGCCGCGCCCCGTGGGGCGCGGACGGCTCGCCTTGCTCCCCGCCCCTTTGCTCGTTTCTCCGGGAGCCTTCTAGAGGCCTATGGTCGCCGGGGGAAGCTTCCAGCACAACACTATTATTTCCGATTGGGGCAAGATGAACCTGGTGTCCTTCAACGCCTCAAAGACATAGTTTCTCCACCTATCCACTCGACACAATCTTCCAAACAACAATTCCCTATTCTTTGACAACACACAGCTATTACCTTCTTCAACACTAAACATTCTCGGTCTATCCCTAAGTCAAAATCTCAACTTGAAACTTCATATCTCATCTCTTACTAAATCAGCTTCCTCTAGGCTGGGCGTTTTGTACCGTCTCCGCCAGTTCTTCTCTCCCGCACAGTTGCTATCCATTTACAGGAGCCTTGTCCGCCCTCGTATGGAGTAAGCTTCTCATGTGTGAGGGGGTCCACTCACAAAGCTCTCCTTGACAGAGTGGAGTTAAAGACTCTTCGTCTCATCAGCTCTCCTCTTCCTACTGATAGTCTTCTACCTCTCAAATTCCGCCGCCATGTTGCCTCTCTCTCATTCTTCTATCGATATTTTCATGCTGACTTCTCTTCTGAACTTACTAACTGCATGGCTCCCCCCCTCCCGCGGCCCCGCTGCACACGACTTTCTACTCATGCTCATCCCTATACTGTCCAAACATCTTATGCAAGAGTCAACCAGCATCTTCACTCTTTCATCCCTCACGCTGGTAGACTCTGGAACAATCTTCCTTCATCTGTATTTCCTTCTGCCTACGACCTGAATTCTTTCAAGAGGAGGGTATCAGGACACCTCTCCTCCCGAAATTGACCTCTCCTTTTGGACACTCCTTTGACCTCTATTAAGGAGCAGTGAGTAGCGGGCTTTTTTTTTTTTTTTTTTCTTTGCGCCCTTGAGCTGTCTCCTTAGCTGGGTAAAAAAAAAAAAAAAAAAAAAAATATATATATATATATATATATATATATATATATATATATATATATATATATATATATATATATATATATTTATATATATATATATATATATATATATATATATATATATATATATATATATATATATATATATATATATATAGACTGGACAGAGAGAGGTGAGACGGCTTGGGGAGCGGAGAGTTGTGTGCGAGACGAGCTGAGGGACGATACACGCATGACGGTTGAGTCGGGGTGCTAGTGTTCGGTCCTGCTTAGAGTCGTGTGCGTCCCTTGTACGTGTCTGTCGTGCCTCTGTGTGCCTGAATAACCAGCATTGTGCCCGAGAACTGCTGTACTGTGTATGGAACCTGTCATTAAACGAGGAATTAGTGTTGAACGTGCGTTTTCCTTGAGCCCCGGCCTCAGGCGTTCTCTCCTTGGGGTTTTGTAGGCCGCTGTCGGTGTCTGGCGCCCTCCTTGCTGTTCTGGGTTCACGACCCTGTGTCTTCAGCACGCCGCCTGCCTGCCTGGTGTTGGTGTGTTGGAAGGAGTAGCGTAACAAGTGGTGTCAGGAGTGGGATAAGTGAACAGTGAACAGCGAAACGCGCTGAGTCATCATGGCGTCCCAAGATGGCAGCCTTGAGGGAGAGGAGGCGGGCACTATTTTTTTTTTTTTACAGAAAAGGAGATAGTTCAAGGGCGTGGAAAAAAAAACAATAATGAAAAAAAGCCCGCTACTTACTGCTCCCGAATAGAGTACATAGGAGTGTCCAAAAAGAGAGGTCAATTTCGGGAGGAGAGGTGTCCTGATACCCTCCTCTTGAAAAACTTCAAGTCGTAGGCAGGAGGAAATACAGATGAAGGAAGATTGTTCCAGAGTTTACCAGCGTGAGTGATGAAAGAGTGAAGATGCTGGTTAACTCTTGCATAAGGGGATTGGACAGTATTGGGATGAGCTTGATTAGAAAGTCGTGTGAGGCGAGGTCGCGGGAATGGGGGAGGCATGCTGCAAGTTCAGAAGAACAGTTAGCGTGAAAATATCGATAGAAGAAAGAAAGAGAGGCAACATCGCGTAGTAGGAGGAGGAAAGCTGATGAGATAAAGAGCCTTAGACTCCACTCTGTCCAACAGAGCTGTGTGAGTGGAGCCTCCCCACACGTGAGATGCATACTCCATACGAGGGTGGACAAGGCCCCTGTATATGGGTAGCAATTATGCGGGGGAGAAGAACTGGCGGAGGCGATACAGAACGCCCAACCTCGAGGAAGCTGATTTAGTGAGAGAGGAGATGTGAAGTTTCCTGTTAAAATTTTGAGTTAAGGATATACCGAGGATATTTAGTGTTGAAGAGGGTGACATCTGAGTGTTGTCGAAGAATAGGGGATAGGTGTTTGGAAGATTGTATCGAGTTGATAGGTGGAGAAATTGAGTTTTTGAGGCATTGAAGGACACAAGGTTCCTTCTACCCCAATCGGAAATGATAGCAAGGTCTGAGGTTAAGCGTTCTGCAGCCTCCAGTCTGGAGTCATGTACTTCCTGTCGGGATGATGGTCTTCTATTGAAAGAAGTTGAATAATGCAGAGTGGAATCGTCGGCGTATGAGTGGACAGGACAGTTTGTTATGGAAAGAAGATCTCTCTCTCTCTCTCTCTCTCTCTCTCTCTCTCTCTCTCTCTCTCTCACCTTGTCCGTCAGCAGTCCTGTGTTGTGGTAGAGGTGCGTGTAGGAGCGGAATTTAGGGAAGAGCTCTTTGACGAAGGCTATCTCAGGGCGGCTCTCGCAGAGGTGGCTCTGCACATGACACTTGTACTTGGCTGCCAGCTGTCCCAGGCCCCTCAGCTGATCCTCGGGGCACGTAATAGCGAAGCGTGGAGTCACAACAGGGAGGACGAGCGGCGACTGCATGTAAGTGTGATAGGAATATAAGTTAGTATTGAAAAAGATCCAGGGGCTGTATATACAGTAAAGGCATTAAACATAAAAAAATAAGCTAGGCCAATGCAAACACACACACACACACACACACACACACACACACACACACACATATATATATATATATATATATATATATATATATATATATATATATATATATATATATATATATATATATATATATATATATAAAAAAAAAAAAATGTCCATGGTTCAGCTTAGAGTCAATGGCTACTGAAGTTTTAGTGCAGCAATGACACTTTAATTAAACTGCAAACCTCTCCGCAAACGTAAACAAGGTGGGGATCGCTTTTACAGCAAAACCGTCAACTCTTTTCTAAAATAACGGGTATAACAGTAGTACTTACAGTAGTTATTGAGAATCACTACGCGCCTCCAAAATACGATATTACGCTTCCATATCATACTCAAGGGAGAAAATACATGTCCCTTAACCATAATATGAAGGCGGAAAAACTTAAAAGTAAAGAAAAAGTGGTAAAGGTAGTGAAAAGGCATATACATACATTTGTTTTGGTGGCGGCGGCGGACATTGGGAGATGAGCAGTGTTGCCAACGATCCGGTTAGCGTTGGTACGCTAAGTTAGCGATGGTACGCTTAGTTAGCGATTAGCCCTTGCATGTGAGACCAGGTCCACCACGCGTTTTTTTTTTTTATAACACGCACCTTTACCGAATACTATACCCGGCCCGAACCTTCACAAAACCCTTTGGGTAAGGGTGCGTGTTAAAAAAAAAAAAAAAAAACACGCGTGGTGGACCTGGTGGTCTAATCGCTAACCAAGCGTTGGATCGTTGGCATCACTGCTCACCCCCCAATGTCCGCCGCCGCCACCAAAACAAATGTATGTAGCCTATATGCCTTTTCACTACCTTTACCACTTTTTCTTTACTTTTAAGTTTTTCCGCCTTCATATTATGGTTAAGGGACATGTATTTCGTCCCTTAAGTATAATATGGAGGCATAATATCGTATTTGAAGGCGCGTAGTGATTCTCAATAATTACCGTACTTACCACTACTTCATATAAAATGACACCAGTCAGGATGAAAATTAAGTGACTTAATTAATGCTTGTACCTAAACAAACCAATGGACGGCTGTACACCAAACCTGACAACACGCGCAATGCACGCTACGTTTCCTTAGTAGAGAGGGATCATTGAGGTAAGACAGACCTTCATAAAACTGCTTAACTTTGTTTGATTGATAAACACAAACAATATAGGATAATATTGAGGATATATTAGGGAGACTGGTTATTATTGGATACTTAAAAGTGCCTGTTTCTCCTTTGTTCGCTCATTACATACGTGTCCAACAAACATTAAAACATATTCAAGTTTGAAAAATCACACTTCCTTATGTTTTAAAAATGTAAAAGAATATTACAACAACTGACTTAAGATGAAGAATAATAATAAAGAAATATGATGCAAAATTTTTATAGCCGTTACCCCTCTGAATGTCGCTGTCTCCGCCATGTTTGTTTACATCTCAAAGCAGTACCCTCGGATCTATAAGAAGGATCAATCCTGGTAGGTCCCAGCAAATATTAAGGGTTTTAAATGTAAAGTAATGGGATTTGATAAGGATCTGAATACATGTGAAACTTTAATGATGACCTGATAGTGAAGAGGGCTATGAAAGTCGGGCGAAAAATCTCCACCTGACATTCGTGGTTCAAACCCGTTTATTATATTTTTTTCATATGCCTGCCGAAATTGGGGGGTGCGTCTTATAATCCCATGCATCTTATAAGCCGTCAAATACTGTATTTGTATTATATATATATATATATATATATATATATATATATATATATATATATATATATATATATATATATATATATATATATATATATATATATATATATTTATATATATAGGTATATACACCTGAAGATTCCTGATGTAAAGAATCAACTCCTCCGTTTCACGTAAGCTTTCCTCCAAGCTGCTCTCACGGCAGTTTTCTGGACAATTAACCATCATGTTGACTTTGCCGACGAGTGCGCGCTGGCCTTTGTCCGCCACCGTCGCCGCCAGAATTTTGGTGGCCGGTAAATGGACTGAGGCGAAGTAGGAGGCGGTCGTGGTGCCGCTGCGTAACAGCCGATCCTGTGAAAAGTACGTTAAACGAAATGCAGGTGATGCATGCTAGGGCTTATTTATTTCACGAAGGACAATATTTATTTATTGCAGAAGCACCCTCGTATCTCTCTCTCTCTCTCTCTCTCTCTCTCTCTCTCTCCCATGCACACCACCGCCACCATTGCAATTAACTACAAAACCATCGCCATCATCAATAGTACTTTCCGCATCACCACAACCTTTATCACCCACAGAGTAAATAAAGAAGATTATATATTTGTTATATAGTGTTATATTTTGATTAATGATGTTAATTCCTTCTGAGTCTCTTTTTCTCTCGTGGGGGTTGAGGATATGGATGTGACAGCTCAGTTAAGTTCCACCTCCGAGTCTTTTTCTCTAAAAGGAAATGAGAACAGGGATGTGACTGCTTAATATGAGAAATAAAAAAATTACTCACCACCACGCGGGGATACACCTCGTGGGCCACCTTGACGTCAGAGAAGGAGGCCTCGGTAGGGAAGGTGTACTTCTGCAGCCACTCCAGCAACGGCAGATCCATCTTGAGACCGTTGTTGAGGAACTGGGATGCGTGCACGTGCGTGTCGACCAGCCCCGGCATGAGAAACTGGCTACGTGAGGGATTGTTGGTTGAGACACACACACACACACAAAAAAAAAATTTTTTTTTACCGTGTAATCTTTAACCTATGCGCCTCCGAGGAGCAATGGTTATTGTGCCTAACGATCGATCCGCGGTCCCGAGTTCGAATCCCAGTCCGGGCAGTCGGCGTGCAACTCAGCCAGCTGTTCATCCTCCCTTTCGATCAGGTCGATAAATGGGCATGTACACCAGGGGAAACCAGAGGAAAGTAAACTGTGGCAGTCCCAAACTTCTGCCCGTCTCCCGAGGTAATATGTTAACAACATGGGATCGAAGGGCCAATGTGGCAAAGATGAGTACCGCAGCCAGAGCGTATATGCACAAAACTTTACCTTTACCCAAATAAAAAATTGGCCCAGACAACTGATACTCATCCCGGTATTTAAGCTTACCAAAATTTTGTTATTCGAATGTCTGATTTTTTTTTTTTTTACAGCAAAGGAAGCAGCTCAAGGGAAAAAAAAAAAAAAGAAATAAAAGCCCATTAAAAGAGGAGTGGTTGAAAGAGAAAGTCGATTCATAGCGCTATGAAATGTATGTCCTTTTCTAAGTTCTTTCAGGAAGGCTAGATCAGGTACCCTGTGGCGATGAAGAGGTAAATTCTCATACGAAAATTTAAACAAAATGAGAATATATTGTAGAAGAATATTCCCACCTGGCTGTGAGATGGACGATGGAGGAGTCCGGGAAACTATATTCAGTTTGCATATCCATTAGCTTCTCTACGTCCTCCACGAAGATGATCTACAAGAGAAAAAAAATAGTAATGCAACAGAACTAGAGTGATAAACAACAGTTCCTCTTCGGTCTAGGCCACTACGTCTATGTATCTTCTGTCAAGAAATAAGAAGCTTACCTTGGTATTGAGAGAGAGAGAGAGAGAGAGAGAGAGAGAGAGAGAGAGAGGTGGTGGGGCACAGACTCACCTCCCGCCCAAGGACCCCCACCGCTGCCTGCCGTATGTGCATGTGCGTCTCGCCAATACTGTGCACGAGGGTCCCCACGAACACCTGCATGCTCTGGGGAAAGACGAATGAATGTTACTACTACTAATAATAATAATGTTAAACCTATTTTGTGATCTACTTAGTGAGGATATTTCATTGGAATTATGTCTAAAACACACACACACACACACACACACACACACACACACACACCGTTTCGTAAAACAACTAGCTACTACAAGAAGCATAACAACTCTTGCCAGACGCAAAACAACTCCTGCATCATATCTATATCTATCTATATATCTATCTATCTATATCTATATTTATCTATCTATCTATCTATCTATCTATCTATCTATCTATATCTATCTATATTCATATCTATATCTATATCTATCTATCTATCTATCTATCTATATATCTATATCTATCTATCTATCTATCTATCTATCTATCTATCTATATCTATCTATCTATCTATCTATATATATATATATATATATATATATATATATATATATATATATATATATATATATATATATATATATATATATACAGTTTTTTACATTCTTGACACGGAAGTATACTGTGGAGCCTGACGCAGGCGACATATGGGGACGGTTTGAAGGCGGGAATGTGTAGTGACCCATTAAACACACCATTTTCTTTCTCGTTTCCTCCACCTTCATTTCTTCAGTCTGCCCTGTAAATCTCCTTGTCCTCTTTCTCTTCTTCCACTCTCATCACACTGTAATATCTTGTCTTTATATTCATCAGACTGCAAGTCACTACATGTAAATATATGTATACAATCACTCCTATTATTACAAACATTAACATACTGAAACTGCATCACCATAAAGCCATTACTGTAAAAATTAGCGCATACGAACTTCTGTAAATAACCAATCGCCGTTCGTAAAAACATGTATATTCTAGGAAATAACTGACGAGGAACACAGATGCGTCACCGCCACCACACCCACATGAGGCGCACCTGACCAAGCAAACACCGGCGGGCTGATGCCCGCTTTGTACACTTTTTATAACAAATGTATGTATATATATATTTTTTTTATTGTATATGTATTTGTGTATCTTTTGTACAATAAACCTTTAAACAACAAAAACAACTTAACGGGCCGTCTTCTGACAAGGGCTCGTTCCCCTAGTGATACTAGGGGTAAATCTTTAACAACAACATAACTTCGCTTGTCAATTAGGGATGGGCAAGTACCGTTAATTTGAGTACCGGTAGTACCAGTACCGAAAACTCAAGTACCGTAAGTACCGGTACCGGTACCGGTACCCGAAGGAGTTTTTCTTTTCTTAATGACTTCTGATGAAATTCCCAAATAAATTTCCTGTAAAGAAAACTCTCTCTCCTTCAACTTAATATCAACTAGAGTAGAAATGCAACGTTTAGGAGCCTTCTGATTAATGTAAAATCACTTAGGTTTAAGGACAGACCACCTAGTCTGGACCATGGGGTCTGTGTGGTCTGATTTTCTATGTAAATCTATGTAAATCTCTCTCTCTCTCTCTCTCTCTCTCTCTCTCTCTCTCTCTCTCTCTCTCTCTCTCTCTCTCTCTCTCTCTCTGAATGAAGTGAATATTTATTTTTTCGATAAAAAATAGCATGTATAGTTATGGATGTACTCGATCATAGTCTAATAACAATAACAATATATATTAGCGTTTTCTAAAGACTCGTGGGACTCACTAACTTTTAACCCAAGACTTCGTTTTCTTTTTACTTGCCACTGTTAAATTCGTATGACTCGTTAACTTTTATATATATATATATATATATATATATATATATATATATATATATATAGAGAGAGAGAGAGAGAGAGAGAGAGAGAGAGATCACCACTTAGTAAGTGGATATCTCGGTGATATGGGTAGTGGGTACTCGATCACAGTCTAATAACAATAACAATATTTATTAGCAACCTAAAAAAGAAAAAGAATCGGACATGAAGAATTATCCAGTAACTCCAATAAATAAATAAAAAAATAAAATAATGGAACGGGAGCTGTGATGGAAACGGAAAGCAGGACAAAATGGTGGGAACTTGGGGAGATGGTCAGCGGGGCAGTGACTCAGCGTCTACACATAGAGCCCATACCGCATGGAGACGGGCGAGCGCCGAGCGTCACTAAGATCCAAACGGTACCGGTACTAGCGGCAATGCGCAGTGCCGAGTGATCATTAAGCTTCCTGGAACCCAAGTGATCATGAGGCTTCGCGGTACCTGGTACCGGTACCGGGTACCGCGAGGAATCGATTCTTCGCGGTACCTGGTACCGGTAGCTGGTATCGGTACTGGTACCGCGAAGCCTCATGATCACTTGGGTTCCGGGAAGCTTAATGATCACTCGGCACTGCGCATTGCCGCTAGTACCGGTACCGTTTGGATCTTAGTGACGCTCGGCGCTCGCCCGCCTCCATGTGGTATTACGCGGTATGGGCCCTGTGTGTAGACGCTGAGTTACTGCCCCGCTGACCGTCTCCCCAAGTTCCCACCATTTTGTCCTGCTTTCCGTTTCCATCACAGCTCCCGTTTCCATTATTTCATTATTTTATTTATTTATTGGAGTTACTGGATAATTCTTCATGTCCGATTCTTTTTCTTTTTTAGGTTGTTAATAAATATTGTTATTGTTATTAGACTATGATCGAGTAGTCGAGTACCCATATCACCGAGATATCCACTCACTGAGTGGTGATCTCTCTCTCTCTCTGAATGAAGCGAATATTTATTTTTTCGATAAAAAAATAGCATGTATAGTTATTATGGATGTACTCGATCATAGTCTAATAACAATAACAATATTTAGCAGCAACCTAAAAAAAAATCGGACATGAAGAATTATCAATAAATCCAATAAATAAATCCGAGCAACTGGTACCGGTACCGTACCGTTTAGCTGGTACCGTTAGTACCGGTACTAGTACCGGTAGCTGCCCACCCCTATTGTCAATCAGTCTAGCGTGAACCGCGGTCAAGGGCAGACGGGCAGCTCCGCGCTCCCTCTGACCTGCCCGGCAACTCTCTCGACCACGTTTTCTCGGGCGTTTGAAGACGAACTCGAAGATTGACCTAGTGCTTAACAGTGCGGGGAAGAGAGGAAGGGCCCCCTCTCCGTCAGCGTCCCCAGAGAAGGACTCGACACTGAAAAAGGCTCGCGACCACGTCCGTAACCTGCTCAACGACTGGAGCAGTGAGGAGTGGTCGCCTGAAGGCGCCGCTCGCTGTCTTCAGCACGACCCGATGGAGGGCAACGCCAGTGATTTAGGTTGTGACCCACTCGACCTGTCCATCGTCAGCGTGAACGAGGAGCAGCAGCAGCAGCAGGACGAGGACCAAGAATGGACGACCATCACGAGAGGTCGAGCTCGCCACCAGCAACCCCCGAGGCCCAAATTCAAGCTGGGCAGCCTGGGGGACCACGACAGCGCCTACCAAGCCATCACCGCCCTCGAGAGGGAGCAACCGAGCCTGCGGATGGAGGTAAGGCCCAACCTTCAGGGCGAGTACGTCCTTACACCCAGGGACGAGGAGTCCGCGGCACTCCTCCGCTGCCTCGCCGAAGAAGGGAACAGGGTGCTCCTTCTCGACCCCAGCGAAAGGAGGCATAAGGTGGTGCTGGAGCGCTACCCTCTTGACCTCCCTCTCGACGCGGTGGAGGCTCACCCTCAAGTGGTCTCCGCACAGCGCCTGTGCTCCCGGAGGGACAAGGAGCCCACAAGGCAGGTGCTGCTTGTGTTGGTGGGGCCGCCGCCCGCCAAGCTAGACCTCGGCTGCTGGGGCAAGTACCACCTGCGCCCTTACCAAGGTGAGCCTGTGAGGTGCTTCAAGTGTCAGCGCTACAACCATCTCGGGGCACGGTGTGGACACGCCGTCAGGTGCGGCGTGTGCAGCCAGCCCCACCCTACGGAGGAGTGCATCGCCCGCCACAAGGCCTACGAGGCGACCACCGCCAATTGTCCCAACTGTGGGAAAAGCCACCACGCGTGGAACCCACGGTGCCCCGAGAGGCTCCGCAGGCTGCCCCGGACACATCGACGGCAACAGCAGCAGCCCCAGGCGCTACCAAGGCGGCGACGACGGCGCCGCCCCAAGACACCACGCGGCCAGCCCCGGCAACAGGCCTCCCAGCAACAGCAACAACGGCAGCAGCAGCCCCGCACGGACGCTCCACGAGGCCAGCCCCGGCAACAGGCCGCCCATCGCCGGCAGCAGCAGCAGCAGCCCCGCTCGGACGCTCCACGAGGCCAGCACCGGCAGCAGCAGCAGCAGCCCCATCCGGATGCTCCACGTGGCCTGCAGCAGCAGCAGCAGCAGAGACACCAGCAGCCCCCACGTGCCCAGCCCCAGCAACAGCGGCGGCAAACCTCCTCACCTGCCCTGCCTCCAACCAGGTCAGCGTGGGGTCAACGGCAGGTCCCCAGAGACGCCTACACCCTATCCCAGTCCTCATCAAGGCCGAAAGGAGGGATAAGCCGGAAGGACCGGAAGGACGCAATTGTTCCCCCTCCCACCATCACCAACCCGAGCAAGGAGGAGCAAGATCGCGTTTTCCTCGCAGCAGCGCACAGGTCAGAGGCCCTGCCGGCTCCGCCCCCTCGACGACTGGCCCGCCACCAACAACGGCGGAGAGACGCGCCACGACCCCGAGCGACCCTCTCTCTCTGTCTCCCTCACCGAGGAAACACGCGCGGTGGTGAACGCTATCATGGGGCGTATGACGCAGCTGTTGGCGAAGCTCCTGGCCACGCCCCCGCCAGACAGGAGGATCTGGGGACGGTTACAGCCATCTCTGAGTGCGGCCTCCAGTCACCACACACCTCGAGGGACCCTTGCCTGCGCGCCCTCCACCCAGCTGTCCCCTGCCACCACCAAGATGGAGAGTCGCGGTGCTAAGAACGCCGCCTATACGGGACCGCCTGCGGGTCCCCCTTAGCTCAGAGTCCTGCAGTGGAACGTGCAGGGTCTGCGTCCCAAGAAGCATCAGGTGCTGCAGGCCGTCTTCGAGGAGGACTTGGATGTAGTGCTCCTCCAGGAGACCCTAGCGCCTGCCGACTTCGAGTGGCGGGTGGCGGGCTACAGCCTCCACTCGCTCCACGCCAAAGACGGCACTCGCGGCTGTGCGGCGCTGGTGAGGAGGGCCATCCCGCACACTAGAGTCGCCGCCCCAGTCCACTGCGGGGATGGCGTGGAGGTTCTGGTGTTTGAGCTGCACATGGGAGGCCGCCTGCTGCTGGTGTACAATATTTACAGGAGCCCGAGACACCAGCTGGAGGCGGGAGAGCTGCTCACCCTCGCCTCCCACACGAACCTCCTGGTGGCGGGCGACCTCAACGCCCACCACCCCATGCTGCACTCTCCGTCCCGAGCCAACGAGACGGGCCGCCACCTGGCAGTCCTGCTCGAAGACATCCCTCACGTCCGCCTTCTCAACACAGGGGAGGCCACCCACACCCGAGGGGGCAGGCTCGACCTCACGCTGGCGTCGAGAGACCTGGCGGCCGGCGCCACCTGGCAGGTGCACCCCACCCTCACCAGTGACCACTTCGCCACCCTCACCACACTCCCACTCGCTCCGCCCGCTCCGCACCGCCCTCCTCCGCGCTGGAACCCCAGGAGAGCGGACTGGCCCAAGTTTCAGTCCCCCCTCGAGGAGTGGTGGGCCGCCTACCGGCCTCCGGCTGACCTCCACCAGCAGGAGAGGGACCTGACGGCGGCCATACAGAGGGCAGCCGACGCAGCCATCCCGAGGAGTGCTCCAAACCGCCGTCATCGACCTGACTGGTGGTTTTACACCGAGGAGGTGCGGGAGCACAACCACCGCGTAAACGTCCACAGAAAGCTCTACAAGAGGCGCCCCAACCCCACCAACTTGAGACTCCTGCAGGACGTTGTGACCCGCGCGCGGTAGGTATCCCTGAAGGCCAAGGAGACCAAGTGGTTGGAGTGGTGCTCCACCTTCAGCCAGCACACGTCTCTGGGCCAACTGTGGAAAAGCGTGAGGACGGCTTCCGGCGCTGCCCCGCAACGCCCGGCCGCGCACCCACACCCGCAGCAGGAGGCAGAGAGGCTCGTCACGGTGTTCACCGCGCGGGGCTCCAGTAGCCAACTTCCTCCCGGCACACAATGCCTCCAGCAGCAGCTCCAGCCGCATCGCGACGACGCCGTCAGGGTGGCGGTGGAGGAAGCGGACGAGACCGATCGGCCCTTCACCCTGCGGGAGGTAGAGCGGGCGCAGAGGCGTGGCCGCGACACAGCAGCGGGGGCGGATGGAGTGCTGTACTCCATGCTGGTTCACGCCGGGTCAGCCGGGGACGCCGCGCTGCTGGCCGTGCTCAACGCGTCGTGGACGGCGGGCCGCCTGCCACCCGCGTGGAAGGAGGCCGATATTCAACCCATCCTCAAGTCGAGGGAACCCACCAAGCTCAGGCCCATCTCCCTCCTCAGCTGCACAGCCAAAACGGCAGAGAGAATGGTGCTGGCTCGGCTACAGTGGCACTTGGGGCCCCTTCACCCACACGTATTCGGCTACACCCGCGGCGTGAGCACGGCAGACAGCATCCTCACCCTGCTGGCGCAGGCCAACCACCGCCCTACCGTTGTAGTCTTCCTCGACCTCGAGAAGGCTTTCGAGCTGGCAAGTCCTCGGGCCGTGCACGCCGCTCTCGTGCGGAAGGGGGTGCGGGGAAGACTGCTGGCCTGGCTCCGGGACTACTTGCATCACCGCCGCGCCAGAGTCAAGTTCCAGGGCCTGAGGTCGAGCTCCCGGGAGTTCGAAAACGGGACGCCACAGGGCGGCATCCTCAGCCCCCTCCTCTTCAACCTGCTGATGGAGCAGCTGGTGGCCCTGCCCTTCCACGACGGCACCGTCCTTCTGAGCTACGCCGATGACCTCGCCCTCGTGGTCACCGGAAGGGGCAACAAGCTCAGGAGGACGCAGCAGGCGCTCGACCTCATCAGCGGGAAGTGCGAGGAGCTGGGGCTCAAGATCTCGGCGGAGAAGTCCCGGGCCATGATGGTGAAGGCGGCAGACCCAGCCTGGCAGCTCCGCGTCCAGGGAGTCGAGCTGGCGTGGATCGACTCCTACCAGTACCTCGGAGTGTGGGTGGACAAACGGCTGTCCTTCACAGCCCACGCCACCTACCTGAGGAAGAGGACGCAGGCCAGGCTGAACGTGATGCGGGTCATGACACGACCCACCGCGGGCGCCACTTTCTCCGTCCTGCGCCTGTACTACGTGCAGGCTGTCCGCTCGCTGGTGGACTAGAGCGCTCCCGTCCTCGTAGCGCTCTCCACCAACCAACAGGAGCGGCTCGAGGTGGTGCAAAACACCGCCATGAGGACCATGCTGGGGGCACCGAGGTGGTCCAGCGCATGCGTCATGCAGAACGAGACCAGTTTGGTGCCCCTCTCCATCAGAGTCCAGCAAATCATGGCCTGCCGCGTGGCCAGGGTGCTTCACCGTGACACGGAGGGCGTGGCGCAGAGGAGGCTGGGGCTCGCGCTGGTGCAGGACGAGACGCTCCTCCGCCGCAACCCGTGGCTGTTTCACGCACAGCTGGCCGTCCACAGCCTCGTCCGCATGGAGGGCTGGCCCTGGCCACAGGCGGACCTCCCTGCCCCCACCTTCCGCGCCCCGCCCCCGTGGGAGCTCCCCTCCGCAGAGTTCACCGCCACTCAACTCCCCGCCAGCAAGGCTGTCTGTCCCACCGCTGAGCTGCGGCAGCATGTCCTCATGGCCATGGCGCGGGTCACCGAGCCAGGCTGTGCGATCTACTACACCGACGGCTCGGTTGACCCAGACAGCGGAAGGACGGGCGCTGCTGCCATCACTGGCGGGACCGAACTGGGCGTGCGCACCCCCGACCACTGCTCCACCCTGCAGACCGAACTGGTGGCCATCCAGCTGGCCCTGGAGCACGCCCACCACCGTCAGGAGGCCACCGTGGTGCTGCACACTGACTCCAAGTCGGGACTACGGGCCCTCCAGCAGTCGCAGCCCAAAGACGACGTGGGCCTCGTCACCGCCATCCTGGGCAGCCTCCAGAGCCTCGCCGCGCAGGGGCGGCGGGTGAGGCTCAACTGGATTCCAATTCACGTGGGGATGCTGGGCAACGAGGCTGCCGACGCGGCCGCCAAGAGAGCTGCGGCGAGTCCCCAGGTGACTAAGCACGTGCCCCCCAGCCTGCGGCAGGTGAAGACTCGAGCCAGGCGCGCCGCAATCCAGGCGACCCGCCACACACACCAGCAGCTGGAGGCCAGAAAGAGGCAGGCGGCATGGTACGCTGCCTCCACCGACTACCAGCCGCTCGACGCCTCCCAGCAGCAGCCCAGGGCGGACGGCGTGCTGCTGCAGCGCGTCAGGCTGGATTTCTGCGCCAGGGAGGAGCTGTACGACGGCTTCCAGGGGCAGGAGTGCGACCACTGCGGGAGAAACAGCCGCAACCCTCTGCTGCACTACCTCCTGTCCTGCCCGGCCACCGCCGCCCTCAGAACACAGTCGCCAGCACTCGCCAAGCCTGCAGGCGACGTCCTCCTTAGCAGACGCGAGGCCAGGGCGGCCCATTTCGTCCGCCACACGCCCAGGGAGGTGATGCTGCGGGTGCTCAGGGCGGCACCCACGCCCCGCTGACCTGACCTGCCCGCAACACACCACCACAGGAAGAAGTCTGTGAGCAGCACAGAGCTCACACCGACACTCTGATTCCCTCACCGGCGGGCTGGTGCCCGCTTTGCATATGATATTGTATATGTTTCTTTTTTTTTTTTCTTTTTATCATGTAATGTATGTAATTTATGTGCAATAAACCATTAACTAACTAACTTCGCTTGTCAATGGAGTCACCACTGGTTATTAGTTGTGTCTTTTAACCTACAAGGCGGCTTTAACGGACCCAAACGGCGTTGTACCAGCTACAACGTATGCTGCCTCGAAAACACACAAACAGAAATGTTTGGTATTCGCTGTAGCAGCCTAGGCTGCCGCTACAAATGCATCTCGTGAGGTGATGGGGACGCGGCCTATCTATCTGTCTATCTATCTATCTATATGTACATCTATCTATCTATCTATCTATATATATAAAAGTATATATATATATATATATATATATATATATATATATATATATATATATATATATATATATAAATATACATATATATATATATATATATATATATATATATATATATATATATATATATATATATATATATATATATATATATATATATATATATATATATATATATATATATATATATATATATATATATATATATATATATATATATATAGATATATATACATGTATATATATATATATATATATATATATATATATATATATATATATATATATATATATTTATTTATATACATGTATATGGGTAGGCGGTGGCCGAAGTGATAGCGTACTGGACCCACATTCGCCGCGTGATGGACGACGCGGGTTCGAATCCTCACGCTACCACTCGGATTTTTCAGTCACCGCCGAGTGGCTTAAAACTACCCACATGCTGTCCTGAAGACTACCCATCAACCCGGACTCTAGAGGAAGCCGTCCAAGCGAATCAAGAACGAGTTCCGGGGGGCAGCATGAGCCAATGCAAGATGGCGCCACTATAAACACTCGCCTGCGCCAGAACGGGCTGGGCCGACCATCAGGCCCCACCTGGAAGAAGCCTTGGGCCGACCATCAGGCCCCACTGGGAAGATGCCTACCGGCGCAATAGGCAACAACGTAAAATATATATATATATATATATATATATATATATATATATATATATATATATATCTATATTTATATCTATATCTATATATATATCGGTCTATATATATATCTATATATATATCTATATATATATATATATATATATATATATATATATATATATATATATATATTAAATGACGTGCCTTTGAAGTCCGCAAAACCTGCAACGTAAGGGTCGTCAGCAACTGAGGGGTCCTCAGCATTTCACTCATCTCACCCATGTCGCTGCATCCCCTTACCGGAGTCTCACCCCCTTTTGGCCGGAGATATCTGGTTTCAGGTCCCGCTGTACTGCAAGTGCAGCGCTCCGCGAGGAGCGTCTACATTTACGATGTTAGCTCGATAATAATCCTCGGAAACGTGACATATCCCTCAGGTCCTTGGCCCCGCCAGCTATGTCGACACAGCACTTTTCTCGTGACGCAGCACACATCCGATCGCGACCACGACCACTCACTCACACCATCACTGTCTGCTTGTTCTCAATCCGGTGTAACTAAACTTGGAAGTCGATATATTCTTGAATGACATGCTGCTGTCATTGAAGCCCCACATTTTGTTCGCTCCGTTGGCTGGGTTAATGCATTGCTGTGATAATTTGAAGTTTGACGCGAATCGACATCCAGGCCCTTGGCACGCTGCACGCTGTTGAGTTTGTTGGATTGAACGCCACACGTTTCGTGATCGAACCTCGTATTACTATTATTGTTATTTTATTTATTTATTAATTTATATGTTACCATACTTTACCAATTGGAAGAGCCTGGCTCTATCTAAGTTAAAATGCCATCTCCCATCTATCGGACGAGCTGGCTTTGTCTGTCGTCGTCGTCGGCATTGAGGAAAGGAATGAGTTACCGATCGCTGTATCGTCAGCATAGCTTGGCGTTATCGCGATACTTTATCGCTGATAACAAAATCGGGTTATCGGCCATCCGCTACTTATTTAAATATATATCGATATCTTCGTTACTTTTGTAACCAAACGAACGATAATCGCTACTTTTTTTCTGCTTCTCAGAAAATGAAAAAAAACGTTGTCTCCCTACTGCGCATGCGTGGCCCGGGCGCCCGGTGTTGTATGAAAAATCTTCGGGGTATGAAATATCTTCGGTGAAGAGATTTCATACTCAGATCATTAACATTAAAACACTAGTTTATTTTTTTTATGTTACTCAAAAATCAATATATCAAAAAGAAAAATCATCTAACTTTGCCCAAAAAATTATTATTCACTGCCTCAAAACTGATATTTCATATTCGTTTGTGAGCATGCCATGGTATTGAAGGCACCCGGTGTTGTGTTATTTGGTGTCCCATCTTCAACAGCTGGCGCTTTTGTCTTCAGAACTGCGCATGTTCAGACCAGTAAGCGTAGCCCTGTACAGTCTCACAAAGCTTTTTAACACATTAAAAGTTGCTGGAAGGCTGAATCAGATATACAGTACTACCATCCTCGCTGTTTCTAGAACGACACTCTGTACATGTAAAATAGAACTCGTACAGAGTGTCGGTCTAGAAACAGCGGGGATGGTGGTAGTGGTACTGTATGTCTCATTCAGCCTTCCAGTAATTATTAATTACGGTTAAAAACCTTTGTGAGACTGTACAGGTCTACGCCGTCCGAGCATGCACAGTTCACGAGAGACTAGTGTTTGTAAACAAAAGCGCCAGCTTTTGACGGTGGGGACGCCAAATAACACAACACCGGCTTAAGCGTTTCTAGTATTACCGTCCATAGCTACGTGTCAACGTGTGGTTCTCAGGTTTCGTAAGTTTTGCAAAATAAGGATAATAAAAATTTGAATTCATCTATGTTTTTTTTTTAAATATCAGTATAGCATCGTTTTCGCCTATCGGACTTATCGCTAGCTAGTATCGGAATTGTAGATTTATATCGGTATCGGTTATCGGTTATCGCCTATATTAGTGTCTCCACTTAACAAATATCGGTTATCACCGATAAGGTTTTTCATTATCAGCTATCGGTTATCGGGAATAAGATTTTCTGTTATCGTTCCCAGCTATGATCGTCAATTTCTTGAAGCAAGTCCATTGCTCACCACTCTTTGCTGTCAGTTGTTTAACCAACGTGCGGTCATTGGTGTAGTTTACTCTCAAGATTCTGAACATCGAGATAGACTACGTCCTGATTACGTCATAAACAGTGACGAGGTTATTTTAAAAGGTCACTAGGTTCGACAAGCAGAAACTCTTGGTACGCAAGCCATGTTGAGAATCCTTGATTACCGAGTGACTTTCATGGTAACTTACAATTAAGGTGCCTCTAATTATGCTCTCGAGTGGTTTCCCTACAACTGAAGTTAGACTGATGGGCCTGTAATTACCCGGTTCTCCTATCTTAACACATTTTCCAATCTTGACGAAAGGGCATATTGAATCTGGTTGTGACCGGTTGTGAAAGAAGAGAGTATTTCAGAGTATTTCCCCCTTCCATCAGTGAAAATAGGATATACATTGCCTGTTCCTGGACTTTCATTTGTTTGAAGGAGAGCGTTTAGGCCCTTAAAAATTATTACCAAGTCGGGCAAGGCCCGCGAGGAATCATCGTTATTACTATTGGCTGATGCTGGCTTTCGGTGACTAGCATCCATCCATCGCAGTCAGTTAAGGGATACGTTCTTGAGCCTGAGAGCATAATATTGGTGAACAAATTAAGGATGTTTCTAGTATTCGTTTGTTGGGAGTCCCTCTTGATTCGAAACTGACATTTGAAAAGCATATCCTTTCCATGTCTTCTACTATTGCACAGTAGACAGGATTACTTCGTAAGTGCTTCAAATATATGCATGGGATTCAACTGTAATCAAATCCTTTTATGCATTCATTTTACCCCACTTTGAGTATTGTGCTCCTGTTTGGATGTCTGCTGCCAATTGCCATTTAAAGTTACTTGACAGAGCTATCATTTCGATTAAATTTGTTTTCTGGCACTCGTTCTTGATCTTGATCATCGGCATCAAGCTGGTGCCCTGTATTCAAGTGCTAAGGATAATCGGCATCCCTTACACATTGCTTTGCCTGATCATTTTACACCTGCCCGGGTCACGAGGTTTGCTCTTAGTCAAAATGCTCTTTAATTCAATGAATTTTGTACAACACAATTCTCACGATGATTTCTTCCGTCGTTGACAAGTTTATGGAATCAGGTACCCAATGAGATTGTCCTTTCTGCAGATATTTCTACATTTAAGTCTCGTGTGAATGTGTTTTTGAAACCGTCATTTTATTTTTCCTCCTTTTGGTTTCGACTGGCCACCTTCGACTACTCGTTGCCTTCGCTTTTCTCCAATACCTTTTGGTATTTTTTGTAGTTCAACTTGTATCTGCACCCTGAAGGGAGGCTTTGATAGTTCATCATTATCATCATAATAAAAATACTAATACATATCTCGTGAAATCTAGCCAAGCTTCCTCTACGTTGGATCCTCTGATAGTCGCATTTTGTCCATCATTTACGTCGAATCTCTGCGCAATTTTCCCCTTTGGCAAGTTACATCATTATTTTATTTTTAGTCACCTTTGTCACTTTTGTATGAGCTCTCCTACCGCAACATTACTGAATAGATTTTTTTTTTTTTTTGGTTTTTATATATATCTTTCCTGTCCAGACGCTTCCCGCGCGCGTGCCACATCTCCCTTTTTCTCGTACGTCAAGTATGCACATCGCTTTTTTCCTTTCTCGAGTCGTAAATATCATCCCCATACATCCACGTCCACGCGCCCATCGTGTACTTCCGCATCACTTGAGGACCCAGTTTCTACGCTGCCGGTCGCACGGCCGGTCTTCCGACCCTTATCATTTTTCTTTTTCTTAGCGCGCCTGATGCGTTCTGCCTCTTTGCTTGAGGTCCCAGTATCCTCTCCACCTGTTGCCCAGCAGGCCCGTAGACCCCAGTAGACCCCAACGGTCTGTCCTGGTGAGAAGACCCAACCTTGTTTTTTGCGCGCCCCGTACTCACGTCTTCATCTGTGGAGACACTGATTCAGCCTCTTCCCCGTCTGCCTCAAGGAGGTGTCTCGAGCCATCATGGCCCGCCCCGACGGGAAGTGGCCCTTTCCTTGCGCGCCCACTACGTGTCTCCTCATTTGAGGCCCAAGTCCTTGATATTTGTTTTTGTGCAACGCGCCCAAGATCGCGTCCAATATGTATTTCCTCGCCAGTCGAGGACCCGATGTCTTCTCCGTCTGCCTCATGGCGTGTTGGACCGGTGTGGTCCACCCTGACGGAAAGCCGTGAAGTGTTTTCCACGCGCTCACAACGTGTTTCCTCATTGCCATATCTCGTCGAGGCTGATGATCACGTTCATCCCTTACCCACAGCTTCATGCGATCCTCTACTAGCGTGCGAACAAGCGTGTTAACTCCTCTCCACTCTCCACACCTGCCTCACAGCGTTTATTAGAATCTATATAACACGCCCCGACCGAGTGGGTAAACCTTCTTTACTCAACACTCGAGTCTCACGTTCGTAACAAAAATGCTGTTGATATTCCGTCTAACTTTCCACCACCCTGTATGCCCAGCGCACGAGGACATGTATGGCACATGTCACGGTTCACACGCATGTCAACGCGCACTCCAAAGCCCATGTGACGCAACCGTAAACTGCTCACGGCCCATACACGTATGAAAACTAAATCTTCACAACCGCGAGTCACTTCGCAGCCCACACACGTACGAAAACGAAATCTTCACAACCGCGACTCTTCGCAGCCCACACACGTACGAAAACGAAATCTTCACAACCGCGACTCACTTCGCAGCCCACACACGTACGAAAACGAAATCTTCACAACCGCGACTCTTCGCAGCCCACACACGTATGAAAACGAAATCTTCACAACCGCGACTCTTCGCAGCCCACACACGTACGAAAACGAAATCTTCACAACCGCGACTCACTTCGCAACCCACACACCCACGAAAACTACATCTACACAACCGCGACTCACTTCGCAGCTTTGCTGCCCAGTCTCGTCAATCAGCTCAGCTCTGTCATCCACGTTGACCAAATTCGTTGCCCGTCCACGGCCTGCAACGGTGCGTACCCGTGTCGCGGCCGCGGCCCCGCCCCGCGGCCCCGTTCCGTCCCGCAGTCACATCCTGCGGCCCCGCTCCGTCCTTCGGCCCAGGCCGTCCTGCGGCCCAGGTCCGTCTTGCGGCCCAGGTCCGTCCCCAAGGTCCGTCTTGCGACTCAGATCCGACCTGCGGCCTCGTTCCTTCCTGCAGCCTAGTTCCGCCCTGCAGCCCCGTCCTGCGGCCCGTCGTCGGTCGTAACTGCTCAGCGTCGAGTACCTCCAATAAGACAGCATCTACGTCCCTAGTGTTTGACTGTAGGCGCCATCAGCGCCTTGGTGGGCTGAAGGTGACTGACACAAGCTGTGTAAAACTCGCTCCCTTTTTTCAGAAGCGGTCACATCTAGAAAATAGCACGACCGCCATCACCACAGACCAAACAGACTCAGTACAGAGCAGTCCTCACTATTATCACAAAACGAATAACCAACTCAAAGGTCATTTCGTGTACACTACAGGCCAAAAGTGATACCTACACTTAGCCGGGACAGTCAACTTTCCCGATATCCTCGCTGCACTAGTAGGTGGAGACTGGCTCTGAGGTGTGGCCCTTAATTGACACTGTTGTCCTGCTTCTGCACCCAGCCAGAAGAGGGCCTCATGCAGGCGCCCCCGGGCGCCCCAGTCAGCACTCTTATCTCTCCCTTACTGCTGCGTCGACAACTTGGGCGTACAAACATCTGCCCTCCACCACCGCCACCACCGAGTGCCACACCATCGCTTCGCTTCGCTCCTAACTTCACAATATGGCATTACAGTTCACAAGCATATTCGTCTACACGAATCATAGTACACTCCAGTACACCTGGCTGCATTTCATTACCGCCAAACATGGCAAACATTCACATTTATATAATTTGTTTCTGCACACCTGGCTGCATTTTATACCCTTTCACTTATCCATTTCGCGATTTGGCGCCAAACATATTCGTTAGTGCATAACCCAGCCGCCGATGGCGTAGACGGCTTCTACAATGTCAGACAGCGTTTCTTCACCAGAACCTTGAATAATGGTGAAACAGTGAATAGAGAATGGTTAATCTATTCTTTGTCAAGGGGTACCACTTATTGCTATGTCTGTAAACTGTTTTGTGCTACTCCAGTTTTCACTGATAAAGACAATGGTTTTGTATAAGGTTACTGCGACTGGAAAATGCAGATGCTAGAATCCGAGCTCATGAGACAAGTAAAGATCACCGTCTGAATGCAAACTTGTTGAAAAACAAACAAGTTTGCGGATTGACTCAGAGCTTGTGCAACAACAGGAAATGGAACGTGACTACTGGTTCAAAGTTTTGACAAGAATAGTTGCTGTAATCCAGTTTCTAGCTGAACGTGGACTGGCTTTTTGTGGAGATTCGGAAATTTTAGGATCGTCCAACAATGGCAACTATTTAGGCTGTTAGGAGCAGGGTTGGAGTAATTGTAATTGTAATTTAATTGAAATGTAATTAATTACATTAAAGTATGTAATTGGTATTGTAATTGTAATTGGATGTATAACTTAATGAAGTCATTGTAATTATAATTAATTACATTATAAAGTAATTGTAATTTAATTGTAATTGCGAAAAAAAGTAAGTCATACTAAAATTCTGATAATCCTTGTTTTAACTGCTATGGTGGCAAATATGTAAATACTGTATATGAAAAAGTATGGCAACCCTTACTGGACAACCTACTTATTATACGAGAATCAGACGCGTCCACTTTTCCCTGTTTGGTGGACTGGGACATATTTCATTGCTTCCTAGACCGTCATACGGCGAAGTCCTCCTCTTGACTTTTTATTGTAAAGGTAAGAAAGACATTGTACAGTAATCTGTTCCCTGATGAATGATGATGACTGTAGTAGCTGAGATGGTGATGATAGTTCATTGGATGATGTCATGATGAAATGATGTATATATATAATAGTGATTAGTGGTGATGGTGACCAGTGTCATAGTAATAGGCTAATTTGTTGGAAAGTTAATCGCTGTAGGTGTAGGCTTGTGCTGATAGGAAAGTAGTAGTCTAGTAGTACAGTAAAGTGGTACCAATGATGGTGAAAGTAATAGCAAGATGGTAATGTTAAAAAAAATAATGATGACGATCATATAGCAGTAACAGGGAAATAATTATGAAAAAAAGTGATGATGCTGAATTGCTGATCTGGTGATGCTGGTGATAGTAATATTAATAATAATGGTGACAAGTATTATGACTGTGATAGTAGAAGGCATATTTTATTGATAGTGGTGAGTAGTACTTATGATACTACAATATTACTATCTTTCTTTGTCTATCTGCCCCTCTCTTTGTCTGTCTGTCTGTCTCCTACCTACCCCCTCATTTCTTCGACGTTCTCTCTGTCTGTCTGTCTGTCTCTGTGTGTGTCATTATGTCTCCCTCTCTTCTCCTTTCTTCCTTCTTTCGACTCGTACCCTCTCTTCATCCTTTGCCCTCACCCTATTCCCTCTCTCCATTTCCCTTCCCGCCCTTCCTGTTTATCTGTCTGTATGTATAGCAACACTCCCCCAGTCCCCACCACCTACTGTACCACCCCTTCTCCCTCCCCCTCTGCCTACCCGTTTAGCCTACATCCACCTCTCTCTCTCTCTCTCTCTCTCTCTCTTCAATAAATGACAACAGCACGATGCTAGTGTTTTTCTTTTCAACCAAAGCTTACTGTTGGACGCTGAGTAATTATAATTGTAATTATAATTGACTGTCTCTTGTAGTAATTGTAATTGTAATTGTAATTGAACTTCACATGAGTAATAGTAATTATAATTGCAATTTAAAGTTTTAATAATGTAATTGTAATTGTAATTGTAATTAAGATTTTGAATTGTAATTATACTCCAACCCTGGTTAGGAGCTCATTGCACAGTTTGACGATTTCATAGCAGAACATATTCGTCTTCATGGGAACCCAGGGCGAGGGCATGTATCTTATGTGTCTTCAACAATTTGTGATAAAGTCATCAAACTGGTGGCTGAGCAGGTGAAATGTGAAATTGTAGAGCAAGTAAAATACTTTGGATTGAGTGTTGACTCAACACCTGATTTAGCTCATCTAGACCTACTAACCTTGATTTTGCGCTATACTTTACCCAATGGCTCTGTTGTTGAACGTTTCATTGACTTCCTAATCATTGAAAATCATGGAGCGGAGCATCTGTTTAACACAGTTATGCAGATTCTGAAGGAAATGGAAATTGATATCAGCAACTGCAGATCTCAGTCTTATGATAGTACCAGCAATATGGCTGGTATTTACATATATTATCTAATTTTGATATGAATGTGTTATATTGTGTATATATGAACTTGAATATCATACGATATAATAAAAGTGTCTCTCTCTCTCTCTCTCTCTCTCTCTCTCTCTATATATATATATATATATATATATATATATATATATTATATATATATATATATATATATATATATATATATATATATATATATATATATATATATATATATATATATATATATATATATATATATATATATATATATATATATATATATGATATGATATGAATATTACAACCGGTTTCAATAAACGGCAAAGCCTTGCTTCGTGGCAAGGTATACGTATCATTATACTGTGTGTGTGTGTGTGTGTGTGTGTGTGTGTGTGTGTGTGTTACACTTGTATATGCATATTCCTTGACCCATCACGAAGCTTATATGTCTTGACATTATGTTCTTTAACATTCAAGACTTCGCTGATAAGTTTCAATTGATGTGTATGTATCATTCGCACTATTATGCATACTTAATGAATAAAGTACTTGTTCAGCATATTCCTATACAATAATAGTTCAATAACAGTTTGTTTGCAGTCACTTACCTTTTCATTATGAATGTTAAAACAAGTAATAATACTAATAAACAAACAAAAAACAAGGAAAACAGTGAGGTTGAGGCCTGACAGCAGCCCAGGCTGACCTTACCGCTATCCCTACCCGACTGACGTCACTGAGGGAGTGAAGATCGAGGCCTCCCGTCTAGATGGCCTTGATCGAACCCCGGTCCTTCTAGTTGTGAGGCAGACCCTCTACCCACTGAGCTACCGGGCCGTGTGTGTGTGTGTGTGTGTGTGTGTCACACACACTATTTTTTTATTCTTGTTTTTAGTTCAATACCAACTTTATTTCGTTTCACTACCAAATTTAAGTCTAAAACCATTCACGGTGCTTCAATACCAAACGGATTTTTCAATACCAAATTTTATCTAATTTGGTATTGAAAAATACCAAATGGCAACCCTGCTCTCCGGACAAAAACATCTCGCTCGCATCTCTCTCTCTCTCTCTCTCTCTCAATTCTGGAAATGTGGATAAAATTCTTGCTGAATTCAACAAAGAAAATCTGTGAATTTCATGAAAGGGTCTGGAAATCTGGATGAAACCCCAAAAATCTTGAAAAATCCAGATTTTTCTGGGAATCTGGCAACACTGGTTGAGGCAGCGGCGTACCAGCCCAGCCGGAGGAGTTACATAGAATTACATAGAAAATCAGACCACACAGACCCCATGGTCCAGACTAGGTGGTCTGTCCTTAAGCCTAAGTGATTTTACATTAATCAGATGTGTTGCTTTTCTACTGTAGTTAATATTAAGTTCAAGGAAGTGACGGTCGATTGAGTGGCAAAATTTCAACACTACCTTCCACCACTACTAAATGATTTTGAGAGCATGACACCATGCCAGACTTGTTTGGCTTCTCTTTCCTTGCATGGTGGAAATACTTACCCAAGAGGCCGCACTGATGCATTCCTACTACCCACCGGATGGAGTGTTGTACGATATATCGATGAATGCACTTAGTTTGCCAACAGCTAGTGTTCATTACAACGACATGAATAATGTACAGCACTCAGATTTTTTGGTGTAAACATGATAGTGACCATTACAACTCTGATGTTTTGCTAGTTTGGTACAGAAAAATGTCAATTAAGCCTCGCTGGACTCCAGCTGGCCGCAGGCTTGGCTCTGGCAGAGGCCCCAGCAGGGCCACCAGATGGCAGGTCCAGATCAGTGAAGGACCCAATAGCCGTGGGAAATATACTGCGCAATATATATGTTCACAGAACAGTAAAAATATACAATCGTTATAAAAACAAATAAAAACAAGAACACAAAAGGATATTTACGAAACTTAAATAAACAATTCATACAATAGGTAAAAACATAAATTTAAGATTATCGGGTTTTGTAGATAGTTGGTAATTAAAACGAATAGAAAATCGACGTGCAGAATGATACAAAAGGATTGATTGATTGATTGATTGATAGTTTATTGTTGCTCAAGTAAACAACAAAGGAGAAGGGAGGAGCATGCCATCCCAACCCCCAGGCAGTAGGGGAGAGCGGTGATGATTCGGACAGTGGGAGGGTCCGGCTGTAGCACTTAAAGTGTATGGGACTGAGTGCCGCGAGATTTTGTGTGGATGTGCAAAACTTTGTTGCCTTGGCCCACAAAGGGACAACCACGCCCTCAGAGCTGTTCTTTTCGATGCAAGTCCGATTTTATGTTTTTTTTGCATCTCGTATGTAATATTTTCAGGGTGTATCGTAAGCTCTCACTTCAAAAACGTGCCAATTAACGAGATGTAAATTATTTCGGTGACGCAGCGACGCACGGCGAAGGTATTGCCGGATAACACGATCACCTGCAGCTCTCGTGCTGGAAAAGGAGTGTGACCACACATTTGATTTTTATAGAGTCGTGATGATTCGGTGTTGTTTTTTTCATGATTTTTATTAAATTTATATCAATTTAAACATTATAGGTGTTGCAACGGTTATAAAAATGTTAATTTGGTTGATTTATACTCAGATATTATGCTTGTGAGAAGAGAAGGAAGCCATAATACCAATTTTTTTTAGATATTTCTTGTAGTTCTCCTTTTATTTTTTCTCCTATAAATATTGAGAAGATACGTTTGTCCTTATACAAATGTTTTGTAGTAGATATAATCTTGTTTATTAGCCAATCAAACTTAAGTTATATCAATATTATGGCGAGTATTATTATTATATGAGTGTCCGTAGCATCCCACCTCCCTGGCCGAACCATCGATCACCACGGGTGGGGATGGTTCGGACGATTTAGAAACTTGTCTTTCATCACCTGCGTCTGAAAACTGGAAATAGCTACGAGTGTCATATTACCAACCAAAAGAGCCAAATGATGGAAGAACATTTTGAGATCAACAAAATTACACTACTTAAACTTTTATTTCTAAAAATATTTTTCTAAAAAGTGGCCGAATCATCCCCTTCAGAGTGGACAAGCTTGATGGGCAGGAACAAATTATACCTATCGTAAAAATCTGACATGAGGTGGTTCACATCAGGCGCGATTTATTGCTGCCACGAGGCAGAGTGGTAACGCGTGCTCCGTGGTGGGGCACTACGTACGTGAGGCTCAGTTTGAACGCCACCGCACTGGCACGGTCGCTTTTCCAAGTTCCACAGGTAGGCGCCCGCTCCCACGCCTATTGCAACTCCCTATCTCAATGGCGAGATTGTGGCTACTCAACCGGAACTGGATAGAAGACTTTCAATGAGTTTCATTTACTCTAAGTTTATATGTGTACATTTCAGAGTTTCATAGTTTGCATGACACCTTCCTTGAGGATGGGAACGCTTGGCTGCCCCTACATCACCTACTGTACACCCTGCGTAATTTTTATATGTAATTACAAGAGATGCATTAACATCGAAAAAAGTGTTTTATCTACCATTCACTTTCATCCCACAGATGTCACATATACTGTTGGGAGAGAGACAAATTTGCTTGCATACTGTCACTGGATGTTTCCAGGAATACTGAGTCATCCATGAGCACAGACACGCAGCCGTACAAGAACACCGGCCCGGTATCGACTCGACAATTCTCCTTTAAGAGTTAATGAAACCATCGACAGACATTCTTGCTGGTCTCCACGAGGCAGGATATCAGCGTTGCAAAACCAACATTAAACAGCAGTGCGATTGTCAATAATCACTGCATGTGTAAGGCTTTCCTAACACCTGGCTGTCCTGGCCACTCCTTCTATTATTAGACTTCACTTTCCCTTTTAAACACTGAACTGACGCTACCATCATCATCCAAAGCAGGTTTATATTGTGTGGGATAAGTGCCATTGGGTGCGCTGGATGTGAAAACTGGTGATATCCTGAACAACGCCTGAAACAATTTTTCCTTACCTCTATCGGTGTTTGAGTGTATATGGGTGCGCCGGGCGATGAGGGAGGGAGGGAGCTTATAGTAGGGCTGGCTTGCCACACGCGTTGCTCAAAGACGACTAACGCGTCTCTCTCTCTCTCTCTCTCTCTCCTACACAGGTTGGGAGAAGGTCGGAAATGATTATCACGAGGCAGCTCAAGGTCAGTCAGGGCAACGCACTTCTGCTGCTCGTCGATTTTTGTCCTTGCGCCATAGTAGCTACGTTGATGTGATGTGTGATTTTATATGACAAATGAGAACCAATATTTAAGTTGTTTTTGTTGTAGTTATTTTTGTTGTTGTGGTGGTGGTGGTGGTGGTGCAGCTGCTGCTGTCTGTACAAGACGGGATTTTGCTCTAGGCGTGGAAAGTAAAAAATGAAGGTAAGGGAGAAGAGTAAGGATAAAATGAAAGGTTACATATGCGGAAGGTTCTCTCTCTCTCTCTCTCTCTCTCTCTCTCTCTCTCTCTCTCTCTCTCTCTCTCACACACACACACACACACACACACACACAGAGCCGGAAAGGGAGAAAAAAACAGCATAAAAAAACGGGACCTCGACGAGATTACTCCATCCAGTAAGTAATACGTTTAGGGAGATAAAAACATGTTGGCAGATACGACGCTATCTTATCGCTACACTTTCCCCGTTTTGCTGAGTAATATGAAGCTAAATGTTATAGGGTTTGAATATATGATAGGAGAGGCTAGGAAATGTTAAGGTAGCGGGGTCATGGAAGGGATGGGAGAGAGGAATGTTAAGATAGAATTTCTCAGGCGCAGCACACACATACACACTTGACACATATGCATCAGAGCACTTGCATAATCTATCACAAATGTGACATATCCTTGTTGCCAGAAATATGATAATTTCTGTCGAACCGAAGCGAAGGAAGCGGATCGAGTAGCATGGAAATGGAAGGAGCAAGGAAAGGGAGAAAAAAAAGCGTAGTAGAGCGGAGTGGCAAGGAAACGGAAGTAACAAGGAAAGGGAAGAGAAACGGAGTAGCAATTAATTAAGGAAACGGAAGTAGCAAGGAAAGGGAAGAGAGGCGGAGCAGTAAGGAAACGAAAGTAGCAAGGAAAGGGAAGAGAGGCGGAGCAGCAAGGAAACGGAAGTAGCAAGGAAAGGGAAGAGAAGCGGAGTAGCAAGGAAGCGGAAGTGACAAGCAGGCCCGGATTAAGCTTGCATTGGGCCCTACGCAGTACAGAGACACGCCAGTCCTCGTCGACAGACCGTGGTCGGCTAGATTTCGATCGCCGATAGAGCCGGTCTGTCGGCTCCCTGCTACGGGCCGCCTTTGGCAAAGGCCCGTGCTCCCTCGTGCAAGAGAGAGCAATCTTCCCCGGGCCCCCCCTATGCAGTGGCGTACCGAGGGGGGGGCATGCGGCCATGGCCCCCCACTTTTGCCAAGAAAAAATAAATAAATATTTATTACACGAAAATAATAGGAATTAGTGTTACGATTACGAATGTGTGTGTGTGTGTGTGTGTGTGTGTGTGTGTGTGGAATTGAGAGCTCAATGGCACGTACGTGTACAGTACTGTATGTGTACGTATATACGTACGTGTATGTACGTACATGTACAGTACTGTATGTGTACGTATATACGTACGTGTATGTACGTACGTGTACAGTACTGTATGTGTACGTATATACGTACGTGTATGTACGTACGTGTACAGTACTGTATGTGTACGTATATACGTACGTATGTACGTACGTGTACAGTACTGTATGTATATATATATATATATATATATATATATATATATATATATATATATATATATATATATATATATATATATATATATATATATATATATATATATATATATATATATATATATATATATATATATATATATATATATATTGCCCTTTTAAATTTTCTGGGTACGCCACTGGCCCTACACCACCCACAGTTTTGCCCCCCATCCCCACCCTTTTAATAAATTAGGCAAAATCTGGGCAATTTCATGTTTTATTGAAACATCAGAATGAATTAATGATACAATATATTTAATACAGATTCTCATCATCTTTATTTTCTTTATATTCTGTATTAGCAGCATACATACCATACTTATGTACATAGGTAACTATAGCAGCAACACCAATGCCCGTTTTCTTGATTTCTCTTGTGAAAACCGTTCAATTATGGTTTCAAATATCATTGAGGAGGTGACATCATTTTCAATTGACATAACAGACAAACCATTCAGTCGTTTTTGAGTCATTGTTGAACGAAATCTGTTTTTGATCAAAGACAGTTTGGAAAATGAACGTTCACCTTCCCAGACTATGACTGGTAATGTTAAGAACAGTTGTAGAGCAGTTGAAACATTGGCAAATGTTGACTCTACAAATGGATTCTTCCTTAAGTATTCTAACAGGACATGAGGATCACGATCCAACTTCAAATGGGTTACATATTCTGAGAATGTTACAGTCATCATCGCAGTGGGATTCCAAGTCATTGATGTATTTTTTCACCAAGCTGGATACATCAACTCTCAGCTGTGCAGTATCATTCTCCCTCAATGACTTGATAAAGGCAAAGTCGTCAGATATCTTGTGATAAAGATAAACTTGCATGTAACTTAATTGTCACTGATGACAACAAAACTCTGTACAGGGAATTTTTGTGCATCTTGAAGATCTGCATCAGATTCAGCAAAATCATCAGCTTGACGCCGCCGTCTTCTCTTCCGTACCTTTTCCGATACATATACGTGCTGAACATTTTCCATGAGATTTTTTGCATCATCCTTCAGTTCATCAAATTGACCACGAAGCTCAGCAACAAAACTTTTAAGTGATAGAAACAATGATACAGCCATGTTGATATCAACATTTGTGCTTTGGAGAAGAGTAGCCTACTATCTTTCTAAAAGCGCTGGAGGATCTTGTTCCAAAGAACACACATAAATGCATTTTCAAGAAGGCACATATTCTCTGCAAAAACTGATGCAGCAAGTCGAGCATCTCCTTTTACTTCCTCATTGTCTGCAATTTCATTTAACATACCGTAGAAGCTAGAGTAGTTTAAGTGCAGTGCTTTCACTGATTCAGAATGGAAATGCCAACGTGAGGAAGATAATGTTTTTAGGGTTAGAATTCTACCATTTTCATTAGGTGACAATCCCTTTGTTAGTGAATTCCAGCGCTTTGTTGATCCAACTGAATATGCATATAATTCCTGCACAAGTTCAAAGAAACTGCAAGCACTGTTGACTTGTGTTGCCAACACAAACAAGTTTTCGCTGTTTTATTTTATCTATTTATTTACTTTTATTTTTTTTTTCGATCAACAGTCCAACGAAACAACCTGAGGCAGGGGCTGTGTCCGCTTAAGGCATGGGGGCCCCAGTTATGGTGGGCTTGGCAGGTTTTCGGTAACCTTTTATTTTGTGTGCCCCCCGTGCCAGTTTACGCCATGGCGCGTACTTTTCTGCATTCAGAGCGTTAAACTTTTGTTCTATTCGCCTCTTTTGTTGGCCATTTTTCAACCAAGAGCGATAAGCTGCTGCCCTGCCCTGCTCTGATGCTCTGCCCTGCCTCCTTCTATCTACACTCTACAGTCTTAATGTAAATATGCTGGACATATATACTAGGCTGGCTATATAAACTTATCGTTGTATAACTGATTATTAATGATGATGGAGATGAAATTTATTATAAGATATATATATATATTCGACTTTAAGATATATGAAATGATGAAACAATGAATATATGCATTGGGCTTACCCTGGCATAAGAACATAAAACATATAAGAAATATAAGTGACTTGTTTAACTCTAAAAGCCCACATACAAGTACTTTGTCGTAACAAGGCTCTGCAAGAACGTAGAGTCTGCAGCCCTGCACACCAAACTGTCATTCCACCCACCTCACCTTCCATGCATCCCTTTCTCCCCACCATCACTATTATCCCTTACCTCACCAATGAATGGCTGGTTTGTTCCCGTTCCACACTCCTCCCAAGCTCTCGTTCCATTCTAACACCACTCCATTCTTTGTTGAATTCTAATTTGTTCAAAACCATTGCCCCTTGTCTCTCTTTAACCACTATCAAAATTTCATCCAATCCTTTCATCAAATTATCCTTATTGATATCCCCTTCTCCAAATCCCCTTCCCTTTTCTTATATTTTCGATCTTTGAGCGCAACCTCTGTCTCATAGAGTGTCTTTTTAACTGTTTTCCTCCCCATCATCACATCTTTCCATCTCCTCTATCCTGATATCATTGGGCATTATCTCCTCTGTACAGATTGAAATATCTAAGATGCTAAAAATCGAAAGGAGACCAGAAAGACTAGTGTAAAGATCGAGATGAGGCCGAACTAGTGCTGGCAAAGTTTGAGGTTACCTTCAGCGCCATTTGCTTGCTTTGAATTGGCTGATGCACAGAGTACCTGGTCGTCTGTCAGAGGCACACCTGCATTGGAGCCCAGGCACTTCCAGACCTTGCTTAGAGTTTCTTTTAGGAGGTCATTTAAGGACCTGTTACCCCTCAGGCTATTCAAAATACCTCTCCCCGCTAAAATCCTTCTTCACACAAAATTCCAATCATATAGTCTGTCAAGCGTCATTGCTCTGGCGAAGTCATATAGTCTGTCAAGGATGATCTTGAGAACCGATCTTGCATGATCTAATTCGATACTAAGAAATCATTGTATTATCCTTGTGTCCGACATTGATGTAAATTCCTGTAAAGGGGACTCCAGTGTGACCTCTCTGTGGGACTCCACCCTATCCACTGCCCCATTCCAGATTTCTACCATTGCCCCATTTCTCTGCTTCCATTACCTGATCCTCTGCTCCCTGATCCAGTTCAAACCTTTGATCCCAGTTCAGCCTTTCTTTATCTACGCCGTGAGATGAGTGCTTTAGTACTAGCTTTACTGAAATCTAGATATAATATGTCATAGTTGACGTCTTCTGTCAATATACTTTAGCTATCTCTAATTGTAGACAGACAACAGATTAGTAAGGCAACACCTACCTTGCAAGACCCACCTTGTGCTATGCTTCTAAACTATGGTCCCTAACTATAATTCTAATGCTCCCTCTCTAATTGGCTAAACAACTTTCTAACAGCTATCCTTAAACTAATGTTATTATTGTCTGACTTTTCTGTGTTGTCTCTTTTCTTTGAAAGTTTCCATGTCATTGATTGGGCATCATTGAAATTATTTAACATCTAATTGATATCGGCAGAAGAAGGCGGCAGGAAGCCGGGGCACACTTGACTTACTGGGGGAATACTTGGTCTGGGCCCGGCGATTTCTGGCGATTTGTTCAATTTTCTTCCAATCTCCTTTCATCCTGCCTGATGACATATGATCACCATGATCAACATGTCTCACTCGTCATATCTGAACTCTCTCTCTCTCTCTGGTTGTTAGGTTGTTAGATTAAACTCTGAGAGGAGAAATAGTCATTCATCATTTGGCATCATTTTTCTCCATTTTCGAGCTCGCCCGTGTTTGTTTTTTCAATTGGCCCAATTTATCCCTTTGTTTCGTCCCTACACCACAATTTGAAGAAGCCCTTGGGATCGCTCTTGGCCTCGTTGGCTACCCTAATCTCATAATTTCTTTTTGCTAGGCGGGTGTTCCTCTTCACCGACCTGGCTAGCTCAACATACCTACCCCTGAGGTGGACCTCTCCGTTCTTTATTTTCCTATAAATTCCTCTCTTCAAGCCTATTTCATGCTTGAGTCTGCGGGTCATCCATTTGGGGTCGTTATTTTCTTTCCTACGTGCTTGGTAAGGGATATGCTGTCTCTGACCCTCTGCAATTTCTCTAACTAAATTATTGTAGGTCATTTCTACTTGGTTCCCCTGTCTTTCCGGTTCCAGCCCTGAGATCTGGCCCTCATCCAGCCCTAAGGTTTCCCAATTTACCTCCTCAAGGTGTCTTCTGAGCCCCTCATAATCAGCTCTTCTAAAGTCGGGCACCAACACAGGGTTGAGTTCATGGGTCACCGCCCAGTCTAATTTAAACCTAATTTCCTTATGATCACTGCCACCTAATTCTCCCCCAACATCCAGCTCGCTGATCATATACTCGGTGTTAGTTAAGACCAAGTCCAGAATGTTGTTACCCCTGGTGGGCACTGTTACTGCCTGCTTGAGAAAATTATAATTATAATACAATCTATATTCCTATAGTTAAAATCCCCCATTATGCAGACATTTTTGCTCCTGCTCGCCCTGCCTACCTCTTGTAGTAATATATCAGTGTCCTGCCTGCTGAGGTTGGGTGGCCTGTAAAGAACCCCTAGAATTAGTATGTCTTTCCCTTTGTGGACGCGAGTGGCAGTGTAGCACCTATCAGTAACAGCAATAAATGGGCCACTAACACACCCACCCAAACAGTAATAGCTGGACACTAACACACACAGTAATAGATGGACACTAACACCCACACCCACACAGTAATAGATACACTAACACCCACACCCATACAGTAATAGATGGGCCACTAACACACCCACCCACACAGTAATAGATGGACACTAACACCCACACCCACACAGTAATAGACACACTAACACCCACACCCACACAGTAATAGATGGGCAACTAACACCCACACCCACACAGTAATAGATGGACACTAACACACCCACCCACACAGTAAGAGATGGACACTAACACCCACACCCACACAGTAAGAGATGGACACTAACACCCACACCCACACAGTAAGAGATGGACACTAACACACCCACCCACACAGTAAGAGATGGACACTAACACCCACACCCACACAGTAAGAGATGGACACTAACACACCCACCCACACAGTAAGAGATGGACACTAACACCCACACCCACACAGTAAGAGATGGACACTAACACCCACACCCACACAGTAAGAAATGGACACTAACACACCCACCCACACAGTAAGAGATGGACACTAACACCCACACCCACACAGTAATAGATGGACACTAACACCCACACCCACACAGTAATAGATGGACACTAACACCCACACCCACACAGTAAGAGATGGACACTAACACCCACACCCACACAGTAATAGATGGACACTAACACACCCACCCACACAGTAACAGATGGACACTAACACACCCACCCACACAGTAATAGATGGGCCACTAACACACCCACCCACACAGTAACAGATGGACACTAACACACCCACCCACACAGTAATAGATGGGCCACTAACACACTCACCCACACAGTAACAGATGGACACTAACACACCCACCCACACAGTAATAGATGGGCCACTAAAAACAAACACCAGCACAGTAACATGGCGGGGAAAAGCTGAGGAGTTCTCTTGCGGTAAATATTTGCCTCCCAAAATGGTGGGCCTTTGCGGGGCAGCTGAGAAGTGATCATCTGATCGCTGATGATGACGACACGTGCACGGCCCTGGTAACAAGGAAAGGGAAAAAAAGCGGAGTAGCAAGGAAGCGGAAGTAACAAGGAAAGGGAAGAAACGCGGAGTGGCAATTAAGGAAACGGGAAGTGGGGGGGATTACCCGGATTCGGAAGTATAATTAGGGGTAGTCACTAGAGCATGATTCCGAGGTGGTGGAGCCAAGACAGAGCAGGCTGAGATCAGGTGAGGTATAATATAGTAATGGAGGTGACTGGTGAGCGTGCCAGGAATCACGAGGCGATAATAATTTTCAATAACAATATAATATAGGAATCAATAACACAACCAAGAGATCTATAGCATATCTCCCATCAGAGAACCGTTATGGATGAGCATTTTCAATCTTTTTTTTTTTTTTCTTTTACTTCAGGCCCAACACCTCGAATGTTTATGCCAAGGCATCACCAAACTATTATTTTCCTCTGAATATCGTCTCCCTGACTGATCCTCCGTCAAGGCTGGCACTACGGTACGGTACGGTATACGGAACGGCGCGGTTGAAATTTTGATTAAAAGTACGGTACGGAATTACGGTACGATATTTTTCCTAATGTACGGTACGGTATGATATAGGTACGGAATATTTAGCAAAATTCCGAACCATCGTAACAAATGCTTAATTAAAACAAGTGCTCATCCTAAGATTTTTTTTTTTATGCCCATTAGCGCCTGGTAGGCTATATTTAGGAGGCCTGATACATGTATAGTCACTTTGTAAATGTGTCTTTTCAAATTTATTGACGTACCTTTATTATTTTTTTTCACAAAAATTTTCTTTATGTATGTATATGTTTTCCTGATGGTACGATAATGGTACGGAATTACGGTACTGTATTTTTACCGTACTATACGGTACGGAAATATAGCTGGGGGTACTGTACAAAATTACGATACGGTATTTTTTTCAGGTACGGAGTACGGTTAAAATTCCATATCGTACCGTACTGCCAACCTTACCCTCCGTGTCTGCTTTCGAAGTCTTTAATCCCAAATAAGAGTCAGATAACTTCTTTGAAAAATGGTATAGGGGGAGGGGGCTTTACTGCTGTTTTCCAGTTTTCAAGCTATACCAAAAAATATCCTCTTCCTTAGGCGTAAATCCTGAATAAGATGAAAGGAGAGCAACTTTTTTTCCGTCGTTAAGGATAAATTCGAGGCAGAAAATTGTCTGGAGATAATTTCGGTGGAAAATTCCCGAGAAACTAGCTTGTGTGACCGCGCCTTTAATGAACCAGTTCAGGCAGGTGGGCAGGACATTGTAGCACATAATGACTGAGCGTGTGATCCCTTGGCCTGGCACATAAGCTACAAGGTACAGGGGCAGCCCCACTGACCTCCATAGGCGGATCCAGGGGGGGGGCCACGGGGCCATGGCCCCCCCAAACGCTCTGAGAGTATGTTTTGGCCCCCCCCAAAGAAATTCGTTACAGATACTGTCAGCCTCCCTCAATCATATACATATCATGTAGAACTCGATAGTCGATACTGCATCGCTCTACTACATAAAACAAAATCCAATTCTATGGCCTCAATGCACAAGCGAATCGGAATTAAGCGCTGAGAAGGAAGGCCTCTTCGGCCAATCAGCGATTAGGGAAAATACCAAGGTTGAGCTTCAGCAAGGACTTCTAAATATAGAATTTACTCAGGGCGTGCGCTGTCGAATCTTTAGCCCATAAACCTCGGGCTAGGGGTCTATTGTCACTCTCCCAGCGCGCGAGCGATACTGCAAATTTTTGGAAAAATAGGTGTTGTTCACCAATGCCCTGTGTGGTAATTTCAAACGAAAACATAATAGTTTTTACTGCTATCTCATCGCCAATCCTTCCTCCTCTGCTCCTCATGATGAAAGATATTGGAAGTGTCTAGGTTGAACCACGGCAGAGATATGATGTTGGGAAGAGGTACCATTTTCGGCCAAGCCGAGCGCACTTGTTCGTGCGGGTGCTGTTGACCTGGGCCTTGGTCTCCTGCCTCGCCCCGCGCCATCACACAGTACGTAGGCATCCTTTCCTACCAGCTGATGAAAGCAATGTTTTTAAATATTACGATGTGATTATTGTGATTCTTATATGTTATATATTAATATATGCTTAATAAAGACCAAAAGTATTCTGGATCTAATTCTTGAGTTATGCCCCTGAAAAGCACAATGCAATCCGATGTGACTTAATTCCATGTGTACAGTCCGTCGTCGATGAACAGTTGGCCCCCCCCAAAACTCAAGGCTGGATCCGCCCTTGCTGACCTCCCAGTAATATATATGTAGCCCAGCCTCAGACGCATCAGCACCATATCATATGATGCACTAATTAAGCCTACCATAAGTGTGGGTGCAGAAACTCGATACCTGGGCATAGTGAATGCTGGAGGTGTACATATTACCATCCTGACATCTCAAGGCAAGCTGATTGGTAACAGACTCACTAACAAGAGATCTAAGTCTACTCTTAACATAATTATAGGTGTACTCAACACCTGCGTGTACAGTGAGGTCATTAGAGGCAGCACGAGTAAGTCTGTTTGCCTTTTCATTATGGGGCAACCCAACATATATATATGTGAGGGCACCCAGATGAAGTATATGCAGTATAGCACCACTGTGCTCTAGCAGGTTAAGGGCACTATATAAGGCACTTATTGACTAAATATCACAGTCAGAGGGAGAGGAAGACAGGAGTGTATACTAGGCATACTGGCTGTCAAAAAACAGGTACACAGTTTTCCTTAGAGCTATATATTGTTGTGCTGGAAGCTTCCCCCGGCGTCCATGGGCCTCTAGAAGGCTCCGGGAGGAGCGAGCAGGGGGGCGGGGAGTAAGGTGAGCCGTCCGCGCCCCGCGGGGCGCGGCCAGACGCCAGGCGGGAAGTGTTGCCTACTCGCATATATTTTTTGCTACATGTTCTTATATGATCTAAAATATACTGTAACATTCTAGACTGTACTGTTCTGGATATATATAGGAGAAGAGGGCGAGAGAGCCCCAGTCCCAGTCTTAGTAAGCTAGTGGCCTGTGAAGAGTCAAGAGTGAATTGTACTACTAAGTAAGAATATTAAACTACAGAAGCTGTGCAAGGTGTTTACATATCTCTCTCCCACGGAGTCTTGTGACGGCGACACGGAACCCAAGTATACGTCCGGCATAACATTGGCGTCAGGAGCGTAGCCATTTGTTTTTTTCGCCATGGAGACTCGTTCCCAAGCTGCCCAGAGGGACGACATGTTGATTGAACTTTTGGAAGCCTTGATACTACAGGGGGAGAAACAAGACAGAGCACTCCAAGAACTCAAAGAACAACAAGAAAGAGCACACCAAGAACTCAAAGAACAACAAGAAAGAGCACAGCAACAACAAGAAAGAGCACAGCAACAACAAGAAGGAACACTCCAAGAACTCCAAAAACAGCTAGAAGATCGCTTCACAGGATTACAGCTACAGCTAAAATCAGTACAAGATGGAAGTGAGTCAGTGCGAAGAGAAATGACTGATGTGACCACGAACTTGGGACAACGCCTGATAGAAGTGGAGAAAGAACACACAAATCTTCAACAAGAGATGGAGGTGGTACGGGAGACGACACACAAAGAAATATTAGAAGTAAGTGACAGAGTGAAGGCCCTTAAGAACATAAGAACATAAGAACGCAGGAGTCTACAAGAGGCCGGTAGGCCTGTACGAGGCAGCTCCTTTGACCCTAAGCTCCCGTGTATTTAACCCCACCTAATATCGCTGTCCATGAATTTATCTAGTCTATTTTTGAATGTGACAATTGTATTGGCACTCACCACATGACTGCTAAGCCTATTCCACTCATCCACCACCCTGTTAGTAAACCAATTTTTGCCTATGTCCCTGTTGAATCTGAATTTATCCAGTTTAAACCCGTTACTTCGTGTCCTACCCGGTTCTCTTACCAACAAAACCTTATGAATGTCTCCCTTATTAAAGCCCTTCATCCATTTATAAACCTCGATCATGTCTCCACGCACCCTTCGCCTTTCTAGAGAATGCAAGTTTAACTGTTTGAATCTTTCCTCGTATGGCAAGTTTCTCAGCCCCTGAATCATCTTAGTCATCCTCCTCTGCACCGATTCTAACATTTTGATATCCATTCTATAGTAGGGTGACCAGAACTGAACCGCATAGTCAAGATGAGGTCTAACTAATGCTAAATATAGTTTGAGGAAGACTTCGGGGCTTCTGTTGCTTACGCTCCTTGAAATAAATCCCAGTACCCTATTAGCTCGATTTCTAGCTTGAATGCATTGTGCCCTTGGACGGAGATCAGAGCTCACTAAGACCCCTAAATCCCTCTCGCACCCAGACCTACTTATGAGAGTGTCATTTAAGCAATAGTTATGTGAGGGGTTGTTCCTACCTACACTCAGAATACTGCACTTCCCTACATTGAACTCCATCTGCCATTTATCCGCCCAGTCATATAATCTGTTGAGTTCACCTTGGAGAATACTAGCGTCCTGATCCGACTCAATTACTCTACCGATCTTGGTATCATCTGCAAATTTACTAACATCACTACTAATTCCTGTGTCTAAGTCATTGATATAAATAATAAATAATAGTCATTGAAGACCTTGAAGCCCTTGAAGACTGCTTGGCTGGAAACGGACAGCCAGTCACTGCAGGGGCTATAGTTGTACCCAAGATGCTTCTCCTACGCAAGTCCGGGGTAGTTTGAGCCCTGTTTCGCCTGAGTTTATCCCCGCAAGAAGTTCCGCCACCCCCATGAGTCTGCTGGGTTCGCCTGTTAGAAAGAAGCCTCAGGAGTTTGATGGCAAGGTCTCCTGGGAGGCTTACCGCGCTCAGTTTGAGCTGTTGGCAGCTCGGAACGGATGGGATGACCAAGAGTGCGCGGTACAGCTGGCCACTAGCCTGAAAGGGGCGGCGCTGGAGGTCCTTGCTCAGCTCGACAATGCGACAAAGGGCAGCTACAGCGGGCTGGCACAGGCGCTGGAGCAACGATATGGGACCAAGCACCAGAACGAACTCTTCAGGGTTAGGTTCAGAACCCGCAACAGGAGGCGCGGCGAGTCTCTTCAGGAACTCGCTCAGGACCTTGAGAGCATGGCGCACAAGGCATACCCAAGTGCCACCCCTGATCTGCTGACGGTTTTGCTGCTTGATCAATTCATCGATGCCCTGGACAGCCCTCAGCTGAAGATACAAGTGAACCAAGCTGAGCCAACATCAATGCAGGAAGCTCTGGCACGTGCCATGGAGTTTGAGTCCTTTGTTAGGTCTAGCTTGTCAAGCTTCAGGGACGACTCGACTTCTGGCTTTAGGGCACGAAAGGGCTCTGTCAGCGACACAGACAGGTTCCAAGGAACGTGCTGGTACTGCGAGAAGGTTGGGCACAAGGAGAACGAATGCTATAAGAGGAAGAAGGAATATGAAGGTGGCGCTAAGAAGAAGCCCAGGGAAGGACCCAAGTGCTGGACCTGTGGAGAAAAGGGGCACTGGAAGAATGAGTGTGAAAAATGTGCCCCCAACGAGGGACCACCACTCGGGAAATTAAGAAGGACTGGTACACGGGGGCAACGACCAGTCTGTCCTGTACATGCCCCGAAGATATCAGTGGGCAGGAGAACCACCATGACAAGCTGCCAAGTGGAGGGCAAGGTTGACGGAGTGTTGTGGCCTGTGGTCGTCGACACAGGCTCGGAACGCACATTGGTGCGGCTTGACGTGGTGAGTCATCGTCGGCTTCCTAAGACGCCGCATCGACTGTGCGGAGTCACGGGACACTACGCAGAGCTCAGAGGCCCAGTGGACGTGAAGTTTGAGCTCGGAGGAAAGGAAGAGTTCCTCTCTGTCTACGTGGCTGACATGGACAACCCCTGCATCCTAGGTATGGATTATCTTGTCTCCCACAGGTGCGAACTGGACTTCCGCGCTAAGCAGCTGACTGTAGGAGGAAGGAGGGTGCCACTGACGACTGTGAACAAGGAAGACCTGCCAGTGGCGGTCAAGCGCACCACCATTATTCCTCCGAGGTCGGAGATGCTGTTCCCTGTCAAATTACGGGTGCCCCCCCGGCTAGCCTGTGTGTGGTAGAGAGTGGAAGTCGATGCCCGGTAGAAAACGGGATGATTGTAGGCAGTACTTTGGTAGACCCTGCTGCAGCGGAAGTGCCTGTCGTCGTGGCCAATGTCTCCTTCAGCCCAAAGAAAATAGAACAAGGAACCATGGTGGGGTTGTGCCAAGAGATCGACCAGGAACCGAGAACCTCTGTCTGCAGGAGAACCCTGACGAAGCCCCAGGAGGAGCTGCCCGACTACCTGCGCGACCTGTTAGACAGGAGCTCCAAGTGTCTAGAGGAGCCCCAAGTGAAACAACTCGGGGAGCTTCTCGTGAGGAATGCTGATGTGTTTTCCACAGGAGACCTGGACTTGGGGTGTATGGACCTGGTAGAGCACCACATCGACACAGGTAGCCACCGCCCAGCAAAGCAAGCTCCTCGAAGGATGGCACCAGCCCGTCGCAAGGAGATGGAGGTAATGGATGATCTCCGGTAACAGGGGTTAATCAAGCGGTCCAGCAGTCCGTGGGCGTCTGCTGTAGTGCTCGTCAGGAAAAAGGATGGTTCCCTCAGGTTACTGCGTGGACTACCGAGCCCTCAACGATCTCACCATCAAGAATTCATACCCACTCCCACGGATCGACGACACGCTCGACGCTTTGGTTGGCTCCAAGTGGTTTTCAACACTGGATATGAAGTCTGGGTATCACGAAGTCAAAATGGCGTCGGTCAAAGAGAAAACAGCCTTCTCCTACGGTCAAGGTCTGTGGCAGTTTAAGGTTATGCCCTTTGGCCTCTGCAACGCGCCGGCCACGTTCGAGCGGCTGATGGAGAGGGTGCTGGAGGGACTTCACTGGAAGACGGCACTCATCTACCTCGACGACGTGATTGTCTTTGGCCAGTCCTTCGAGCAAGTGATGGAAAGGCTATCAGAGGTTTTCGCCCGGTTTAGAGCTGCACACCTTAAGCTCAGCCCGAAGAAATGCTGCCTATTCCAAAGGGAGGTCCAATACTTGGGACACATCGTGAGCGAGGCTGGAGTACGCACTGATCCTGAGAAGGTGGCTGCGATAAGGGACTGGCCGACACCCACCAACGTGAAGGAGCTGCGGAGCTTCCTCGGGTTGTGCTCATACTACCGCAGGTTTGTAAAAGGCTTCGTTACGATTGCTGCACCACTGCACCTCCTGACGAAGAAGGGACGCAAGTTTGAGTGGACAGCGGAAACTCAGGTTGCCTTTGAGTAACTCAAGGAGGCCCTCATCAGCTCGCCCGTACTCACCTACCCAGACCCCTCTAAGCCTTTTATACTGGATTTGTAGTCGCGCCTACGATGTGTGGTATATAAGATGGTAACTAATGACGTAATATCATGTCAGTATATAGTAATATTAGTTGGATTGCATGTAATGTCTTAATGTAATAGTGGTTTATGTATTATGATGGTACATGTTTGTAATAAGATAAGATATTAACTGTAATGGTAACTGTAATGGTAGAAAATGTATGTGAGGAGTTTGGTACGTGTGGTGGGGCGGCGATGGGCGCCTCAGAGTCCATGAGTCAGCGAGTAGAGTCAGCGCATAGACGCCGAACTCAGCATAATCGTTAGATAATTGGGAACAGTGATTGATGTCATGCCTGACCCAAGGGTCAGATACGGCGCCATAGCAAGCCTTGCCTCAAGCGAGGAGGACAGACGCTAGGCGAGAAGAAGAGAGGCAGGAGCGTGAGTCTCCTACCCGTGGCGAGGAGACGAGAGACAAAGGGAGCGCAAGGCTCTTACGACGGATTACGAAGCTATTATTAGACCCCTCAATAATTGTGAGTATTATAAGTTTGACGTTGTGTCATAGGATAAGGTGACATTTGGTGTATTTGATGTGGTTGCATTAATTGTATTGTGTTGATTGACACGTGCTGATGAGTTGTACTCTTTTACCTCACTCAGGTTTACACGCATATTAAAAGCGAGTAAAACAAGACGGGTCTTCTGATTTATCCTGCCCAAGCCGCCAGTGGCGGCTACAGGATTGTGATGCCAGTGATGAGGGGATTGGTGGAGTGCTGTCCCAGGCATGTGCCGACATGGAACGGGCTGTGGCCTACTTCAGCAAGAAGCTCACCCCAGCCGAGAAAAACTATTGCGTGACCCGGAAAGAACTCCTGGCAGTAGTCAAGAGTCTTGACTTTTTCCATGCTTACCTGTACGGTGCAACTTTCACCATCCGCACGGATCACGCTGCATTGCGGTGGTTGAAGTCACTGAAAAACCCTGAGGGCCAGCTTGCTCGCTGGATAGGTAAACTAGAGCAGCATCACTACACTATTGTTGCGATGGAAGCTTCCCCCGGCGTCCATGGGCCTCTAGAAGGCTCCGGGAGGAACGAGCAGGGGGGCGGGGAACAAGGCGAGCCGTCCGCGCCCCGCGGGGCGCGGCCAGACGCCAGGCGGGAAGTGTTGCCAACTCGCATATATTTTTGCTACATGTTCTTGTATGATCTAAAATATACTGTAACATTCTAGACTGTACTGTTCTGGATATATATAGGAGAAGAGGGCGAGAGAGGGCTAGTCCCAGTCATAGTAAGTAGTGGTCAGTGAAGAGTCAGAGTGAAGTGTACTACTAAGGAAGAATATTAAACTACAGAAGCTGTGCAAGGTGTTTACATATCTCCCTCCCACGGAGTCTCCTGACGGCGACACGGAACCCAAGTAACACGTCCGGCATAACATTGGCGTCAGGAGTGTAGGCATTTGTTTTTTTTTCGCCATGGAGACTCGTTCCCAAGCCGCCCAGAGGGACGGCGTGTTGACTGAACTCTTGAAAGCTTTGAGACTTCAGGGGGGAGAAACAAGAAAGAGCACAGCAACAACAAGAAAGAGCACAGCAACAACAAGAAAGAACACTCCAAGAACTCAAAGAACAACAAGAAAGAGCACACCAAGAACTGAAAGAACAACAAGAAAGAGCACAACAAAAACTCAAAGAACAACAAGAAAGAGCACAGCAACAACAAGAAGGAACACTCCAAGCACCAGAACGAGCTCTTCAGAGTTAGGTTCAGAACCCGCAACAGGAGGCGCGGCGAGTCTCTTCAGGAACTCGCTCAGGACCTTGAGAGCATGGCGCACAAGGCATACCTAGGTGCCACCCCTGACCTGCTGACGGTTTTGCTGCGTGATCAATTCATCGATGCCCTGGACAGCCCTCAGCTGAAGATACAAGTGAACCAAGCTAAGCCAACATCAATGCAGGAAGCTCTGGCACGTGCTATGGAATTTGAGTCCTTTGTTAGGTCTAGCTTGTCAAGCTTCAGGGACGACTCGACTTCTGGCTTTAGGGCACGAAAGGGCGCTGTCAGCGACATAGACAGGTTCCAAGGAAAGTGCTGGTACTGCGAGAAGGTTGGGCACAAGGAGAACAAATGCTATAAGAGGAAGAAGGAATATGAAGGTAGCGCTAAGAAGAAGCCCAGGGAAGGACCCAAGTGCTGGACCTGTGGAGAAAAGGGGCACTGGAAGAATGAGTGTCGGAAAACTGTGCCCCCGGCGAGGGACCACCACTCGGGAAACTAAGGAGGACTGGTTCACGGGGGCAACGACCAGTCTGTCCTGTACATGCCCCGAAGATATCAGTGTGCAGGAGAGCCACCATGACAAGCTGCCAAGTGGAGGGCAAGGTTGACGGAGTGTTGTGGCCTGTGGTCGTCGACACAGGCTCGGAACGCACATTGGTGCGGCCTGACGTGGCGAGTTATCGTCGGCTTCCTAAGACGCCGCATCGACTGTGCGGACTCACAGGACAATACGCAGAGCTCAGAGGCCCAGTGGACGTGAAGTTTGAGCTCGGAGGAAAGGAAGAGTTCCTCTCTGTCTACGTGGCTGACATGGACGACCCCTGCATCCTAGGTATTTTTTTTTTATTTTTTTTTTACGTTGTTGCCTATTGCGCCGGTAGGCATCTTCCCGGTGGGGCCTGATGGTCGGCCCAAGGCTTCTTCCAGGTGGGGCCTGATGGTCGGCCCAGCCCGTTCTGGCGCGGGCGAGTGTTTATAGTGGCGCCATCTTGCATTGGCTCATGCTGCCACCCGGAACTCGTACTTGATTCGCTTGGACGGCTTCCTCTAGAGTCCGGGTTGATGGGTGGTCTTCCGGACAGCATGTGGGTAGTTTTAAGCCACTCGGCGGTGACCGAAAAATCCGAGTGGTAGCGTGAGGATTCGAACCCGCGTCGTCCATCACGCGGCGAATGTGGGTCCAGTACGCTATCACTTCGGCCACCGCCTATGGATTATCTTGTCTCCCACAGGTGAGAGCTGGACTTCTGCGCTAAGCAGCTGACTGTAGGAGGAAGGAGGGTGCCACTGACGACTGTGAACAAGGAAGACTTGCCAGTGACGGTCAAGCGCACCACCATTATTCCTCCGAGGTCGGAGATGCTGTTACCCTGTCAAATTACGGGTGCCCCCCCGGCTAGCCTGTGTGTGGTAGAGTGGATGTCGATGCCCGGTAGAAAACGGGGTGATTGTAGGCAGTACTTTGGTAGACTCTGCGTGCAGCGGAAGTGCCTGTCGTCGTGGCCAATGTCTCCTTCAGCCCAAAGAAAATAGAACAAGGGACCATGATGGGGTTGTGCCAAGAGATCGACCAGGAACCGAGAACCTGTGTCTGCAGGAGAACCCTGACGAAGCCCCAGGAGGAGCTGCCCGACTACCTGCGCGACCTGTTAGACAGGAGCTCCAAGTGTCTAGAGGAGCCCCAAGTGGAACAGCTCAGGGAGCTTCTCGTGAGGAATGCAGATGTGTTTTCCACAGGAGACCTGGACTTGGGGTGTACGGACCTGGTAGAGTACCACATCGACACAGGTAGCCACCGCCCAGTGAAGCAAGCTCCTCGAAGGATGGCACCAGCTCGTTGCAAGGAGATAGATGAGGTAATGGATGATCTCCGGCAACAAGGGTTAATCGAGCGGTCCAGCAGCCCGTGGGCGTCTGCTGTAGTGCTCGTCAGGAAAAAGGACGGTTCCCTCAGGTGCTGCGTGGACTACCGAGCCCTCAACGATCTCACCATCAAGAATTCATACCCACTCCCACGGATCGACGATACGCTCGACGCTTTGGTGGGCTCCAAGTGGTTTTCAACACTGGATATGAAGTCTGGGTATCACCAAGTCAAAATGGCGGAGCAGGACAAAGAGAAAACAGCCTTCTCCTACGGTCAAGGCCTGTGGCAGTTTAAGGTTATGCCCTTTGGCCTCTGCAACGCGCCGGCCACGTTCGAGCGGCTGATGGAGAGGGTGCTGGAGGGACTTCACTGGAAGACGGCACTCATCTACCTCGACGACGTGATTGTCTTTGGCCAGACCTTCGAGCAGGAGATGGAGAGGCTATCAGAGGTTTTCGCCCGGTTTAGAGCTGCACACCTTAAGCTCAGCCCGAAGAAATGCTGCCTATTCCAAAGGGAGGTCCAATACTTGGGACACATCGTGAGCGAGGCTGGAGTACGCACTAATCCTGAGAAGGTGGCTGCGGTAAGCGACTGGCCGACACCCACCAACGTGAAGGAGATGTGCTCATACTACCGCAGGTTTGTAAAAGGCTTCGCTACGATTGCTGCACCACTGCACCTCCTGACGAAAAAGGGGCGCAAGTTTGAGTGGACAGCGGAAACTCAGGTTGCCTTTGAGAAGCTCAAGGAGGCCCTCATCAGCTCGCCCGTACTCACCTACCCAGACCCCTCTAAGCCTTTTATACTGGATTGTGATGCCAGTGATGAGGGGATTGGTGGAGTACTGTCCCAGGCATGTGCCGACATGGAACGGGTTGTGGCCTACTTCAGCAAGAAGCTCACCTTAGCCGAGAAAACTATTGCGTGACCCGGAAAGAACTCTTGGCAGTAGTCAAGAGCCTTGACTTTTTCCATGCTTACCTGTACGGTGCAACTTTCACCATCCGCACGGATCACGCTGCATTGCGGTGGTTGAAGTCACTGAAAAACCCTTAGGGCCAGCTTGCTCGCTGGATAGGTAAACTAGAGCAGCATCACTACACTATTGTGCACCGATCTGGGCTAACACACGGTAACGCGGACAGCTTGACCCGGCGCCCCTGCCTACCTGAGTGTCAACATTGCCTCCAGAGGGAAAGCGTCCAGAATATGTGCCGCCGCACTACAGTGGAACAGACAGCGGAAGTGCCATGGGAAGACTTGGGAAAACTGCAGCAGGAGGACCGAGATCTGAGACCAATTATGGAGTGGTTGAGTCAATCGTCAACGCGACCTGGGTGGAAAGTGATCTCGAGAGAAAGCCCTACCACCAAGAATTACTGGACTCAGTGGGACACTCTTCGGATGGACAACGGGGCGTTGCAGCGACGCTGGGTCTCTCATGATGGTCTTGACCACTACTGGTCCACGGTGCCACCTATGAAGTCCCGGGAAGGCGTTTTGAAAAAAATGCACGACAGCATCACCAGCGGACACCTTGGGGTAAAGAAGACACTGAGTCGCCTGCGCCAAAGGTTCTACTGGGTTGGCATGAGGAAGGACGTGGAAGAATGGTGTCACGCGTGTGAGGTGTGCTGTGCAAAGAAGGGGCCCAAGAAGCGCCACCGTGCCCCATTGCAGCTGTACCAGGTTGGAGCCCCCATGGAACGGGTGGCAGTGGATATAGCAGGACCCTTGCCTCTGACGACGAACGGAAATAGGTACATCTGCGTCACAATGGATTACTTCACCAAGTGGCCGGAAGCCTACGCCATCCCTGACCAGGAAGCCACTACCATCGCTAAGGTATTGGTGGAGGAGTTCTTCTGTCGCTTCGGTGTGCCTAACGAGCTCCATTCCGACCAGAGAAGGAATTTTGAGTCAACAGTCCTTGCTGAGTGCTGCAAGCTCCTGGGTATCAAGAAGACCCGGACCACCCCTCTGCACCCACAGTCAGATGGAATGGTGGAGAGGTTTAATTGGACGTTGGGCCAGGAGTTGGCCAAGCAGTGCAACAATGATCAGTCTTCATGGGATCAGAAGCTGCCTCCGCTCCTCATGGCCTACAGGTCTGCCGCCCACGAGACTACGGGGTATTCACCGGCAAAGCTGATGTTTGGACGTGAGCTGCGATTGCCGGTGGACCTACTGACAGGAAGGCCTCCTGGGGAAAGCCTTCCAAGGGACACCTCCAGTTTTGCCCGTCAGCTAGAGGAACGGCTGGAAGAGGTGCACCATCAAGTCCGTGGTGCCTTGAAGTTCTCCGGGGAGGCCATGAAGCGCGGTTACAATATGAGGGCAAGCCACGTTGACTTCAAGGAAGGAGACCAAGTCTGGCTTTACAACCCGCAGAGGAAGAAAGGACAGTCTTCGAAGTTACACGGCCCCTGGGAAGGCCCTTATACTGAGCTAGAACGCCTCTCCGACGTGACTTACCGAATCCGGAGAACGGAAAGGACCAAGCCGAAAGTTGTCCACGTCAACCGGCTATGGAGGTACCACGGTCCGGGAAACTACACCTGGAACAACTACAGACACCCAGCAGCCGACGAAAACGCAAGGGACGTCCAGGACCGAGAGGAGGTCGACGACGACATAGGCCTTCTGGACCTTTCAGCCGAGGGAGATAACCTCCCGGTTTCGACAGATGTTCCAGGGACACCCCAAGAAACGGACGACGACGAGGCGCACCAGGAGACAGACGCGCAGGAGGCACCGAGCAGAAGACAGAGACAACGCAGGCGTCCACAGCGATACGACGATTATTATGTTTTTGATTAATTTTCTTATGTTTGTATATAGTTAAGTGTGTGATCGGGACGATCACAATTAAGAGGGGGGGATAGTGTTGTGCTGGAAGCTTCCCCCGGCGTCCATGGGCCTCTAGAAGGCTCCGGGAGGAACGAGCAGGGGGGCGGGGAACAAGGCGAGCCGCATATATTTTTGCTACATGTTCTTGTATGATCTAAAATATACTGTAACATTCTAGACTGTACTGTTCTGGATATATATAGGAGAAGAGGGCGAGAGAAGGCTAGTCCCAGTCATAGTAAGTAGTGGTCAGTGAAGAGTCAGAGTGAAGTGTACTACTAAGGAAGAATATTAAACTACAGAAGTTGTGCAAGGTGTTTACATATCTCCCTCCCACGGAGTCTCCTGACGGCGACACGGAACCCAAGTAACACGTCCGGCATAACACTATTGTGCACCGATCTGGGCTAACACACGGTAACGCGGACAGCTTGAGCCGGCGCCCCTGCTTACCTGAGTGTCAACATTGCCTCCAGTGGGAAAGCGTCCAGAATATGTGCCGGCACACTACAGTGGAACAGACAGCGGAAGTGCCATGGGAAGACTTGGGAAAACTGCAGCAGGAGGACCGAGATCTGAGACCAATTATGGAGTGGCTGAGTCAATCGTCAACGCGACCTGGGTGGGAAGTAGTCTCGAGAGAAAGCCCTATCACCAAGAATTACTGGACTCAGTGGGACACTCTTCGGATGGACAACGGGGTGTTGCAGCGACGCTGGGTCTCTCATGATGGTCTTGACCACTACTGGTCCACGGTGCTACCAAGAAGCGGACGACGACGGGGCGCACCAGGAGACAGACGCGCAAGAGGCAGCGGACAGAAGACAGAGACAACGCAAGCGTCCACGGCGATACGACGATTATTATGTTTTTGATTAATTCTCTTATGTTTGTATATAGTTAAGTGTTTGATCGGGACGATCACAATTAAGAGGGGGGTTGGGGGGTAGTGTTGTGCTGGAAGCTTCCCCCGGCGTCCATGGGCCTCCAGAAGGTTCCGGGAGGAGCGAGCAGGGGGACGGGGAGCAAGGCGAGCCGTCCGCGCCCCGCGGGGCGCGGCCAGACGCCAGGCAGGAAGTGTTGCCTACTCGCATATATTTTTTGCTACATGTTCTTGTATGATCTTAAATATACTGTAACATTCTAGACTGTACTGTTCTGGATATATATAGGAGAAGAGGGCGAGAGAGCCCCAGTCCCAGTCTTAGTAAGCTAGTGGCCACCCAGCTAGCAAAAAATGTGGGCCCCATGTAGGCAACATATGGGAAAATGTGGGCAAAAATATGGGTTCCCAGTTGGGCAATCTTGGTGGGCCCCGGATAGGCAAATATGGGCCCCACATTTGCCCACACGGACCCCAGATGGGGGATACAACAGGGTATCTGTGTGGGGCCCAGGTGGGCAGAGTGGGCCTCATGTGGTAACCATATGGGCATGCATGGGCAACATTCCCCTAGATGCACAGGATGATAGTTTCTGCTGCCCAGATACGTTGTTGGAGCTCAAATGATATCCCAATGTACATCAGTTTATTGCCTTTTGTTGAAAGTAATTTCTTGGTTTCAAATCCTTGAAAGTCACCTTTCAAGGATTTGAAACCAAGAAATTACTTTCAACAAAAGGCAATAAACTGATGTACATATAGGGATGTCATTTGAGCTCCAACAATGGATCTGTGGGCAGCAGGAACTATCATCCTGTTGGCCTAAGTACAGTATCCATGCTTATCAACCCGAGGCAAATTCATCAGGCAGATGTGCCAACAACACTCCATGAGAGCACAATAAGAAAGCCCAGTCTTGGCAATGACCTTTCTCAGGGGCCAGGCAGCCTAGGAATCATCAACAACAACCTGAGGCAAAAAATATGTACTTAAAACTAAATCCTGGTTTATTGCTTTTTGAAAACTACAAAAACACGTTATTTTTCACCCTACTGAAAATAATGCACTGGTTCCATAGGCCATGAATAGCCAGCCAACCAACTAATTATGAACATGGGTTTGCTGGAAAATAATAAATGAAATTACTCAATGCAATAAAATCAACACATATGAATAACAGCACAATATGATTTGTACCTGTCTACTACTTTTGTGCAAATACATAAATTGCTTCTCCTAAGAGCATGAAAGTCCAGCTGTCTCGGGGTCATGCCACTCAAATGTGGTTAATACAAAAACATAACAGGGGTAGGTGGGTGTGCAAGAGCTATATAAAACAGCCCATACTGCACTAAAACAACTTCAAATGATGTCCTCATGAAGAAACTCTGATTATTGCAATTTGGACTACCAGCAGTCATTATATACACTCGACGGAGCACAGAAATCAGTCCAAGTCTTCTACATTTGATTCAGTTATGGCTTTTTTTTTTTTTTTTTACAACAAAGGGGGCAGCTCAAGGGCACACAAAAAAGAAAACAATATTAAAAAAAGCCCGCTACTCGCTGCTCCCAAAAAAGAATCAAAAGAGGTGGCCGAAAGCAAGGTCAATTTCGGGAGGAGAGGTGTCCTGATACCCTCCTCTTGAAAGAGTTCAAGTCGTAGGCAGGAGGAAATACAGATGAAGGAAGATTGTTCCAGAGTTTACCAGTGTGAGGGATGAAAGAGTGAAGATGCTGGTTAACTCTTGCATAAGGGGTTTGGACAGTATGGGGATGAGCATGAGTAGAAAGTCGTGTGCAGTGGGGCCGCGGAAGGGGAGGAGGCATGCAGTTAACAAGTTCAGAAGAGCAGTCAGCGAGGAAATATCGATAGAAGATAGAAAGAGAGGCAACATCGCGGCGGAATTTAAGAGGTAAAAGGCTATCAGTAGGAGGAGGAGAGCTGATGAGACGAAGAACCTCAGCCTCCACTCTGTCCAGAAGAGCTATGTGAATGGAGCCCCCCCACACGTGAGATGCATACTCCATACGAGGGCGGACAAGGCCCCTGTATATGGATAGTAACTGTGCGGGGCAGAAGAACTGGCGGAGACGATACAGAACGCCCAACCTCGAGGAAGCTGATTTACCGAGAGAGGAGATATGAAGTTTCCAGTTGAGATTTTGAGTTAAAGATAGACCGAGGATGTTTAGTGTTGAAGAAGGTGACAGCTGAGTGTTGTCGAAGAATAGGGGATAGGTGTTTGGAAGATTGTGTCGAGTTGATAGGTGGAGAAATTGAGTTTTTGAGGCATTGAAGGACACAAGGTTCCTTCTGCCCCAATCGGAAATGATAGCAAGGTCTGAGGTTAACCGTTCTGCAGCCTCCAGTCTGGAGTCGTGTACTTCCTGTTGTGATGGTCTTTTATTGAAAGAAGTTGAATAATGCAGAGTGGAGTCGTCGGCGTACGAGTGGACAGGACAGTTTGTTATGGAAAGAAGATCATTGATGAATAACAGGAAGAGAGTGGGTGATAGGACAGAGCCCTGTGGAACGCCACTGTTGATAGGTTTAGGGGAAGAGCAGTGACCGTCTACCACCGCAGAGATAGAACGGCTGGAAAGGAAACTGGAGATAATGGAACAGAGAGAGGGATAGAATCCGAAAGAGGGCAGTTTAGAAAGCAAAGACTGGTGCCAGACTCTATCGAAGGCTTTCAATATGTCTAGCGCAACAGAGAAAGTTTCACCGAAACGGCTAAGAGAGGATAACCAAGAATCAGTTAAGAGAGCAAGAAGATCGCTAGTAGAACGCCCCTTGCGGAATCCATACTGGCGATCAGATAGAAGGTTAGAAGTGGAAATGTGCTTTTGAATCTTCCGGTTAAGGATTGATTCAAAAGCTTTAGGTAGACAGGAAAGTAAAGCTAAAGGGCAGTAGTTTGAGGGATTGGAACGGTCACCCTTCTTAGGCACAGGCTGTACAAAGTCATACTTCCAGCAGGAAGGAAAGATAGATGTTGATAGGCAGAGACGAAAGAGTTTGACCAGGCAGGGTGTCAGCACAGAAGCACAGTTTTTAAGGACAATAGGAGACACTCCATCAGGTCCATAAGCCTTCTGAGAGTTGAGGCCAGAGAAGGTATAGAAAACATCATTAGGAAGAATCTTAATAACAGGCATAAAGGAGTCAGAGGGGGGATGAGTAGGAGGAACATGCCCAGAATCGTCCAAGGTGGAGTTCTTACAGAAAGTTTGAGCAAAGAGTTCAGCATTAGAGACAGATGAGACGGAGGTGCCACCATCAGGGTTAAGGAGAGGAGGGAAAGAGGATGAGGTGAAATTGGAGGAGATATTTTTGGCTAGATGCCAGAAGTCAGGCTTACCCTCTAATGATACCCAAAATAATAGTCAACAAAGCAAGGCTCCCCCTACCGTGCCTAACAGTATATAGCTAGGAAGTATTATAGCATGAGGCAGAATTTTTGGTAAAAATTCTCTCACTAGTCTCAGTCCAATTGCAGACAACAAATAAACAGGGCAAGGTCAGGCCTATAACTATTAACACACAGCCTACATATATACAGCAGTACCCGGTAAGTCAAAGAACAGATACAGAGTAGATAAACATGTACAGTAGGCTTACTACATGTACTACATAATAGTACCTACAACATAAAATACCCACCAAAGCAAGGGAAAATTCGGTACAATTAATGAACAACTGGCACCTAAATTAAAATTATTGTTGCACACTCACCTTTTTCTCCTCACCCGTACGTCAGCTGGCCACCACCGGGGGTGTCAACAGCAACAATCCACTACACATGCAATAACACTAGCTGGCAAGTGCACACTCACACCAACATACAATTTACAGGCACTCACTGCACAGAGTGCACCCTCGCGCTCACAGCATTCCAACCAGAGTTAAATTAGGTTAGGTTGGTTTTAGTTAGGTTAGTTTTAGTTAGGTTAGGTTTAGTTACATTAGCAGGAATGGGTATGAGCGTGAGGGTGCACTCTGCGTGATGAGTGCCCAATTTACGTAGGTATACCATCCAAACCCGCACTCACACACAAGGAATAACCACTCACACTTACTCACACACCTATATAGATGTGTATTGATCTAGAAAAAAATGTACACACTGAGACACATATGTTTCGCCCCAAACAGGTTTTCTCCTGACGATGTTAAGAAAAAAGACAACTGCACACCATTACACAAGTAATGCGAGAAACATACGTACCGTACTGTACTACACCACACAAAACACATTCACACACATCATACTGTTAGTATTAGATGCAAACGGCAGGTCAGAGCAACAAGGAAATCACCAAAGACGGGGGAGGGCAAGAACGATCTTACTGTACACATGTTCTTGTTGTGTATTTGCTGGGGCCCGTGAAGGCTGTGGTACGACAGCCTCTAGGTAGTGCCCCAAAGGTGCAAGTAGCAGGTGGATGACTGTTTGACTTGAGTTGCTCCGTTTTCTTGAGAAAGGTTCTGGCGAGTTTTAGGATCTTGAAGGCCAGGCCAGGGTCTTGGTTACCACTCAGGAGGTCAGATACTGTGGGTCTGTGGATGTGGAGTGAGGCCAGTGAGTGGAGGAGTTTCCCTGTTTCTGGTTATGGTGTTTTCCCTCCAAAAACCGCTTGATCTTGATTTTACAGGAGACTCAACAGCTTCCCCTTGAGTCAGGCCTTTGGAACAGCAACTCCTTTAAAGAAAAGTAGGTAAATTTATCGCAGTGGTCAGAATAGGATTTGGGGGTTGAAACTACTTTTTCCTGATAGATTTCGATGTGCTCTTTATGAATTTGATTTTTTCCATCACAATTTTTTTTGCCCCCTCACCCCCTCCTAACCAAACCAAAACTAACCTAAATTCCAGGAGGGAAGGAAAAAAACACTTATATTTTTTCAATTACAAAAAAACCCCTGCCCCCTAACGTAACCAAAACTAACCTAACCTGACCTAACCAAACATAACCGAACATAACATAACTTAACCCACCTAACCTAACCTAAAGTATAGGGGGTGGGGGGGGCAAAAAAAATTGCAATGGAAGAAATTGTCAGATTTCTAATCAGCACATCGAAAGCTATCAGAAAAAAAGTAGTTTCAACCCCAAAATCCTATTCTGACCACTGTGATGATAATACCGAAAAATACATAGGAACAATTAATACACAGCACACACAATATATTCTCTAAACCTGGCACACCACATTCTCTCCAAGTACTCCTTCACTGCCACAATCATCTTTTCAGTCGTATCCACACATAGTCCCAGCAGCAACACCATCCATTCTCTACATCCCCGTTCTATCAACTGCTCTCATCTCTCTATCATACTTCTCACATTCCAGTACCAGGTGCTCAACAGTTTCATCCTTTCGTCACATCCTAAGGTATCACCCTAAGGTACACAAGGTTCCTCTTTTCCAAGTTTCGAGTTGGTCTTGATACCACCACAGGAAACCAAAGCTCACGCCTCTCACACGCCACTCCACTCCACTCCACAGGCATCTTCAAGAGTAAGTAGGCTTACTCACAGCAAAAACTAGGGTCAGAATAGTCGCGAAATCGTCGTTAAATCAGGTGAATCTGGTCCGTCCTCTCTCCGCTCCATTTTGAATATTCTTGATCTTGATCTTGATGTTACAACAGTCTCATGATTCCTCTTGAGTCAGGCCTTTGAAACGGCAGCTCCCGTAGAGACAAAACAAACGAGCAATACATAAACTACACACTACTCTCTACACCTGGAACACCACAATCATCGTCTCTGTCATCTCCTCATTCTTTATTGTTTGCGCCTTTTCCTCGGCCGGACTAAATAGCTTTGCAACAAAATAATGTAGATTAATAATGAAGTTTTATTTTAACTTTTCAGACTTCGAAACTATAATGGCCTTTAAAATTAGAGAAAATTCACAAAATACGTTTTAGAACACTCCTGATTGATTGATTGATAGTTTATTGTTGCAGGTAAACAACAAGGGAGAAGGGAGGAACATGCCATCCCAACCCCCAGGCAGGACAGAGTGTGATTATACAACTATTAATACATGTGTAGGTAGCACCATGAAATTAAAAAGATACAATGGTAGGAAGGAAAGCACAACAAGGGAGGGGGCAGCACCTCCCCCTGGACAATAAGACAATAAAATGTGGGGACGGAGAACATTGCCCAAGCACTAGATGGGAATGAATACAGAGATAGAGTAAATTACAGATGATCCAAGGTGGCCCACATTGCCCACATGGGTCCCACATCAGACCCATGCTAATAAACATTTGCCTACTTATTGCCCACAAAGGGCCCAAATGGGCCAAATGGGCCCAACTCCGCCCACTCACAAACCCATTTGGGGCCCACATTTTTTGCTAGCTGGGCAGTGATCGAAGAGTCAAGAGTGAATTGTACTACTAAGGAAGAATATTAAACAACAGAAGCTGTGCAAGGTGTTTACATATCTCTCTCCCACGGAGTCTTGTGACGGCGACACGGAACCCAAGTATACGTCCGGCATAACAATATATATATATATATATATATATATATATATATATATATATATATATATATATATATATATATATATATATATATATACAGTACGTGATACGGAGGGTCTCAAGTAGCCTTATGACTCTGAGTTCCGCCCTTGTGGAAGACAGATGATCGGGAAGCCTCTTGGAAACCTCAGACCTCGATCAGTGTCAGTGTATTCAGAGGGGGAGATATATTCTCTAACAAATAATCCACATGCAGCCAGTTCCGCTGCCATTGACAGACCTTGCCATCACAAAAAGAAAAAAAATGGACTGCCTTAATTGGTATTCTTATATAGAAATCAGAGTGCCTATAGTAATTTTGTGGGGGTGAATGAAGCAAAATCTTGGTCATCTAGGGGATTTTAACATTTGGATTTGGTTATTTCAAGACTGCACACGTGGTGACAATTATAATGACTCCTAAATATGACAATTATAATATAATTAAGTTTGATTGAATAGGCTACCGTCATTTAATTGCTGGGGTGTGATAGGTGTGCTTTAAGGCGGAAACCAATAAATGCAAATGTTTTTTTTTTATTCAGCAAAGAAAACATTGAGAATAAAAAAGAACTGCTGCATGAAATCTCTGCTGTATGAAATCTGCAAAAAAAGAGAAGTTAAGATCGAGCAGATCGAAGCTTAATAGGCAGATCCTACATGTATACCGTTACAAAGGCTATATTTCACCCCATCAACTTAAAACTGATCTGAACATTGCCAAAAGAATAACCTCAGAGAAGTAAACATAAAACAATTTAGTTTGAAGGCGGAAACCGATAAATGGAAGTTATGCAGCGTCGAGTACGATAATCTGGTAACGCCGCCGCGGGAGAAAGATCCCATAATGGAGTCCCCCGTCATCCGAGCCTTTACTGCGCCACCTGTCACCGTTTTTAAAAGCTCCAGAGCGCTATGGACACGCCAGGAACTACGTGAGTCCTTACTGCTGTGATCCGCTTGAAAAAATATATATAGTAGACTCTAACATTTGAAGCATCCACTGTTGTTAACCTGCTGAGTCATTTTCACATTAGAAGCATCCCTCATTGACCCATTTTTGGATTTGAAACATCCACCATTGTTAGCTTGACAGATTCCCTGTGTATTACAGTCTTCACGGCAGTCCGTCCTGCCAGTGTTTTGGAAGGTGTTAGGTTGTGTTTGCTCTTTGTGTGACTCCCGTAGCAATGACCGGCAGCTGTGATGGTGGTGAGTGTTGAGCATGAAGTCAACCTAGAAGGAAACTAGAATCTTTGGTATAGAACATTAATAGTAACTGCCCTGCATGTTGCCCAACTGACCGTCGTGTTTCAGAATCTTACATTGTTCCACTCCAACGTGTGTAGCCTTTTCCTGTTGCGGTGCTCTTCTCAAAGATCATGGGCGATTGATTCGAATATTGGATGCACGAGTGCACACTGAATTCCTTTGTTAATTTGCAGAAATCTCTTATCATATAACCGTTTTTTGGGCCCGTGTCATAGGCCCTATATTTAAATGTTTAGGGTATGTTGAGGGGGCGGAGCCTTTTGTTTATTCACATATTTTAGTTTTTCTTGTTTATTTTTTTCATATGATTGATTTTGGGATTCATTTCAGGTTCACAAATCTTGTTTCAGAGCTTCCCTCTCCCTCTCCCCCCCCCCCCCGCCCCCACTCTTGGTGGGCTAGTGGGAAACTTTTTTTTTTATAACTGTAAGGGAAGACTGCCTTAAGGGGGGTGGGGGGATAATCTTGCTTGATATCCCTTTGAGTCATTAAAAGACTAGAAAAATTGGTAGAGGATATTTACATATACAAGCTACCTTCTTCGTGGTGCAGTGGTTAGCGTCCCTTACTACGAATCTGTAGGCCTGAGTTTGAATCCTGGCTTAGGGCAGTCGACGCCCATCCCATCCATCTGTTGATCATTCCCTTAGGGCTGGTCGATAAGTGAGTACCTGAGGAAACTTGGGTCTGGTAAGCTGTGGTGACTTGGATGTTGCACCAGCCGTGTGTCCCATGCTTATAGGCTCTCACCCACCACAGACTCAAGGACCAATGGTATGGAGAAGAGCACCATGGTCACGCAGCTCATAGCATATGCTCCCAACTTTACCCCTGCCTTTATGATTAGGAATTGTTTCAAGTCAAGTTTGTGATAGAATGTTTCCTACAGTTTTGAGAACCCTTTGAACTTGTCTCAGTTTGAGATAAATACAGAAAGTAAAGATCTGATAAATCTATTAAATATCCTGTAAGTACACTCAAATCTCGGTTTACGAGTGCCATAGTTTACGAGTGTTTTGATTTACGAGCAAAAAATCCCACAAAAATGCCTTGGTTTACGAGCGGTGACTTGGTATACGAGCATCCTGTTACAATTTTTTTTATTTGTCGCCATCCCCAGGGTGGGGACACAAGCTGTATGGAGGCCGTCAGGGTCAAGCGCGTACGTTCCTTCGAGGAGGGACCACAAACCCTTGCCGGGTGACGGCTCATGAAGGGGAGGGGAGGATGCCGATACACCGACTCTATCGGCTTACGTCAGCCTAGCTGACCAAGTTGGTCTTTCGACAATGAGTGGCGTGTCTTTTTGTACAAGTCGAAGACGTGAGCGTGGGTTCCCTTTGTTCGCTGCAAGACGAGAGTGCTCAACGCAGAACACAATGGGAATAGTCTTAGTTAGGGCTGCCACCTTGATATGCAAAAAATAAGGAACGCAACATCCCATTCTGCAATACAGAACGAATCCATATTTTAAGCAACGGATGGCAACCATAAAATTTCTCTGGTCTGCCATGACTGACAACCGCTGCCCGCTGCTGGTGAAGGCAGGAGGAAGGGGGGAAAGAAGTTACGACGCGTATTTTACACGTATTTCAGGACGACCCTTGACAAACATAATTTTATGGACTGTTTTTTGTAGTTCACCAAAAAATGCGCTCACTACAGTTTTAAAATACTGAATTCTATCTGCTTAACCATTCAGACAGGCAAATACGGAACTAATGGAGCTCTGTAATTTAAAGAAATGGTGGCAAGTTTGCAACCCTATGGCGTCATCTGGCGATCTCGCCTTGAACGACCCTCCCATATTCTGGAGACTGTTTTGCACCTCCTTCCCGTAATCCGCCAGAGCGCTCTATCTTGTCCATATGATTGGATGAACCAACGCTATTTCTGACGTCCTTTTCTCTACAAAATATTGACAAATGGCATCGTTTCACTTTCTTGATGTTTTCGTACCGAGTTCTTACTTATCCTACAGTGATGCTTTAAAATGGTCTGTGGTGCAACAGTAACACGACAGTAACCTCGTGAACTCTATATCCACCCCCACCTGGCAGGGTTACCCATAGGAGACTCAGGAAATGGCCATCGCCATAGGCCTATGGAGGTGCGGCCAGCAAGACCGTGGCTGTACCCAGCCCCGCCGCGGCTTGCACAGGTCTCCGGAGCCTTGCCAAGGATTGGGGGAAATTCTTTTAAAATCTGACGCGACAGAACAAGAAACGTAAGAATTTCGCATGACTTGGGGTTAATTCTTGCTCGATATAGGCTAGTGTAATTCTTGACCGCCAGATGACGGATCTAGTCTCAAGTCCGCGTTGTAAACTCGTAGAAATAGCATCAGTACGCTCATGTCATGTTTTCAGCACAAGTGTGAGTTCTTTTTTGCTTTAACAGTGTCCCCCAGTAAGATGGTTAAAAGGGATGGTGCTGCTAAGAAGAAAACAGAAACGGTGGATAGTATGCACGTAACAGGAACGGGGGCGAGCGAGCCTTGGCAGCTTGTATGCCCTCCTGGACGTGACTGACACCCGTTCACCCTCCATCTTGAGCGATACGTCGGGTTACGGCTCAACAACAGCCAACAAATATGCGTGTTATGCACCTGTACGGGTGCCCTGCGCATCATATGTCCAGATCCAGAGCCAGATCCAGTTAGCTTCACGTTGGTGGTCGAACGTAGTTCCGGTGCCTCTAGAATAGAGAAACTGCGGCTGCTAATCCCCGGGTTGCGTGAGTCTCCGTAACAACCGTAACACATTGATATGTGTTACATATTATTTATCATTGCTATTTGTTACTAAAACTACTTTAATTCAGTAAAAAAAAAAATCATGTCAAATACTATTTATGTAAATATTTTTGAGATAGGGGATGCATTAATGGGATTTACATAAATTTCACTGGGGAAATTCGTTTTGCTTTACGAGTGTTTTGGTGTGCGAGCAAAATTCCGGAACGAATTAAACTCGTAAACCGAGGTTTGACTATATCTCTGATTCAGCTCTGGCTGATCGCCACTTCCACTCATGCTTCCTGCCCATGGTTGAACATGTCTGCATCCATTACATATGCTGTCTCGCATATGACAAGCTTTATTTACATGAGTTAATTTCACTGAATACTAATTTGTTGAATATGTTGAATTTATATTAATTACACTGGTTTATTTTTTCTGTACATGTTTATAAACAGAAAATGTGGAAAGACCAGGCCAAGGTTTATCTACATTTACCTAACAAAGGACAACAAGAAAGGGATCAACAGCATGATGAAATAAATCACTAAAAGAATTCTTTGATTATGCTGAGTGATTGTCAAATTGTACAACTGATATTGTATTTTTGTGACCAAAGCTAATTCAGGGACATTAGAGTAGCCTATATGTAGTTTGAGTAGGAATTCTTCATTAGTTCCATGATCTTGCATTTTTGGTGGGTGTGTTGTCAAGTTTCTTTTTTTCCTCATCAGGTAGGCGAATGGAGGACACACTGCAATATTTACTTTCTGAAAACAAGCAAGAGGTAGAGGCTGCACACCCCTGCCTAGATGTTGTTTACAGCCACAAGATTGCCAAGGTTGTCTTTGCTATAGCTAATATTCTCGATCTCTCAAATGAAACCAAGTACCTTGCACTGGAGATTTTCAATAGGTGAGTCTTTTTATCTTATATGGTGCACTTACCTTTTATGGTGCACTATTAGCATAAAATTTAGAACTACATTAATGTTCTTGATCTTGTAGCAGACAGTGTGTGAAAGACTTTTACATCCCATATTTTCACTAGGTTTTTAGTCTATTTGGGGAAAGGAAAAAGGGGTAACAGGATGATGAACTTAAATTTCTTACTTATAATAAACTAAAGTACAGAGATGCAATGGGCATTAAACAAAGCAAAAGAGGGAAGGCTGTAAGATGCTTAGGAAAACAAGTTTCAACACAAATTAAACTTGGAATCTCAATGGCACAGAGAAAATGGTTACAGTGCATAGGGTTATACCCAAGTTGTTAGCACACACACAAACACTGGATGCTTCACCATTAGTTCATAAAAAGCACTGTCCACAAAGACATCATTATTATTGACACAGGGCAACAAAGATAATACCATTAAGTTGGGTGCAGACACAACAGAATGAGCCACAACAACTAGGCAAAATAGTTGAATAAATAAATCACAAAAGCAAAAGAGGATAATTTTTCACTTGAGAAATTGTAAGAGAGGTTTATAAGCTGTTGACAAAGATAACAGTGGCATTTCATTACATGGATGGGGATTATATTAAAAGTACAATAATACCTCAGTTTAAGAGTGCCTTAGTTTACGAGCGTTTTGATTTACGAGCAAAAGAAAATTACTAAAAATGCCTTGGTTTACGAGCGGTGACTTAGTGTACGAGCATTCTGTTTGTACAAGTCGAAGACGGTAGCGTGAGTTCCCTTTATTCGACACAAGACGAGGGCGCTCAGAGCGGAAAACAATGGTAATGGGGTCTCAAGCTGGTGTCACACTGGGCCTTTATCCTCCAACCACATTGACGGTAGGCTCAACTGGCATCTCCAACTTTTCTTGGTGAGCGTCACATACAACCAATGTCGGTTGCCCATATCCACAATGTAAACAAAGCAGTTGCTCTGTATCCATATGGTGCCAGCTACAGGAGTAAGGGCTGTTGTGGCTTGTGCTGCTGTTACTTAAATTGTGGACTTGTTGCTACAGTTAAATGTAAGGAAGAAGTGTTGTGGGCACCATCATGGCTTCAAAGACAGGAGGACAGGAATATATACCCTAACCAACAACTCGCTCCCGGTTGGGTGTACAGCCAACCATGGTTGCTCCTAGTTCCAACAGTTGTAGGAAAATGCCCAGTGTGACACTGCCTTAGTTCGCGTTGAACACTTGCAGAGGTACCACCGCGCATTCACGTCCGCATACGTTTGTGCTCTAGTGTATCTTTGTATTTTCACCACTACAATATTCATAATAATACTATGTATATTATTTATATTATTTACATTAATATACTATATTTTATATATTATTTATCATTGCTAGTTGTTTGGTGAAAAGCTTTTATTCTGTATAAAATAACATGTAAAATTATTTTTCTATTAAGATTTTTTGGTATATGGGATTCATTAATGGGATTCCCATTAATTTAAATGGGGTAATTTGTTTTGGTTTACATGTGTTTTGATTTGCGAGCAAAATTTCGTAACCAATTAAACTCGTAAACCGAGGTATGACTGTAGCTCTAATTCACCCTTAGTTGGAAAAGGCAGCAGTAATATCAATCAGTCAGTAGGGGGATATGTTGTCTTGTCCATCATACGATGCCAAACCTGGGGGCTCCTACGGGAAAGTTTCCATTACGGCTCCTTTCCCATCCTGAGTACCCCATGGCAGGATTTACTGACTTGATCAAGCCACTCACATTGTGGGCATCCACTTGGTATCCTCAGCATGGTATTGTCTCTAAGGTGTGATTTCAGCAAGGCAACATTTTGGCAGTGTGGCATGCTACATTGTCGCATAGGCCGAGCATGTTCTAACCAGTTCAGCACAAGGCATTAACTAATGTAGCATATGCAACAAAGGGCAACACGTTCTCCATAGAATGTGACACATGCAACAAAATTTTGGCAGTAGCCTAGTGTTGCCTGCCTTCCCACTAGTTGTGTGAAGAATTTGATGTTGAAAGCAATAAGATGAATTGGTCTCAAGAAAAAAACTTAAAATCTATAAAACATAGAAAACTTATGACTTGTGGCTTGAAAGAATACAAAAATAACTAGGTTAAACTAGATGCTTAATGGAAATTAACCAAAAGATTTGTTTGTGACATACCCTGGGACTGAATATGCTGTGAAGTGGGGTGGGGGGCATGTTCAGCTTCTTTCCCAAAAGATAAGAAAGAGTTGGGAGTGACATTACATGACAACCTTTCCCCAGAGAAGCACATAAACCAGATAACTGGAGAATGTTTTAGGTTGGTGACAACACCAAAATGGCACTTAACAACATGAATGAAGAGATGCTAAGAATGTTGATAACATCAGTGTTAAGATAAAGACTAGAATATGCAGCTATGGTGTGGTCATCTCATTTGAAAAAGCACAAATACAAGTTGGAAAAAGTATAGAGTAGCAACAAAAATTATACTAAGTTTAAGAGAATTACTATACAATCAAAGACTGCAAACTGGAATTGCTTACACTGCATGAAAGATGAGAGAGTGGGGGCGTAATCATGGTATTCAGACTCGTTAAAGGCCTGGAGCATGTGGATAGGGGGACGTGATGGTAAGAGATAGTGCAGTGGTTCCCAGCCTATTTTGTCCCGTTCCCTCTTTTCCAGTCATTTTTTCACCTGTAGACCCCTATAATGAAACAAGTTAAGACAGCAAAAATAATAAATTACTGCAAAAATGAATTCATTCATGTAAAATGCCTTGCATTGTTATGCTGCTTAAGCTGTAGGCCTGTTTATATGAAAGCAGATGTTCCATTCAGCAGACTATAGACCCCTTGAAATTCTTCCATGGACCCTTTGTTGGGAACCACTGGAATAGTGGAAGGACAAGGGGACACGAACATATACTGAGGAGAACAAGATAGAAAAAGGACATAACAATTAAAATAGCTTCCCAGTTGGAAATGTTAAAGCATGGAATAAACTGGATGAGGAGACAATTGGAGCTAAGAATATCCATGAATTTAATTTATGCAAAGTTTTAGACAGGGAAAAATATGGAGGTAGGACAATATAAGCTTAGCTCACATCCTATTTATTATAACTAGGTAAATATCAGTAAACACACACACACACACATGGACATAGTTTATTTGATATTTTATAGTAATTAATGTGTATTTTTTTTATGTCAAAGTATTGAAGTATGCAATCAAGTCTAGTCTAAAAAAAAATTTCCTTTGTCAAAAAGCCACTTGTTAAAAGGTTGGCACTAAGGATTTTTGTGAAGCCTGGTAGTTAGCACCTTTCTTTAAATAGTATGGAATAATTCTGTATGACAGAATTACAAGCATACACTACCTAGTTATACATCCTATTTGGAACAGGGATTCCTTAGTTTCATTAAAATTAAAACTATAAAAGTTACCATTTGTCTTAGCAGAAGACGAACTTACAGCCTTATTACTTGCATGGCTGTGTTTATATTTCCACCTTGCTCACTATGATGTAGTGGATTAGGGTCATAGTAATTTTGCCTAGTTTTATAAAATGGATGTCATGCAGAACTTTCCTTTAATTAATATTTTGCCCGTGAATTAGAATAACCTTTTATTTATAGATTCCTCTTAACCCAACTGGATGGCTTAATGACTTGCATGGTTTCAAGCACAACTGAGAGACATCTCAAGGGCAGACCACTTAAGATGTATGCAAGGAAGATTAAGGAACAGATACCAATCCGAGCTTTAGCCTGCTTGACAATAGCATCCAAACTTACAAGTCACAAGGTATGTTTTATTCTCTGTATATTGTTTTTCATAAGCTTTTTTCTCCAGCCATACACCCCATATTACCATGTCCATTGAAGCCAAGGGGTAGTGCCCAGTGCAAGAAGTGTGCCCTTAATATCCTTTACCCTTTACCTTGAGCTCCAGCCTTGGACTCAACACATTTTAAAGGGTTCTCTACATATTGCTCTTCTTTTTTTCACTTCCCACCCCTTTACCAATCCTTTACATATCACTTACTAATACTATTGCAATATTCTTTATAACTCATAACTAAAACTTATAACTTTACACCTTACAGTTTCAAATTTGTTATTAGTACTACATAATCTTTGCTGCCAGTGTTAGGATATTATTGTCACTCACTCCTGTAATGAGCCACCCGACACAGAAAGCTTGCCAAAACTCACTCAGCTGTGGGCTACCTCTAAAGTTGACTGGGTAGAGAGCTGGCATCTTGTCAGGCTGGTTGCAGGTTCAATCCCCAGCATCAGAAATATTTCCCTCTTTCCAAACTAGATTAATTTCTCCTGTATTTTGAGAAACTGAGATGATATGGTATTAGGAATAAACCAAAAGAAAAAGGAAAAAAGGACTGGTTTAATGCAAGATGTGCTAAGGCAAAAGAAAAAAAGAGACAAAGCGTGAAAGAGATTGAAAAGAAATAAAAAACAAAGGAATAAAGAAGATTTTAAGATAGCGAGAAATGAATACATGAAAATAAGGAGAGAAGAAGAGAAAGGATATGAAAATGATATTGTAGAAAAGTGTAAGGAAGAACCTAAACTGTTTTATAGATTCATGAATGGAAATATCAAACCAAGTGAAACAATAGAAAGATTGAGTGATGGGAATATGATAATCGAAGATCGTAAAGACATGACTGAGCCACTAAATAAAAGGTTCCAGCAAGTTTTTACAAAAGAATCACAATTCAACCAACCACAAGATAACAAGATAAATGTTCATATGGAAGAAGTCATAGTAACTAAGGAGATATATAAAATAATGGAAGAGCTGAAAGAGAGGAAAGCAGTTGGACCGGATGGATTATATATATATATATATATATATATATATATATATATATATATATATATATATATATATTATATATATATATATATATATATATATATATATATATATATATATATATATATATATATATATATATATATATATATATATATATATATATATATATATATATATATATATATATATATATATATATATATATATATATATATATATATATATATATATATATATATATATATATATATATATATATATATATATATATATATATATATATATATATATATATATATATATATATATATATATATATATATATATATATATATATATATATATATATATATATATATATATATATATATTATATATATATATATATATAGGCTTTTCTTGAGGGGCCTAGATGGTAGTTGGCCCCAGCCTGTCATGGCACAGGCAAGTGTTTATAGTGGTGCCATCTTCTCTTGGCTCATGCTGCCCCCCGGAACTCTTTCTTCATTCACTTGGACGGTTTCATCTAGAGTCCGGGTTGATGGGTGGTCTTCAGGACAGCATGTGGGTAGTTTTAAGCCACTCGGCGGTGACTGAAAAATCAGAGGTGGTAGCGTGGGGATTCGAACCAGTGTTGTCCTTCACATGGTGAATGTGGGCCCAGCATGCTACCACTCAGCCACCGCCTGAAAGAATGCAGAAATCAGCTGGTTGGATTGGTATATGATATCATAAAATGCTCAATAACAACTGGTAAAGTACCAAAGGAGTAGTGGAGGGCTGAAGTGGTCCCTATATACAAAAGTGGAAAAAAAAGAACCCCTGAACTACAGACCTGTATGATTGACCAGTGTAGTATGTAAAATATATGAGAAAGTGATAAAGAAACAATGGACGAGACTTCTAGAAGAGCATAATATAATCACGAGTACCTAAACAATATGGCTTTAGAAAAGGGTGCTCATGTGTAACAAACTTACTGAGCTTTTACTCAAGAGTGACAGACATAATACAGGAGAAGGACGAATGGGTTGATTGCATTTACTTGGACCTGAAGAAGACGTTCGACAAAGTTCCATGGGTCATGGCAAACCCTTTATGAGTATGTTTCCGAAGGTTTTTGGTAAAGTTCCTTATGGTTCCTTAGTTATAAGAGGTTTCCCCCCTCCCCACCCACTCGACAGATGTTTTGTTATTTGTAGAAAGTCATACTAAAATGTTTATATAAGAAAAAACAGCAAAGTTAGCATTGGGTAGACAGTGGCTGAGTGGTTAGCGTGCTGGGCTCACATTCACCACGCCATGGACAACGTCGGTTCGAATCCCCACGCTACCACCTGGGATTTTTCAGTCACTGCCAAGTGGCCTAAGACTACCCACACGCTGTACAGAAGACCACCCATCAACCCAGGCTCTAGAGGAAACCATCCAGTGAATCAAGAATGAGTTCCAGGGGGCAGCATGAGACAAGCATAACTGGCGCCACTATAAAAATTGCCTGCGCCATGACGGGCTTGGGCTGACCATCTGGCCCCTGAAGAAAGCCTACCGGCGCTATATGCGGAGAGGTAAAAAAAAAAAAAAAATCTATTGATTTCTAAGAAAGTCTGGCAACCCTGGGTGAGTGTGAGAGCGCGGGCTGATGGCTTGGAACAGTACACAATGAAATAAGTGCCTATGTAGCTCTGAAAGGGGACTGATGCTGCCCGCCTTTCACTCGCCGATTTTCGGTACCGCTACACCGCACGGTATTTACCCACTGTATGCTGCTTTTTGCCTGCTGTCAGCCATGGGACGGGTGTTTAAAAAGATCAAGCAGAGGAGGGACGCCTGGAAGAAGAGCATGGACGCAAAAAGACAGCGTGTTGAGCCTGACACCACCACCGCCTCAGATGCTCCTGCAACTCTGATACCCCTCGCTTGACGAGATAATACCTTGCCTTTAGGAAGAGCAGGGGGGGACTAGGAGCCTGACATGCCTAGAAATATATTTGATTGTATTATCAGATTGTAGATAATCATAAAAAACACATAGTATACCTGAAAACACTTCCTAGTGTGTTATAACAGGTGCGAGATCGATTGAGAAACTTTATTGGCCGTATCTCAAAATTTAAGTTATTCCCCTTCTAAAATCTATTTTGGAGCCAGTTTTAGCTTGATATCAATGAAACAAAAACTAAAAGGCAGAGGATTTTTTTTTCATCCGATGTCCATTGCTGCTTTTTTTTTATATATAGATGTGAGCTGTCATTTTGTATTAATATTTTCTTGGTCAAAAAAAGAAAAAAAAAATCTTTTTGAAAAGAAAATATTAAACAAAACTAACGACGGAGAAACAATTCATATCATAATGTGTCTTAGCCATAAAAAAATAATAATAACGCCAGAATAACACTCATAAATTTCGGAAGGGGCTGTTGGGGGCTGGCGGGGCTAGGGGCTAGAATGGGGCTGAATGTCTAAAATTGATGTATATGTTGTCAATACTTCATAACATAAAAATCAGAGTGATTCATGCATATTTACCAGAGATATAAGAACATAAGAATGTAGGAGTCTGCAAGAAGCCTGTACAAGGCAGCTCCTTTGAACCTAAGCTTGCAAGAACTACCGTTCTTACCCGGACGCTTGCCTTAAAGGAAATGGACCTACCAACACTGGAACAAAGAAGAGAAAGGAGAGACCTAATACAAATTTATAAATTATTGAGCAAAATGGAAGAAGTAGGTAATGAGGAGTTACTGCTAAGAGAAGGAATAAACACTAGGAACACAAGAGGACACAGTAAAAAATTGAGGAAGGGAAGATGTTTGAGAGACAAAGAAATATAGCTTCCTGCAAAGAAATATAGAAGTTTGGAACAGACTAAGTGAGGATGTAGTATCGGCGAAGATTGTGCAGATCTTTAAGGAAAAACTGGACAAGTACAGATATAGAGACGGGACCACACGAACGTAAGCCCAGGCCCTGTAAAATTACAACTGGGTCAATACACACACACACACACACACACACACACACACACACACACACACACACACACACACACACAGAACTAAACTGAATGAGGTCATCCAAATAGTGTTTGATAATAACTACAATGTATGGAGGAAAGATAGAAAAGGCAAAGGTGGTGGAGTGATGATAATGACGAGGAAGGAGTTATTAGTAAAATCAGTAGTACATGGAGAAGGAAAGGCAGAAATAGTGAGTGTAAATCTGGAGAACAAAAACAGAGAAAGGATGACGATTATAGAAACTTATGTACCACCAAGAACTAACTCATGGAGTAAAGAAGAATATGAGACCATGATTGAAGATACCATCCAGAGTTTAAGTAGACTACTCAAGGCAAACAAAAGAGTCCTATTAGTTGGTGATTTTAATTGTAAGGAGGTATGTAAATTGGGAGATGTTTGAAAGTGGAGGTAGTGAAACAGCATGGGGGGAAAGATTTTTAAAATTGACGATGGAAAACTTGATGATGCAATGGGTGAAGGAAAACACAAGATATAGAAGTGAAGACGAACCGGCGAGACTGGACCTGGTGTTAACAAAGGGAATGCACTTGACGAATGAATTAAGGTATGGATGCCCCCTAGGTAAGAGTGACCACGTGATAATAGAGATGGAAACAGAGGAGGAAGGAAGTGAAGGGGATGAATCATATAAAAGAAACAGGTTAAACTATAGGAAGGCAGACGTGGAAAATTTAAGGAAATATTATGGAGAGCTGGACTGGGATGAGTTAAAGGGAACAGGTAAGGTACAAGAAAAGTATGATATTTTCATGGAGGCGTATAAATCAGGAGTTATGAAATTTGTACCAGAATACAAACCTAAAGAAAAAGGAAAAAAGGACTGGTTTAATGCAAAATGTGCTAAGGCAAAAGAAAAAAGAAACAAAGCATGGAAAAGATTGAAAAGAAATAAAAACCAAAGGAATAAAGAAGATTTTAAGGTAGCGAGAAATGAATACGTGAAACTAAGGAGGGAAGAAGAGAAGGGATATGAAAAGGATATTGTGGAAAAGTGCAAGGAACAACCTAAACTGTTTTATAGATTCATAAATGGAAAGATCAAACCAAGGGAAACAATAGAAAGATTGAGTGACGGGAATGTGATAATCGAAGATCCTAAAGACATGACTGAGCTACTAAACAAAAAGTTCCAGCAAGTTTTTACAAAAGAGTCAAAATTCAACGAACCACAAGAAAACAAGATACTTGTTCATATGGAAGAAGTCACAGTAAATAAAGAGGAGATGTATAAAATGATGGGGGAGCTGGAAGAGAGGAAAGCAGTAGGATCGGATGGAGTCTCAGGTTATATATTGAAAGAATGCAGAGATCAGCTGGTTGGACCGGTATATGATATCATTAAATGCTCAATAACAACTGGTGTAATGCCAAAGGAGTGGCAGAGGGCCGAAGTCCCCATATACAAAGTGGAAGAAAGGAAGAAACCCTGAACTACAGACCTGTATTATTGACCAGTGTAGTAAGTAAAATATGTGAGAAAGTGATAAAGAAACAATGGATGAGATTTCTAGAAGAGCATAATATAATCACAAGTAAACAATATGGATTCAGAAAAGGGTGCTCACATGTAACAAACTTACTGAGCTTTTACTCAAGAGTGACAGACAAAATACAGGAAAGGGACATATGGGTTGATTGCATTTACTTGGACCTAGAGAAGGCATTTGACAAAGTTCCACATACAAGACTGCTATGGAAACTGGAAAATAAAGGAGGATTGAAAGGGAAAATGAAGAACTGGATGTAAAGCTACTTAAGGGGAAGAGAGATAAGAACAGTGGTAAAGGACATAAAATCGGAATGGAGAATTATAGAGAGTGGAGTGCCTCAGGGATCGGTATTGGCCCCAGTACTTTTCCTAGTATATGTAAATGATATGACAGAGGGAGTTAACAGTTATATGAGCCTGTTTGCAGACGATGCAAAACTGCTAAGACATAAAAAAACAGTAAAGACTGTGAAATTCTGCAAGAAGAACTGAACAAGATTTGGAAATGGAGTATGGAATGGGAGATGGAATTCAATGTGAAGAAATGTCATGTAATGGAAATGGGAAAGAGTGAAGGGAGACCAAAATGGACATGTAAAATGGGAGATGGAGAAATATCAAAGAAAGTTAACGAAGAAAGAGATCTGGAAGTGACAATACATTCGGCCCTCGATTTAACGGATTAAAAGGGGGAAAGGGTGGTCCGTTGCTTGAAAATACATACGATAAATACCAGTATACATTTAAATTACTGTTAAAAAAAATGTAAAATGATACCAACAAACCTAATAATAAATGTATAGTTCTTTTATTGTGTGTGTTGTGTACACGTTGTCTGTATAGGTGGCGTTCACAACTCGTCCTGTTCAAGCTCTCTCTGTCCGAGCTCTGCTAGAGGACCAACAAAACAAACGGCGCCTCTTCTTCTATTGACCTGTTCTGCGTTGGTGTCGTAAGACAGGCACAGCCTAACTAGCCCCATAGAACACTCCAGAAGAAGCCATCTCCACCTTTGCCTCTGCTCCGCCGACACGTGTTGTTTTGTTGGCCTTCCAGCGATCAAGGGTTGACAGTGGGGCGCTGCGGGGGGCGGGGGGGGCATATTGTTTACGCGTATGGGTAAAATTCTACAAGTGTGCTAGTCTTGCATGGGCAGACAAAACTTTTTTTTTCAGTTTTCAGTGTTTTATGAAATAATGATAATTGTTTCTGTCACAAATCATTAAATGATTGACTTTTCAATGGCTGTTGCACCCGCCGCTGCAGCCGCAAAACAACTCACAGAGAGAGGTTCAACATACATACTGTCTGTTCATTTCACTCACCGCTCACACTCGGGAGTGGACACACTAATTGAACAAAACCAGGTAAATTAATGTTTTTCCTGCCGTGTATTCCCCCCGTATGCATGCATGGTGGACAGCAGTGCGACTTGTTTTTGCAAGGAGGTATTTCTCGCAACACAGGCCCACGAATTGGACCACACACCGCCGCCATGTCCCATCCCGTGCTTCGTATATCTGCTGCCCCAAACCGCGAGCCAAATAAATTTAACCAAACCTAACTTAACCTAACCTACCAAACGGGAGGGGGGAGGGGGGCTTCACGTTTCTCGACCTCCTTAACCCTTAGATTACGGCGATCTTATATATAAGTGTGCTACCACACGCCCCACCCATACGGGGATCACATATATAATCATCACACTCTACGCTCCCTATGTTTGAAATATACCGCCAGTTCTTGACTGAGAAGTATGGTGGAGGCATCTGGCATCTGTACACACTCTCATTCGTCTCAGCGTGCGCCCTACCGAAGGCCATACATCATTTTCCACTTTTGTTCGGAATACATCTGTCATGGCTCGTGACGCATCAAGCAGTTCCTCTGCTCCGGGCGGAAGTAGAGCGTGGGCGAATCAAAGTGACAGTGACTCTGATGACTTCTATGGTAGTGACATTGACAGAGGAGGGAGGGGCAAGTACGTAGAGAGAGAGAGAGAGAGAGAGAGAGAGAGAGAGAGAGAGAGAGAGAGAGAGAGAGAGGGAGAGGTGCTTCCACGCGACGCGTCACGGCCACGAGAAAATGCGCAATATTTTTGGCTGCTATAACTTTTTTGAAAAAAAATACCTTAGAACAATTGAAATAAAATGAATGTACCCTCCACTAATGCTAGGTGGCGCCTCCCCTCAAGACAAGTGCATGCTCATGAGTGCACAAAACACAGACATATCATAATCTTATCTGTCCCGCAGAGCCAGTTTGCCTCCAAGCTGATCCCCTGTGTTCCATGGCTCAAGGCTCAGCCAAAGGACATCTGCAAGTCAGAAGCACAGATCCTAAAGCAGCTTGGGTTCAAGGTGAGTAAAAGAGGGAAAAAAATGGTATGGGTCCCTTTCCATATACAGATGCATTAACATAATAAATAATTTAATATTTTAAGCCTTTTCAACAAATACTTTTAATCACTTTTCCATTCCAGTTCAGTTATGGTATCAGTTGTTGATCATATTAATATTAACAAATCCCACATCTTTGTAGTTAGAATGGCTTGTAATTCACATGTTTATGTTGATTTGTGATGATAATTTCTAGCAGTGAATAAGTGTATCCAATTCCTTGTTCCAACAACTCATTCTTGATGTACAAACTTTGAGCTTGTAACAAGTTTTGCACAATTTAGTGACCTCACATAGGCAATTATTGGTCTACAGTTCAGGGAGTCTTACTAATTCCCTGCTTTGCAAGTTGGTGCCACATTTTTCCATTCCCATAGAGTAGAAAAATTCTCATAACCCCTTTCCTTGCCTTCTTCCTTCCCTCTCCTCTTTTGCTTGCCAAAGTTAAGAGAGGAGAAGCATTTCAGTATTAAAGGGCATTAAAATATATTTATTATTACCATAATGGGTCTGTAGGTAATAAAAAAACTTGAGCATCGAATACAAGAAACCCTACATCAATTTACAGAGCTGCATTACAGAGAAAGTGGTTGAATAATGAAATTGATGAATAATAAGCATTTTTCTCCTGACCCGTACAGTGTTGACTTTGGGTAAAAAAATGGGCCATGTCAGGTTGCCTTTTTTTCGCATTAGTTTTATTTGCCTAAAAAATCTCCAGAAAAAAATTACAAACCCATTGGTGTCCATATTAATTTCACGTGATGACAGGAAATGTCACTTCTTCGCAAGGGCGGATCCAGCCTTGAGTTTTGGGGGGGGCCAACTGTTCATCGACGACGGACTGTACACATGGAATTAAGTCACATCGGATTGCATTGTGCTTTTCAGGCCGAAGCTCCCCTTAATCGCAATTTCATTGGCTTATGCATTGAGGCCCAGAATTGGATTTTTGTTTTATGTATGGTAAGCGATGCAGTGATTCGTATATCGGTTCTACACATATGTATATGATTGAGGGAGGCTGACAGTATCTGTAGCGGGGGGGGGGGGAAATAATACTCTCTTTGGTTTGGGGGGGCTGCGTCCCCGTGGCCTGATCCTCTTATGCTTCTTCGTGATTTTTATTTACATTATTTTCCCATCTCAGAAGTCAAGATGTCACACAAAAAAAAATCAAATTTATTTATAGAGTTTTGTATGATGTTATTATGCTTCTTTTACACACTTTCTTCATGTATATAGCAAGTATGATAAATATGGATTTCTTTACATAACAAATACATAGAAGTATATGGGAAAAAAAGGTTGAATGTCAAGTTGCCAACAATGGAGGTGGCAAGGTGGAGTTTACCCCGCCGCAAAGATGAAATAAACACTGCAGTTTCCAATCATCAGTTCTCATTTCTGATTATTTTGAAGTTAGTATCCATATTCATAGACTTTATTCATTTTAAAACTGTATATGTAGACATAAGAATAAAGCACCTGCAAAATATGCTTGAAATTTTGCAACAGAATTAGACCTACATGAATTTTCTCAATAACTATGCATATTATGTGAACAACATTGCCTCTATAAGTTTCCAGTATCTTCCTTAAAACTTCTGGAGTAATGTATTAAAGATAAAAATATAAGTGACTGCAGCTTAACCCTCTCGCACCCCATAAGTTTCCAATAAGTTTCTGTTCCACTCACCATGCATTTCTCAGGCCCGACCGGCCTTATTTTGCCGCCGCGATACTCTACATTCCCTGACATATTACCCTCACAGATATATCGTACCCCAATAAATTTGGTATCAATGGCTTCATAAAGAAAATAAACAATACAAACTCGTTTCAAGTTTCTGTAAAGAGTATTGTAGACAAAAAAATCCTAAATACCAATTCTTCCTTAGCTAGCTAGCTCGAAATTTTGTGGGCCAATGTTTTTGCCAAATATATGTTTCGAAGCAGAATTTAGTAAGGATTCTTATGGTATCCTCAAAATCCTCATATGCCTATTAGTTCCCAAGTTACACCAAGAAAACTGTATTTTTTTCAAGGTGACCGACCCCTCCTCCCTCTACTCCTCCTCTGTCCTCCTCCGTCCTCCTCATCACTCCTCCTCATCTATGCTCCTTAGAAAGTTTGTCATATGTTACTATTAAGAAACTTATCCTAACAAATGATGCTCCCAAATTTGATGCACTTTCCCTGAAAACTGAATTTTAATCAATTTTTTAAAAAAGAAAGAGAGGACCCATTAAATTACAGATCGGTATCACTCACTAGTGTGGTTGCGAAGATATGTGAGAGGCTAGTTAAAAACAGGTGGTCGGATTTTTTAGAAAGGGAGAGAATTATCTCGGATTGCCAGTTTGGATTCAGGAAAGGGAGATTATGTGTCACCAACTTGTAATGTTATTACTCAAGGGTGACAGATTTAATACAAGATAGAGAAGGCTGGGGGGATGGAGTGTACCTGGATTTGAAAAAGGCATTCGACAAATTACCGCACAGAAGACTAATTTGGAAAATTAAAAATAGGGGTAGAGTGGGTGATGGACTTATTAATTGGCTGGAGGACTTCCTAATTAACAGGGAAATGAGGACAATAATCAAGGACAAGGTTTCCAACTGGTGTCCAGTGAGGAGTGGGGTCCCACAAGGCTCAGTGCTGGCACCAATAATGTTTGCTGTTTATATAAATGATATGGTGGATGGAGTGACCAGCTTTGTGAGTTTGTTTGCAGATGATGCAAAGCTACTGAGATGAGTCAGTGATGTGAAAGACTGTGAGGCATTGCAGAGGGACCTGGACAAAATATGGGAGTGGAGTGGAGTGGAGTGGAGATGGAATTCAACCTTGGGAAATGTAAAAAACTAGAGTTTGGTAGGAGTGGCAGAAGATGTGAATATGATTATAAGATGGGAAGTGAGATAATATGCAGAGGAGTGGAAGAAAAAGATTTGGGAGTGACTATCTCAGAGAACATGTCACCGGACAAACACATCAACAGGATAACGGGACAAACTCTGAATTTGCTGAGGAACATAAGGACGGCATTTGTGTATTTGGATGAAGAGATGATGAAGAAAATAATAGTTACAATGATAAGGCCAAGGTTGGAGTATACAGCAGTGGTCTGGTCTCCTCACGAAAAGAAGAACGTAAGAAAGCTGGAAAGAGTACAGAGAGCGGCAACTAAGATGGTACCAGAACTTAGGGATCAGACTTACGATGGGAGACTCAAGCATGGGGCTCACAACCCTGGAGAGAAGAAGAGAGAGAGGAGACCTGATAGTGGTGTACAGGGTGGCGAGCGGGGGGGAGAATCTGGACAGAGAGGACCTATGTGTGTGGAGCGAGAGAGAAACGAGAGGACATGGAAAGAAGTTGAGGGCGACCACGTGTAGGCGAGATGTGAAAAAGTTTATCTTCCCCAAAAGAAGCATTGAGCTATGGAATGGACTGGAGGAGGAGGTGGTTTGTGCAAGAAACATTCATGATTTTAAGGAAAAGTTGGATAAGAGCGGATATGGAAACGGGACAGCGCAAACGTAACTCTTTTCCCATATGTCACAACTAGGTAAATACAACTAGGTAAATATACACAGACACACACACAGGTGCCAGTTATGATTATTATTTTTTTATATCATTCATGGTCATTCATAAATACAACTACATAGGTATCTAAGTTGTTTTTATCCCTGTAAAATCCCCTAAAAAATCATAACTTTTTACGCTAACTGGATCTATACACAAAATAGCCGATATCTCGAAAGTGCAATTTTTGTACTTTGGAGAATAATAACTCCATTAGTTGTGAACATAATAAAAAAATCAAATATCTGCTGAAAGACGAGTGGATGGCAAAAAAATTGTCCGTCTAATTTTTTTGTAAACAAGAAAATGTTGCTGATATGATTTATTGAAGGTAAAAAAAAAGTGGTAGAATTATGGGACCCACAAAATGGTGATTTTGGTAATTTTTTTTACACAGGAATGGTGAGACATATTAAAAAAATGAATGGACAATTATTAACTAGTTGTGTTATGAGTAAAACTACCCAATATCGTACATATTGAGTGAACATGCTGGCCCCCATTTACATTTTTAGCTCTGCTCTCATCATAGATAATAAAGGGGAGGTGCCATCTAGCATCAGTGGAGGGTACATTCATTTTATTTCAATTGTTCTAAGGTATTTTTTTCTTTGAAGACTTAGGTAAATGCAATAAGATCTGCATGTTTCAGCATAATAGCTTTCATGCTTCTGTATGGAAAAAAATTACAAACGAATTTTATTACTTGTAATAAAAGCAGAGCTAAAAACGTTAATGAGGGCCAGCATGTTCACTCAATATGTACAATATTGGGTAGTTTTACTCATGGCATCACTAGTTAAAAATTGTCTTCAAATTTTTAATATGTCTCACTGTTCCTGCGTAAAAAAATTACCAAAATCACCATTTGATGTCTCCCATAATTCTACCACTTTACCTTCAATAAATCATATCAGCAGTGTTTTTTTGTTTATAAAAAAACTGACGGACAATTTTTTTTACCATCCACTTGTCTTTCAGCAGATGTTCGATTTTTTTTTTATTATCTTCACAACTAATGGAGTTATTCTCCTAAGTACAAAAAATGCACTTTTGAGATATCGGCTATTTTGTGTGTAAATGCAGTTACCATACAAAGTTATGATTTTTAGAGGATCTTACAGTGGTAAAATACAACTTAGATACCCATGCAGTTATATATGAATGACAATGAATGATATAAAAAATAATAATCATAATTGGCACCTGTGTGTGTGTGTGTGTGTGTGTGTAGTGTATGTGTGTGTGTGTGTAGTGTATTGTGTGTGTGCGCGTGCACTAAAAATCTCCTGGGCTGTAGTGTTCTGTGGATACCTACTGTTACTTCTTCTTCGTCACTTTCTTTTCTTTTGGTCTTCTTTTCCTAGGTGTCCAAACCTGCCAAAGTACAAGTACAAATGTACCTCTGAGAAGCGCTCGCGACGCAATAAGTAACTGATTGACTGATTCACTTAACCATACTCTCTGAGGCTTGCTGGCTGCCACTACAATTTTGCCAGATACATGATGACATGCTTTTCGTAAAAAAAAAAGTGGAAAAATTGGACAAAAGAAGGCAAAATGTAACAGATATGAGTATTCTACAGAAAACGAAGGTTTCTGCAGGGAGATGACCACGAAGTTAGTAATACAATTCAGATTATTTGAAAGGGAAAGAATTGTCGCACAGCTGCCAAACTTTCACAGGGAACGTGTGACATGTTCACCTACTTTTTGGAGTAATTTTTAAAATTTGGCTGAAATAGTGAAAAATACCCATTTTTGGCGGCGCCTCCCCTTAAGAGGTACGTACGTTTACATACTAAACACTGCACGGGTTAAGATTATATGTAAATAAGGGGGTTGTGAAAAGGAATGAGGAGTTAAAGGAGGTCTGGAAGAAATATTTTTAATCTGTGCTGAATGGTAGTAGAGGAGGGAGAGCACAAGTGACCAGTACAGTATTGGAGTAAAGATATCCACAGAAAAGTGGAGAAGGGTGAGAGAGAGGAGGCAATAAAGAATTTTAAATTTGGAAAGGCCCCTGGCATTGATGTCAGATTTGCAGAACTTTTGAAATATGGAATAAACATAGTCATGGAGTGAATGATGTTGATATCTAATTTAGCAAAGAGACAGGATGAGGTGGTGGAAGGCTGGAGGAAAGCCTCATTATGCCACTGTGCAAAAGAAGGGAGTAGGGATAATTTTGACAGATATGGGGAATAAGGTTATTTCTATGCAGGGAAAGGTAATGGAAATGTTATAAATGATAAAATGTAAGTACAGACGCCCCAAGCCGCGGCCTCACCGTTCACGGATTCGCTTATATGTGGGTAGGGTAATTGCGACACCCCCTGCCGAACGCGGATGAAAACTCGCATATACGCGGTCTGATCCTTACTAAGTGCCACTTTCACTGTCACTTTTGTTTGTTTTGATCGTTACCTATGAGTGGCGATCGCTGCTACAGTATTCCCACGTGAAAGTGGCCTATGGGGTAGTGGTGGCTGCAGAGGAAGCAAGAGGTGTTGAGTGTGTGTGGCAAGGTGCGGGGCGGGGCTAACCCCGCAGCTGCCACTACCCCATCGGCCAGTTTCATGTGAAAATGGTATAGTGGCGATCGCCGCTCATTGGTAACGATCAAAACTATGAAAAGTGACTGTGAAAACGGCCCTAAATCCCAATATTATACATTTAAAATCCTTGATACTTACTGGGACCTGCCAGAACTGGTCCTTCTTAGAGACTCGAGGTTACTAAACAAACATGGCGGAGACTGGGAGAGGGGTAACAGGTATAAAGTTTATATGTACATACCGCCGGGAACAGCAACAAATGGACCTACCAAGGGCACAGTAAACACTCAAATTAATTAATAATATACTGGAGATATATGGATACACGTACATATGAATATTAACATAAAGGGGAGAGACGAGAATTCACTAATATTTGATGGCTGGGTGAAAGACGGTAAACACTGATGTGCAGTGTTGCCAAACTATCGTACTCATTGCATTGCATTTTTTCGTAGTTTCCAACCGATAACTACCGCAAAAACACCACTCGCCCGCCAGCCACTAACGCCTATGCACTCACACTCACCACAACCAACCACTGAGTGAGTGTTAAATTAGTACAGTCCATATTTAATTTGTGATTTATGTGTATGTAAAACTATATAACAGTGCTTAGAAATGCCTTAGAAATATATTTTTTTATTCGATCGAGATGGTAGAACAAAACCCTATTTTCCCTATTTGATTATAGTCCCGTCGATCGCGGATTCACGGATCACGGGAATCTCGCGGAACCAAATACCTGCGAACGGCGGGGGGCTTCTGTATAACCAGTCAGTGTAGGCGATGGGTGAGGAGTTTTAGGAAAGGGAGCAGATGTGTTAGAATTTTTGCATTGGAAATGATTGTGAATAAGTTAATAGAGATGATAGAGAGCAGTTTCCTACTTTCATGGACCTAGAGAAAGACTATGATACTGCAAACAAGAAAGGTTTATTGCATGAGGATATATGGCATGGGAGAGAATTTGCTTCATGGATCAGGTCTTTTTACAAGGATCTGAGTGCCTCAATATGTATACGAATGGGGTGCCGAGTGAGAGTTTAGGTATTGGTGTGGTTGTGAGACAGGGATGTGTGATGTCGCTATGGGTGTTCATTATTTGTATGGATAGTTATATGAGGGAAATATAAACCAAAGTTGAGGATTTCGGGGCAAGGCTGAAAGTAAGGTAAAGAGCAGTTCTTGGTGGCAGCCCTATTTACAGATAATACAGTACTGTTGGCAGATAATGAGTGCACATATGCTGGTGAATGAATTCGACAGGTTGTGTAAGAGGAAGAAAGTTGAATGTAAGAAAAGAAAAAGTAATAATGAAATATTGTCACGAGAAGGTAATGGTATTTGAGAGCAGCCTATTGATTTTACAAAGCCATACAGAGTTAGGGTAGAGAGCACAACAGTGTTGGGTCTAGTTTTAAGAAGAAAGGATTTTTTTTACAATTAAGGAGGCAGCTCAAAGGTAAAAACGAATGAAAACAAAAGTCTGCTCAACATTGCTCTCATAAAAGGAAGTAGCGAAGAGTGGCCAAAAGAGAGGTCAATTTTGGGTGGATAATAGAAGGTGTCTGGAGGCAACTATCAATGAAGTGGATCATAGGGTTGACAAGTTTTGGAGAGAGAGGGCTGGCAGGCAAGGGACTGTGTGTGTTGAGAGGGGGTACTGAAACAAAAAGTTTTAGATGCTTCCTTGGCCATCCCCTTGGAGAAGTTCCAATGATTGACATTGTGTCACAGATATAGATAGATAGATTGCTTACTTATGAGAATCAGGTTTTTGTAACTTTTGAGTTGATGTTATGAACTGGGCTAAATAGATATTTATTTGGTCTTTGTGATTTTGTATCAAAGTCTAATTACTTTTTAGCACACAAAAAGATTAAAATGAGTCCTTACAACCCTCAGTGCTGCAAGACTTCTACACTAGACTACGTTGGGTTAGCAGTGTCTGTGGCAGGACTGTTGCATGGTGGCAATAATCCCTTCATCAATAAGATTAGGAAGATGTCCTTGGAAATTCTGTTGGCTGAGAGTGTCCATGAAACAGCAGTTGAGTTGCTAGATTTTGTGTGCCTTAACCGAGAGAGGGTCTATGACAGTTTATGTCACTCCCTCACATGCCAGCCCCCTAGACGTTCAGCCCATTACCAGTAAGTTGAATTTCAAACCTTTTTTGTCTGTTGTGTACACTTTAATGTGTCATATTCAGTATATTTTGCTAAGGTTCCTTTATCTCTGAAAATATCAATTTTTGTTTGATAGTTAAATTTTGATGAAGGAGTGGATTTGCATCATGAAGAACTGGGGATCTAACCTTATGGCATGGCTCACCACTAATGCTAGGAAATAAAAAAAATAATGTAGCTACTGCAGGTATTTTCCATCAATCTTCACAGTATACAGTAAAACCTTTACAGTAGTACAAGAATTGATGAAAGTGTTTTTATAGACCAGTAGCTCCCTAACAGTGCCAGAAGCTTGCTTTCTGTAGCTTTTAGAATTTTTCTGCAAATAGAAAATGCCAGTTTTGTGCCAAGTGAGCATTTTGAAAACTAGGTATCTCCTTGTTGGTCATGATGATTGATTCACCGTTATATGTATAAGCATGTACTGTTGTATAAGTATGTCCTATTGTGCAATCATATCTTGTCTAATAATGTCCTGTTGTATAAGCTTGCCCTGCTTTTTGTATTTTAATGGTACCCATAGCACCAGTATGCTCTCTTGTGGGGGCTTGGTGGACAGCCCCAACCTGTTGGTAATGTGAGCAAATCTTGTTTTAAGTGGCTGCATTGATATATGACCTGCTTGGCTCATGCTGACCCCTGGTGCTCCTCTTGACCAAAGTTGCTGAAGATAGGGTTGACTGATTATTGGACAGCATGTGGATAATTTTCTGCCACTCGGTGGGCACCCTCTCCTCGCTTGGAGAGATTAATCAGCTAGTCTTCGTGACCCTGAGCCGAACGGCTACCACTTTGTCAAGTGGTGTCTCTATTTACTTTCCTGCTACCCCAGGGGCTGTTGGACCCATAGGTCCAATGATCAGCCTACCCTTGTAGGGCTCTTTGGTGGGTGGGGGGATAGGAGAGTGAATTTTTGAGAGATGCTTATGGCATCCATGGCAGGGGTAGGAAAGTACCAGTGCCCCATCAGTCACACCCACCCCCTTTTCTTGGGGACCACCAGGGTGGTGTAGACAAAACATAAAATCATTGAGCCAGGTCTGGGGTTAACCTCTGGTAGACTCTGTGTGGGTGTCTGGAACATCCTGAGCATCTTGGAGGATCAGCAACTACTCCCATCTGTAACTGAACGCAGGGCTGAACGTGGGGCTGTCTGAAATGAGGAGACCTGGCAATGGAGAGATCAATAGTGGGGATTATACCTACTATTGGTTAGGCCAGAGTGATGGGGCCCATCTCAGAGGAGTAGCTATGACCATTTATAGCCAACTGCAGTCCTCTGTAACTGTTTTTTTTCAGTTGATGAATGTATCATGCTGGTGAGATTGAAGCACACCTTGGCCTTCATATCTCTTACTGCAGTACATGTCCCTGCTGAGATGTATGAATTAAAGGAGAAAGAGATGTTCTATACCAAGCTCAACTTGATAGCCGACCAATGCTCCCTGTGTTACATTTGGTAATGGGCGACTTAAATGCTGCTGGCACAGAGAGAGCAGGCTACAAGTTATGTGTTGGTCCCCATGACTTTGGTACCAGAAACCCAAGCAGTTCTTTTCTTCTGAACTTTGCAATATCTAGAAGGCTGAGGAGTGTTGGTTCCTGGTTCCAGAGAGGTATATGTAGTAGTTATACTGGTGGTGTGGCAAAGGAGATTGATTACATCCCTGTTAGTACTCATTGGAGGATACTACAGAGCTGTATGGTTTTCCAGGGTGCTGAGTTCATTGCAATTGACCACAGACTTATTACAAAACAGGACATGGGTCAGGTCCAAGAAAATCTCAAGGAGCAATCCTCCGGGGCTCCATCTTTAAAAACTGTGGGACCAGGTGTGTGCTCAAGAGTATGCAGTGGCAGTTGCAAATTGGTTTGAGGTGCTTGGTACTCAGGAGGACCCTGGAGAGTTGTAGGAGACCTTTAAACATGAAACCTTAAAAGCTGCTGAGAAGTGCATTATAAGGCATCCAAAGTCTAGGATCGTAGTTGCCTTGAGGGAAACACAGGTACTTCTCAAGTTTCTACAAGGCTTGGTTCTGGTAGGAAGGTCGTTAGTTGAACTGGTCGTAAGACGAGATTTTCATTAAAAATATATATATATATATATATATATATATATATATATATATATAGATATATATATATATATATATATATATATATATATATATATATATATATATATATATATATATATATATATATATATATATATATATATATATATATATATATATATATATATATATATATATATATATATATATATATATATATATATATATATATATATATATATATATATATATATATATATATATATATATATATATATATATATATATATATATATATATATATATATATATATATATATATATATATATATATATATATATATATATATATATATATATATATATATATATATATATATATATATATATATATATATATATATATATATATATATATATATATATATATATATATATATATATATATATATATATATATATATATATATATATATATATATATATATATATATATATATATATATATATATATATATATATATATATATATATATATATATATATATATATATATATATATATATATATATATATATATATATATATATATATATATATATATATATATATATATATATATATATATATATATATATATATATATATATATATATATATATATATATATATATATATATATACTGCCATGCCAGCGTCAGGTATTATTAAAGTGAATGCGTAAAAGACACCATCATTCAAAATTATTTTTCTTTTATATATTGTGTACATTAAGCATTAATCTACATTTGGATGCATCACGAAGTTGCTACATATGTTTGTTTTATAGTTATGATTTTAATTTACTTAAACTTTTTTCCTGTTTTTTTCGCATTTAACCCTTACAGGTCGGCAGGTTTGAGCTTGTAGCTACGAGTTTTCCTCCCCACCCGCCCCCTACGCTATAGTACGGCTGGGTGAGTGTAAATCTGCCGATTTTCACTGTACTTCCCACCGCGCTCACTCTTATCCTATATAATGTACTGACTTAAAAGCACAAAATTACTTTCCTTCAAGTCTTCCTCTTTCCAATGAGGCCAGTCAGAAGTCTGCACTGCGTTTGTGGTGAGATATGACGAGATAATAACTTTCCGTGTTGGAGAGCGTATGTGTTCGTGCATGCGACGTGGCTATGGCGACGGGCTGCTGCAGGGTGAGCTGCTAACACCACCTGCCACACCAAGGTCTCAAGGTCTTCTCACTCTGCCCGAAACCATGACGTTTTGTGATGAGAGAGAAAGAGAGAGAGAGAAGAGAGAAGGAGAGAGAGTATTGTGTTCGTCGGGCTGAGGTGAGTGCGGTGATCCGAACGCACAAGAACTCGAAAAATCATATTAACTCATTATCACAAGCAGGCAGAAACTGGCTACCGAGCGGCGTGAAAACCCGTTCGTACGCACTAATAAGCAGTGTAGCCAATCCAGCGAAAAGTTGCTCGATTAGGCTACAAATATACAGTACCCTCTCGAGTTTTGCGATCCTTGAGTTTAGCGCATAGTCCTAAATTCTTACCATCCTGACTTTCGCGCATTATCGCCCAGAGTTTCGCTTCGCGGTGCTTTGACATGTACGGGTCGCAACAGTGATGAAAATAATGTGTTGTTATAGTGACCGCAAATAGGAGCACAGACATTTAAAGAACAACGGATTTAAAGGGCTTTAAACTTCTCGCCGGAGTTTAAATAGTCCCCCGAGGCATCGCCTACGCCTTACGTTTTCCGAAAACACAGTATCACAGAAAGTGATATTTTTCACCAAAACTGCTTGCATCGCCTCCCTTAATGGTAGAAGCAGAAGAAGTAATATCCGTTAGTAGTAATGGCAGTAGTAGTAGTAGTAGTCAGGTCTATTCTCAAATAGGGATACTGTTTGCCATCATTATTCACTCCATCAGTGAGCTCAATATTGTGTTAGAAACTGTCACTGGCAATTAATCTGCATAATATATAAAAAATCAGTCACCTTGGTTAGTTCCCTAACTTTTCTTCCGTCAGAATTTTTTGTCAGCTTCAGTGTTTTTATTGAATTTTGTATGTCTTAAGGGGATGCTAACCACTTTTGAGTTAAAAATCATAAAAAAATGGAATAATCAGAATTGAGATTTGAAACTTTCCAGACCATTATGGATTATGCTCAGCTACTTTTCCATGAACAAGAATGTCCTAGATTATGACATCATTCTCAAGTATTTGGCTGTATGTGTTCCAGAGGGTTCACTAATTATCCTAAAGTAAAGAAACTTGGTCTGTGGAAGGTCAATTATTATCCAATCACTTGTATGGTTTTATTTTTTTAAAGTTTTCTGTATGTCATGAAGTATTGCCCAATCATAAATTCACAATGTCATGAATAATGTAACGTGTCCCTTTTTTCCCCACTGTATTTTTCTGCTTCACATTTTCATCGAACACTACTATGTGATTTTCCATGTCACAAACTCTATATACAGATATTTTATATGAATATATGAAGGTAAATTTTCCTGTTATGAGTTTTGGACATTCAAAGCCAAAAACATCTCTCTATCCTTTATTTCTGGCTTTTGAAAGCATCTATATTGTAGCGCACATGAAAATAAATGCTTCTAGATGGATTTTGAATGCGTTGCTCCATACTTTGACAGAAGAAGCTGTACTCTGGCCCATTAGGGGGTTAGCATCCCTTTAGCAGTTCATTGGACCTTTTTTTGCAAATCCTTCATCCAAAGTGTAATGCATGAAGTCAGTGATACATTTAAATTCTGGAATGGTTTGGTATAGCTAATGCTTATGTTAGTGGAAGTAACATTAAGGTGTATGCTTTGATATGTTCAGGAATATGAGAGAAAAACTTATATGGTCATTATTTAAAAAAAAAGCCTATTCTCTTTCTGTATAGGGCCAGGTTTGCACGAGTTCTGGCTGATCGCATGCTGCTGGCAGGGTCAGTTGTAACAGCAGCAGCGGTGGTGCTGGGTGGGCATAAGGCTGCTGCTGCCATGGTGGCTTCCATGTGTGTTGTCCTCCCAGTCACCCATAGAGATCTCCTCACTTTTGCAAGCTGTGTGTTGGAGTGTGTCAACCTTCCCATGCCTCTTTGTAACTTGCTAAGAGGAAAAGAAATCCAAACAGGAAACCAGAAACTTCCCTTCAACCATTTGACAAAAAAAATTCAAAGAGATATCAACTAATATCCCTCTGGAACCTGAGCAACCAAATGCTGAGAGAAGGGTTCAGTTAACATTGTATTACTTTAGGTGCGGGATTAGCCATTAGACTTAAAGATTCACTAAACATTCTTACCAGAACCTAGAAAACTTTAAAGCTACAATGATGGCAAGATTTATTTGACTGGTTATATCTTTCAAAGTATCTTCTCTTTATGCTTGTAGCATCTTATTATCTTTCAAATAAATTGATTACATGTTGCATTGAGATAATATGGTCAACACAGCAGAGTTGGAGTTTTCATAGTTTCAGTCAGAGATAAGCATAACATGTAGTGACAATAATATTAAGAGTAATTCATATTCTTACCTGAACATGGAAAACTTTAGAGCTACAATGTCTGCAAGATTACTTTGACTGGCTATATCTGGAAATATCTGATCTTGACACTGGTATCACAAAAAGCCCAGTTTTGGTAGACGAGGATAAGGTGAGTCACACGCAGAGTATCTGGGTCATCTTCCCAAGGGAGAAATTTATTGATCCCAGTAGGAGTTGCTAAGTGTCTTACAAGTTATGCTAGCATAGAGACCAGTTATACATGTCCTTGAAATGGCAACCCTTTCTTGCCACAGTGATCCCATTCTCAGTCTGTTCAACTAAATACCCCGAGAGGTTTGGACTTGTAGTTACCTGAGGAAACAGAAGGGGAAAGAGACTTTGGTGCAGTAGCCTTCACCTTGTCCACCAAAATGAGCTTTTCATACTTGAAAGTCCTTATTTTAGTTTAATTTGGAAAGTCCAGTGCATACAGTGCCTTTTTTTACATGTGGCCTATAGCGCCGGTAGGCTATTACATTGGGGCCTGATGGTCGGCCCGAGCCCGTCATGGCGCAGGCAATTGTTTATAGTGGTGCCATTATTAGGGTAGGCGGTGGCCGGACTGGTAGCGTACTGGACCCACATTCACCGCGTGATGGACGACGCGGGTTCGAATCCCCACGCTACCACTCGGATTTTTCAGTCATCGCCGAGTGGCTTAAAACTACCCACATGCTGTCCTGAAGACCACCCATCAACCCGGACTCTAGAGGAAGCCGTCCAAGCGAATCAAGAACGAGTTCCGGGGGGCAGCATGAGCCAATGCAAGATGGCGCCACTATAAACACTCGCCTGCGCCAGAACGGGCTGGGCCGACCATCAGGCCCCACCTGGAAGAAGCCTTGGGCCGACCATCAGGCCCCACCAGGAAGATGCCTACCGGCGCAACAGGCAACGACGTAAAAAAAAAAAAAAAAAAAAAAAATTGGCTCATGCTGCCCCCCGGAGCTCATTCTTGATTTCACTTGCGCTGTACAGCTTCTTCTAGAGTCCGGGTTGACAGGTGGTCTTCAGGACAGAATGTGGGTAGTCTTAGGCCACTTGGCAGTGACTGAAAAATCCCAGGTGGTTAGCAGCGGATTCGAACCAGCATCATGGACAACGCGTGGAATGCAGGGCCGGCACACTAACCACTCTGCCACTGCCTCCAGAAGTCTGATAAACCTGTCTCCTTTCTCAGCTTTTTCTCATGACCTAGTTCTCTTTCTTCACTTCCCCTTTTCCCCTTTTTTTGGGTAGGCGGTGGCCGAAGTGATAGCGTACTGGACCCACATTCGCCGCGTGATGGACGACGCGGGTTCGAATCCTCACGCTACCACTCGGATTTTTCGGTCACCGCCGAGTGGCTTAAAACTACCCACATGCTGTCCTGAAGACCACCCATCAACCCGGACTCTAGAGGAAGCCGTCCAAGCGAATCAAGCACGAGTTCCGGGGGGCAGCATGAGCCAATGCAAGATGGCGGCATGGCGCCACTATAAACACTTGCCTGCGCCAGAACGGGCTGGGCCGACCATCAGGCCCCACCTGGAAGAAGCCTTGGGCCGACCATCAGGCCCCACCGGGAAGATGCCTACCGGCGCAATAGGCAACAACGTAAAAAAAAAAAAAAAAAAAAAAAAAGGTCATTATTATCTGATTTCTCCAGGTCATTTGCAAGTTCATATAATGCAATTAGGTCACCTCTCTCTTTCTTCCAGTGTTAACAACTGCATTTCTTTTAATATTTCTTTGAGGTTAAGATCTCCCTTTCTGATGACATTTTGGTAGCTATTCTTTGTATCCTCTCCAGTTTCTTTGCATGGTTTTTCATGTGTAGAGACCACAGAACTTCTGCATATTCTAGTTTTGCTCTAATCATTTAGTCGTGATCTTCTCATCATATCTATCGAGGTTGTGAAATGCTAATTTTATATTCCTCAACATAATTTATGTATCCCAAAACATATTGTTTATGTTTCCAGGTGACAAGTTATCCTGAATTGACACCTCCAGGTCTTTTTCCACTTTTCCTTCACCATTATATCATCTCCCATTTTACAGGTGTATGGATTTCATTTCACTTTTCCCTCAATGCAGAACATGCCATTTTTCCATTGAATTCTATTTTTCAGGTTTTACTCCATTTGCATATCTTAGCAATATCTTTCTGCAGTTCTTCATAATCCTCTTTGTATCTTTCTTAATATTTTTTGCAGAATCTGCAAACTGGCTCATGGAGCTGTTAAGTCTGTTAAATCCCTCTGGCATATCATTAATATAGATTATGAACATCATTGGTGCCAGCACTGAGCCCTGTGGCACTTCACTAGTCACTTTCCTCCAGTTTAATCTTTCGTCTCTGATCACAGTCCTCATCTCTCTTCCTTCCAAATAGTCTTCCATTTAGTTTTTTACTTTCCCTTTTATGCCTCCTGTGCCTTTCAGTTCCCATAATAGTCTTTTGTGTAGGACTTTATCTAAGACCTTTTTTAGATTCAGGTATATGCAGTCTGCCCATCCATATCTTTCTTGTGTTGCCTCTATTTCTCTGGAGTAGAAATGTTTCAAACTAGCGACACTTTATCCTCCTAAAACTAAATTGTGTCTTATCATTTCCTCTCTTTCTATCCATCGTTTCTTGATTACTCTTTCACATATTTTGCATGCAATACTGGCTAAAGATATTGGTCTACATATTAGTGGCTCTTCTTTGTTTATGTTTTTATAGACAGGAATTATATCCGCTCTTTTCCACTCGAGACTTTCCACATTTTTAGTGAACATTAAGTTTTTCATATTGGTTCAATCAACTATTGGTTACATTCTTTTAGGATGTGTCCCACATACCCATCTGGGCCTGTTTCTTTTCTTTCATACATAGAGAAAATCAGACCATGATTTTACATTAATCAGAAGACACGTTGCATTTCTACTCTAGTCGAGGTTTGACGCGATTTTCGCATTGAACGCTTTCGCATTTCGTAATCAAACTTCTTATTCCTCGTTCCAACGCTGAAATTTTGTGCAAATCCTGTCTTCGTCAGTGAGAACCGAGTTACCAATCTTTGTGTCGTCTGCAAATTTACTAATGCGGTTATTGAGTCCAACATCCACGTCGTTGATGTAAATAATGAAGAGCACTGGGCCAAGAACCCGGTTCTCATCATATCCTGTATCTCTTTTCTTTCAATCCTAATTTTACTCGTCCCTGCTGTGTTCCCCTGTCTATGTGTATTCCTAAAATCTGACTCCTTTGTAAACACTTTCTGGAAAATTTCATTCAGTACAGTATCTCACTCATTTCTTTCAGATTTCGTATATTACATACAGTAAAACCTCACCATTTGCGCACTCACCATATGCGCCCTTTGCCATTTGCGCTGCCTTAATTTGCGGCCATCATCCCACCATTTGGGCAGGTGGTCTTGCCATTTGCGCACCTCGCCGCTATGGTAACGGCGTCTCACTGGCAGCAAAATGGCGTCCGCTGATCTGAGGACGTTTACTAGCAAAATGGCGTCCGTTGATCTTCTGAGGACGTTTACTAGCTATTTTGGCAGCAAAAGAGCGTCCGTTGATCTTCTGAGGACGTTTACTAGCTGTTCTGGCAGCAAAATAGCGTCCGTTGATCTTCTGAGGACGTTTACTAGCTGTTCTGGCAGCAAAATAGCGTCCGTTGATCTTCTGAGGACGTTTACTAGCTGTTCTGGCAGCAAAATGGCGTCCGCTGATCTTCTGAGGACGTTTACTAGCTGTTTTGGCAGCAAAATGGCGTCCGCTGATCTTCTGAGGACGATCACTAGCTGTTCTGGCAGCACAATGGCGTCCGCTGATCTTCTGAGGACGTTTACTGGCGTCCGCTGATCTTCTGAGGACGTTCACTAGGTAGTGTTCTGGCAGGACGTTTACTAGGTGTTCTGGCGGTAAAATGGCGTCAGCTGATCTTCTGAGGACGTTTACTAGGTGTTCTGGCAGCACAATGGCGTCAGCTGATCTTCTGAGGACGTTTACTAGCTGTTCTGGCAGCACAATGGCGTCAGCTGATCTTCTGAGGACGTTTACTAGCTGTTCTGGCAGCAAAATGGTGTCCGCTGATCTTCTCAGGACGTTTACTAGGTGTTCTGGCGGTAAAATGGCGTCCACTGGCGAGCTACAGCTGTCTACCACCCGCGCGCCCTCAGCCGCCAGTGAAGAACACTGCTAACGTACACATGTCGTTTCCCGCCATAACCTGATCGCCTCTCCTCGTCTCGGATGACTGCGATTATTCGACGTTTTCTGCCTCACCTTTGCACCACCATCATGCTGCAAGCAGCGTCATCGAAGCCTAAATCCCGGAAGAACCCGATGATGACCATAGCACAGGTGGACAGTGGAAGAAAAAATTGAGAGATTGGCCGGGAGTATGACGTGTTTCCTGCCAGCAGACCATTTTCTTTTTTTCTGGTAAGGGGGGGGGGTGGGGGGGGGGCATGACCGCCCATATGTATTTTTCCCCATAGGTTATTAAGTTCGCCATTTGCGCATTTGCCATTTGAGCACCTTCAGACCACCCATATGTGCGCAGATGGTGAGGTTTGACTGTATATTGTTTATTTTTAGGCAGATTGCACTTTCTTTTTTATTTATTGTTGTTAATATCTATAAAATAGCTTACGGTCTGTCTTACTTTTGTCAATAATATCCTTCTCACATTTTTTCTTATTATTCTCACAATTATTTTTTGACAGTTTATATTCTCCTTTGTTCCTCTGAGACATATTTTTCCTCATTTTCTTTCTTACTCTGTCCAACTCCTTTGCCCTTGCTCAGTTTTCATTGTACCTCTCATTCCTTCCCTTTTCTCTTGTTTTATACAAAGGTACATTCCCTTCAACAAGCTTGTTTGTATTCTCTTAAAAAGAAGTCATATTTACTCAGAGCATCTGTTAACCTTTTATTTCATCCCAATTTGTTCCATTCAAAAAACTTTTCAGATCCTTAAGTTTGTTTTTGCAGAGTTCCTCCTTGCCACCTTGTGCTTCTCATTTAGTTTATTTTCTATCCCTATTCCCTTTTCTATTTTCATTATCATGTGATCACTCTTGCCTACGGGACATAAATATATATTTTTTTCTAAATCCACTTCGCAGTCCACTTATTGACAGTTAAAATCTCCCACTATTATTAATTTTGTTCCTTTTCCTTATCAACTCTACTCTCTATGGCGGTATTTAACATTCCTCCATGCTCTTTGGGGGATGTATACCACCACTATCTTCACCAGCTCCCTACTTTTATTTAATACCTGCACATGATACTTCAGCATTACCTTTTCCTCATTCTTGTACCTTTATCACTTGTAACTCAGATTTTGTCATAATCATAACACCACCTCCTCTCCTACCATGCTATCTTTCCTCCATACAGAACGTTTACCTTCGATATTACATACTGTATCTTCTGATAGTTTAGTTTTGGCAAGGCATACCAGTTCTAATTTCCTCGGTAATATCCCATCTATATATGTGTACATCAATTCCACCTTATCCATTTCTTCCTCTACTTTTAAACATTTCTTCTTTAGTCTTCAAATTCAATTTCTCACATATCACTTCTTTATTTTGTCGTCCAGTACTCTCCCCCCCAAAAAATCCTTCTCCTGTGTAGACCTCTCCTCACTCCTCTTCTTTGCTTCCTCTCTTAATTCCATTAGCTTTTGCCTTGATTTTTAATTCAAACTCCTCTTCACATACACGTTCTTATATTCCTTTGTTTGTTTCATTCGAAAAGCTCTTACCAATACTATTTTCTCACTTTCTGCTCTTGATTTTTAACCTTGTTCAGTGAGCTGAGCCCCTTCTTCAACATATCTTCCAATCTGTGTCACATCCTCTACTTCCTCTTAAAAAAAAAATTCCTTCTCTTTGAAACTTTTTAGCGAACTAGTTCCTTGACCTTCTTCACCTCTTCCTTATCTCCATCTTTAATGGGATTTTTTCCTCCTTCCGTCCATATATCAACAAACTCATCTTTTTGTCTACAGCATTCCTGATCAGTGTCTCTTTTGTTTGTATAGCTTTAATTACTTCCTTCTCCATGTTGCTCTTTTCCTCTTGTCTTTGGTGCAATAATATTTCCCTAAAGGACACTTTCTCATTTTGTTGTTCATCTTTCATAATCTTTACCCCCTTGTCTGCTAGACCTTGAACATATTACTTAGTATCGTGTTTGCTACTTCCTTGTTTTATTTTCAATTCTTCATTTTCCCTCTTTATCTTCTCTATTTCTTTTTCTCTACTTTCTTTTATCTTTATTCAGGTGCTCCATTTGATCTTGAAGTCTCAAATTTTCTCTCTCCCATTCTGCTTGCTTCAGTTCAGGGTCACGCATCCTTTCCAGCATTTTCTCAATTGTCTCATAACTCATTACCTCTTTTTGCATTCCCCTCATCTCAACCTTTGCCTTATCTCCCTCTGCATTAGCTTCCTTCAATCCACATTATTATATATATATATATATATATATATATATATATATATATATATATATATATATATATATATATATATATATATATACGTATCTACGGATGACTCCGGGAACATTGGACTATTTACTGAATAAACTGAAAGTGTGGTTGACCAAAATGATAACCAACTTCAGAAAACCACTTAGTAAGGAAATGTTTAAAGTAAACCACAACCATGTATACATAGCACCTACCGTACATCAAATTTATTAAAAAGAGTAAACAAACCTGTCAGTACAATGTAACAGTACTGCTGGATAACACCTCAAAAATAAGTAACAAAAAGAAAAATAGCACCTATTATATCTTCGCTACTCATATCTGAGCTGGCGTCCCGCTAGCCACTGAGCGATTTAACCGACATGTTGGTTCACGTAGCTGGGAGGGTAGCGGGTTAGCCTTGAGGGAACCTGCTACCCGCGACCGGTATGGCCACTCGTATTAGATAACATGTGTTTGTTTTTACCTCTGACCCGCTAGGCATCCTGCTACCCTCTACCCTCCCAGGCAAATCGCGTGCAGTGTGGCCGCACCTTTAGAGTACAAGGTACAAATTTGGTCTTCCACCATTTCAGGGGAGCGTCCGCCATTAATAAAAAAAAAAAAAAAATAAAAAATAAATAAATAAATAAAAAAAAAAAAATCGGAAAAATCGAAAAAAATCACACGCCTCGGCTACCTTGTGGCAAAATATTATGAAGAAATAAGCAAAAATGACAGAGTTATGGCTGAATTCCCTCCCCCCATCCTCCGCCGTCTTTCGCTCGTCACTTACGTCACTCTAAAACACTTGCCTGCGCCATGACGGGCTTGGAACGAAATTCTACTGGTGCTATAGGCTGGCAAGTGACATAAAAAGGAAATAAAAAAAAGCAAAATATAAAAAACAAACAGATAAATAAATGAAAAGCTATATTCATACACAGGTGCATACTTAGTCATGTTTCAGCGTAAAAAAATAGCCTATAAAAATATTTGCGTTGTAATAAAAAAATACATCATTGGAAAGAGGAGCTGAAGCGTAAGCTTTTCATCATGAGATTTCTTTACAATCACGGGACAGTTCTCGGAAAAAAATATCGTTAAATTCACCAACAAAACTGAAAAAAATTCTCATCATTTAACAAAATCAAAATTGAAGAATTTTCCATGATGAATCTTTTAGATTCTGCTTGAAATTTCTTTGATATTTTTTTTCAGCAGCATAGGTCATTAGATGAGAGAGGAATTTCGAGTTGAAGTTTGTTAAAAAAGTACATTTTATTTTTTCCTGTTATTATGCATCGACATAGATTTGAAAGTAAGCGTTTATTATTTCCCCATAGTCATACATTTCACATGAATATGAGGAGAATCATACGTTAATTATTTAAGACATGGCGGACGCTCCCCTTAAAGGGCATTGCTAAATTAGTTCTGAGGCAGCTGTAAAGCACATGGCCTTGATGCTCATCTTTGTCTCACTGGCCCTTTAGTGCTCAACTGTGGTAAGAATCCATTACCCTGGGACATAGCAGGTGTGACATCCTAGCTACCTTAGCTTATATTCCTCAGGTCCTTCCAGGTACCTGTAAATATAGAGTATTATACAGTAAACCCTTGCCATAACGAACCACTTGGGAGGAAGAGGATGACATCTGAAAATCCATTACCGAAGGATCTATAATAATTATTATTTTTTTCACTATTATATTATTATTTTTTTTTCATCAGGGGAGGCAGCTCAAGGGCAATAAACAAAAAAACAACAACAAAAAAGACCACTAGATTCTGCTCCAACAAAAGAAAAAAGAATGGGAGACCAAAAGAGAAGTCATGCACTTTCTTGTGGAGGGGTGTCTTGATACTCTCCTCTTGAAAGAGGTCGTGGTAGGCAGGAGGAAATACAAACGAAGGAAGAGATAAAAGAATGAAGATGCTGGTTAACTCTTTTTGGTTATTTGAGCTGAAAGTTTGCTGTTTCTGACCATTTCCATAAATAATGAAGTTTGTTTGATATTTTAGATGAAAGATAAGGCACAGAAGGACAAGAGCAGTGGTGTTTATAGTGAGGCGGACAATGCTAGACTAACTAGATGCCACCGACTGGCTAGCTTTGTTTCCGCTGCTATTGACTGACACATACTATTTGGCTGACCCATCACTGAATTTATCCCCGCATTAACTGAACTTGCTTAGAAAATCCCCATATATACTGGAGTGGCCCCAAAAGTTCATTAAAGCTGAAATTTGGCACATAAAGTTCCATAAAAGCCAGGGTTTACTGTATAAGTCATATTAACTCAGTAAGATGGCATCAGTGATAGTTTTATTCATGCACATTCATTAAATCAGACACTAACTGTTTGTGTTTGTGCCAGTTAACACCATGAACAGTAAAGGCCTGGTGAGCGAGGGATGTGAACGTAGAGGTGATTGGGCCCCTGACATCCACACGCCAGTTAACCACATTTTCGTGCCTGACCAAGTAGGGGGACCAACCTATACCCTCATATTTGTCTTTAATACTTTCTGGGTCTAGGCTGCCAGCTGCATTTCCTAGTTCGTTAATCTCGTCCACCACCTGGCCTGTCCAAAATACATCCTCATACTCAAAGTAGACCATTTGTAAAGCAGCTTCTAGAAGGCGAGGAACCAAATCTGAAAGTAACATCAATATTAAACTACTTTCCAAAGACACAACCACCTTTTTTTATTGAAAGTGATTATATATTAGGAAGTTTTGTGTATCTGAGCCTACAGGATAAGAAATATTATTTACAAGGTACAAGCTCAGTCATACAAATATTCCCAAGAATCAGTGGGTGAATTTCATTGCCACTTGGTATTTCATTGAGGTAATTAGGTTTTCCTTGAATCCTGGCCACAGATATGTCATAGTTCAATATACTTTAAAAAAAATGGGATATTACAGGTAACTCGATTTACGCGAGTATTGTGTCCTTGAAGAGGTCGCGTAAATCAAAAACAATGTAAATCAAACAAGAGGTAGGTTTCTATCGAAAAATAAATATTCACTTCATTCAGTGGAGAGAGAGAGAGAGAGAGAGAGAGAGAGAGAGAGAGAGAGAGAGAGAGAGAGAGAGAGAGAGAGAGAGAGAGAGAGAATTACGTAGAATTACATAGAAAATCAGACCACACAGACCCCATGGTCCAGACTAGGTGATCTGTCCTTAAACCTAAGTGATTCTACATTAATCAGATGGCTCCAAAACGTTGCTTTTCTACTCTAGTTAATATTAAGTTCAAGGAAGTGACGGTCGAGCTTGTTTTTAAAGGAGTCAATCGTGTTACACTGGGCCACTGACGGTGGGAGCTTATTCCATTCTCGCACTACAACGTTGGTGAAGAAAAATTTGGTGCAGTCTGAATTTACTTGTCTACATTTGAGTTTTATGCCATTGTTCCTCGTTCGCAAAGTGTCATCGATCATAAACAGTTATGTTCTGTCTAAATTCGTGAAACCATTAAGTATTTTAAAACATTCGACCAGTTTTCCTCGGAGGTAACGTTTCTCAAGAGAGAACATGTTAAGGGTGGAAAGCCTTTCTTCGTAAGATTTGTAGCGCAAGGAAGGGATCATTTTTGTTGCCCGACGCTGAACACCTTCTAATTTAGCAATGTTCTTTGCATGGTGGGGAGACCAAAACTGTACCGCATATTCCAAGTGGGGTCTGACTAAACTATTGTAGAGCGGAAGTATTACATCTTTATTCTTGAATAAAAAGTTTCTTTTAATGAAGCCCAACATTCTGTTCGCTTTATTTGCTGCATCGATGCATTGATGTGAGAATTTGAGGTTTGACGCGATTTTGACCCCTAGGTACTTGAAGTACCTGGCACTTGTCTACGTTAAAGGGCATCTCCCATTTATCCGACCAAGCGGAAATTTTGAGCAAATCCTCTTGGAGGCTTTGCCTGTCTTCGTCAGTGTGAACCGAGTTACCAATCTTTGTGTCGTCTGCAAATTTACTAATGCGATTATTGAGTCCAATATCCACATCGTTGATGTAAATAATGAAGAGCACTGGGCCAAGAACCGAGCCCTGAGGAACGCCGCTAGTGACCGGCGCCCACTCTTGAGTTAAATCCATCAATCACCACTCTTTGTTGTCTGTTGCTCAACCAATTCGCGATCCATTGGCTTACTTGACCGTCAATACCTATTTGCTTTAATTTATAAAGTAATTTATGATGTGGGACTTTATCAAACGCTTTCTGGAAATCAAGAGACTACGTCCAGTGATTTGGTTACGTCATAAACTGAGAAGAGGTCGTTATAAAAGGTCAATAGGTTTGACAGGCAGGATCTCTTTTGTTATGGAAGCCATGTTGTGAATCCCCAATTAATGAGTGGCTTTCGAGGTAACTCACAATTTTGTCTCTAATTATGCTCTCGAGTAGCTTACCTACAATTGAAGTTAGACTAATGGGTCGGTAGTTACCTGGTATTTTTTTGTCTCCTTTCTTAAAAATCTGTGACACGTTAGCCTTTTTCCAATCCGAAGGGACGATGCCTTGTCGCAAGGACATATTGAATACGGTTGTGAGGGAGGAGAGTATTTCCTTCTTTGTTTCTTTAAGCAGTATAGGATATACTTTGTCGGGTCCGGGACTTTTATTTGTTTTAAGTGAATGGAGAGCTTTAAGGACTTCATCGGTTGTTATTTCAAAATTAGGCAATGCATGCTCGAGATTTACAATAGTACTATTGTTGGTGGTAGTGGGAGGAAGACTGTTAGTATTAAACACCGAGGAAAAGTAATTGTTTAAGAGGTTTGCAATGTGTTGGCTGTCAGTCACTAGTGCACCGTCGCTGTTTGTTAAAGGTCCAATACCACTTTTGATCGCCTTTCTGTTGTTTATGTAACTGAAGAAAGATTTCGGATTATTTTTACAGTTGGCTGCAATATTTTCTTCATATCTACGCTTTGCCTGACATACCAATCTTTTTACTCGTCGCCTGGCATCATTATAAAGTCTAATATTTTCGGGCGTGCTTTGTTCTTTCTTTAACCTGTAAAACAATTTTCTCTCATTGACTGATTGTTTAATTTCGCTATTAAACCACGGTGGGCTTTTATTAGTGTTAATTCGCTTCTTGCACAAGGGGACAAATGTGTTCTGCTGAGTGAGTAAGTGATTTTTAAAGCTTAGCCAGGTGTCCTCTACGTTGCCGTCATCTGATAGTTGTATTTCTGTTTGTTTTTGTCGGATTTCTGCGATGTTAGCTCTTTTGAAATTGGGCACCTTTTATTTACTTTATTTTCAGTCACTGATGATTGAGCTCTAATGTCGACGCGCACTTATTTATGATCGCAAGAACCGAGGTGTTCTCCTACCGTGACATTACTGACTAGGTTATCTTGGGGCGTTATAACAAGGTCGAGTATATTATTTTGTCGAGTTGGTTCAGAAACCATTTGGCTCAGATAATTTTCTCCTAGAAATTCGATCATTCTCTGTGACTCGCCTTCTGTACCTGACAGTGTTGCCCAGTCGATATGGGGGAGGTTAAAGTCTCCTAATATCAGTGAGTCATTGTTATTAAGTGACTGCCTTAAGACGCTGTACATTTCAAGGTCGTCATCGAGTGATTGCCCAGTAGGTCTGTAGGTGACAGATATATTTAAATTGACTTTTGCAATGTTTACTCGCACGCACAAATGTTCAACATTACTGTTTCTTGGTGTTTTGTCAGTGGGTTGCAAATAGTTTTTGACAAAAAGGGCGACGCCACCGCCTCTACGGTTTACACGATCTTTGTTGAAGAGTCTGTAGCCATCTATGTTGTATTCGGAACTTAAATCAATATTTGTGGTGTCGATGTTTCGGTTATAGCAATTATGTCAAAATTTTCTGTTAGAGCAAGACATCTCAGTTCATCAAATTTGTTTCTTAGGCTACGCGCATTGAAACTAAGGATTTTTAAGTTATCTAGAGGCTTGGTAATAGAGGTGGTGGTACTTGCGGGATCACGGTTACGGGTTTGTTGCGATGCATGGCGTCTATTTACACGGGCGGGGTGGAGGGACGTGGCTGAGGGTCGTTTTTTGATCGGGTGTCACGTACTGCGTCGTTGAGGAGCCTTCCGAATCTAGCTGCCCCGATGGGAGATAGGTGTAATCCGTCCCTGTGGAAGAGCTCAGTTTGTCCGTAGAAATTGTCCTAGGCGTTGAAGAACTCCACGTCAAGCTCCCTGCAAAGAGTGAAAACTCCCTGCAAAGAGGAGAGAGAGAGAGAGAGAGAGAGAGAGAGAGAGAGAGAGAGAGAGAGAGAGAGAGAGAGAGAGAGAGAGAGAGAATATCCATATCACCGAAATATCCACTCAGGCACTCAGTCTCAGCCTCACTCGTGTGAGGAAGAAATGAGGGACACCATGAGCGACTGGCTAGTATTGGTACCGGTACCGAGCAGTCTGGTACCGGTGCCGTACCGTATAGTTGGTACCATTAATACCGGTACTGGTACCGGTACCTGCCCACCCCTTTTACTGAGTAGTGTGGCAGCGTGGGTACTGTATTGTTGTTCAAGTGGCGCGCGAAAAGAACTGAGCTTAGCTGTGTGCCCGCGGCGCCGTGTGAGTCCAGTTGCGTGAGACATCTGGTGGCCACTCCATCAAATATCGCGTATAAGTGAAAAAACATGTAAAACAAACATTTATTTGGATTTTGGACCACGCATTATTTAAAAAACGCGTAAACCAAACTCGCGTAAATCGAGAGTTACCTGTAGAAGCTTTACTGAATCCTGTAAAAATATTAGTTGTTAAGAACACACACACACACACACACACACACACACACACACACACACACACACACGTCGGTCAGCTGCCGACCTGTGTGGACGGGAGAGACGGAGCTCCAGAAGATTTTCGTTTTTTAGCTTTTAGCTTTTTAGCTTTTTAACTTTTTGACTTTTAACGTTTTACCTATTTCACCCTACTGGCACTGGGAGGACGCGGGAAGACGGAGCCCCGAGGGATTTTAAAATTTTCAAATTTTTGTCTTTTTGACAACGTTTTAGCTTTTTAATGTTTTGCCTATAAACTGTGACATACGGGGGAGGGCATTACTGGCGCTTCTCCCGGAAAGAGGTTGGGAGGAGGGGAGGAGGAGAAAGTGTTGTATTAGTGGATTGTGGAAGAGAAAATGGAGAACCGTACCGAGAACGAGATTGGGCTGTTTACGCCGCCATCACGTAAACAAAAGGTAGTGACTGATTTTTCGGGATTCGAGGAAAAGAACAGTTAGGTACCAAATAGATTATTGCAGAGAAGAGTGAAAGGGTTGGAGAGTGATTTTGAAGTGGTGATGAAGATGGTGAGTGAGTTTAGAAGGGAGAGAGAGGAGGACATGAGGAAAATAAGTGATCTAGAAGCGAAAGTGGGGGAGTTTAAATTCAGCTGATAAAATGCTCAGAGGAGATAAAGGAAAGCGTGGATTCGGTGGAAAAGATGATAAAGGAGCGGGTTCGTGATTTAAATGATAAAATATCGAAAGAAATGAAGGAGTTTTTTTGGAGAGTAAAGGATATGAAAGTGAGGAAATGGTTCATGGTGACGAGAGGAAGGAGAGAAAAAATCTAACAGAAACAGAGGAAGGATGGAAAGTGTCATATACGAATTTCAATGGAATAGTGTCATCGTGGATAGAGTTTAACGACTATTTGAGACACAAAGAACCTGATATTGTGGGGCTGACGGAAACTAAGTTGTGTGACCCAATTGAGGTGGTGGGGATTGGATAAGGTGCATACAATATATGGAGGAGACACTGAAAGAGAAAACAGGGAGGAGGTGTGAAATAATGTGATGTTGCTGGTAAGGAAAGGCATTAGGGTGGAGGAGGTGATTGAGGGTGAAGGCTTGGCAGAGGTACTGAAAGTGAAAATTGTGGGTGCTGAAGGAAGAAGGAGGCAGTATGTAGTAGGGTATGTGCCACCAAGAACCAATGCATGGAAGGTCCGAGAATATGAACAAATGATACAAGACACGGTGAGTTGCCTGGATAGAATGTTGAGAGAGTGTGAGAGAATAATTATAATGGGTGATTTTAATTGCAAGAAGGTAGAATGGGAGGATTGGCAGACGCAGGGAACAGAAGAGTCGTTGGGAGGAAGACTCCTGCAACTGGCAATGGAACATGTACTGACTCAATGGATTAAGAAACATACTAGATTCGGGAAAGAAGGCGAAGCATCAAGACTAGACCTGGTATTTAGCAAGGAGCCGGAAGTAATAGAAAATCTTAAAGTAGATTGTCCAATAGCAAAGAGCAACCTTGCGGTTGTGTAATTTGAAGTAAGATAAAAGAGAACGATTGACCGAAAAGAGGATCACAAAATTGGGAGAAGTAACTACTGTACATATTAGCATGATAACTTTTTTTGAAAATGGAAATTGGAGTGGGCTGTACAAAGCCAAGAGTACACAGGATAAGTGGGAAGAGTTTTTGAAATTATACAAGGAAGCCGAAAGGTAACCAAAAAGGATGTTAGTAAAAAGGAGTGGTTTAACAAAAGATGCGAGGCAGCCAGAAAGAGAAAGGAGGAAGCTTGAAAGGGATGGAGGAGACAAAGAAGAATCAACTCGTGGAACGATTTCAAGCAAGCAAGGAATGAATATACAAAGATTAGAAGAGAAGAAAAACGGAAATATGAAAAAGATATAATCGACAAGTGCAAAGACCAGCCCAAACTATTCAATAGACATATGAACAGCAAATTAAAGAATAGAGAAACAATCGATAAACTGAAAATGGATAGAACTACATATGAGGACCCAGCAGAGATGGCAGAAGTGATGAACAACAGCTTCCATAGAGTTTTCACAAAAGAAGACGAATTTGTACAACCACCGGGCCAGGAAAGAGGAAGGGTTATGCAGGAGATACAGTTAACAGTACAGGAGGCCAAGGAAAGCTTGAACAAGCTGAATGTAAGAAAGGCGACGGGGCCGGATGGAGTATCAAGGTAGATCTTGAAAGAATGTAGTGAGCAACTTGCTGAGAAACTGCACTCCATAATGAGCGCCTCCCTGAGTGAAGGAAGGGTACTACAAGATTGGATGAGAGCAAACATAGTACCAATTTATAAAGGAGGAAAGAGAGAGGACCCATTAAATTACAGACCGGTATCACTCACTAGTGTGGTTGCGAAGATATGTAAGAGACTGGTTAAAAACAGGTGGTCGGATTTCTTAGTAAGTGAGAAAATTATCTCGGATTGCCAGTTTGGATTCAGAAGAGGGAGATCTTGTGTCACCAGCTTGTTGTGTTATTACTCAAGGGTGACAGATTTAATACAAGAGAGAGAAGGCTGGGGGGATGGAGTGTACCTGGATTTGAAAAACCCATTCGACAAAGTACCGCACAGAAGACTTATTTGGAAAATTAAAAATAGGGGTGGAGTGGGTGATGGACTGATTAAATGGTTGGAGGACTTCCCAACTAACAGGGAAATGAGGACGATGATCAGGGACAAGGTTCCCAACTGGTGCCCTGTGATGAGTGGAGTCCCGCGAGGTTTGGTGTTGGCGCCAATAATATTTGCTGTTTATATAAATGATATGGTGGACAGAGTGTCCAGCTATGTGAATTTGTTTGCAGAGGTTGCAAAGGTATTGAGACGAGTGAAAAATGTGAAGGACTGTGAGGCATTGCAAAGGGACCTGGATAGAATTTGGGAGTTTAGTGGTACATGGCAGATGGAGTTCAACTTTGGGAAATGTAAAAAAAATGGAGTTTGGTAGGAGCGGTAGAAGATGTGAATATGATTTTAAGATGGAAGTGAGATAATATGCAGAGGAGTGGAGGAAAAAGATTTGGGAGTAACTATCTCAGAGAACATGTCACCGGACAAACATAGGGTAGGCGGTGGCCGAACTGGTAGCGTGCTGGGCCCACATTCACCGCGTGATGGACGACGCGGTTTCGAATCCCCACGCTACCACCTCGGATTTTTCAGTCACCGCCGAGTGGCTTAAAACTACCCACATGCTGTCCTGAAGACCACCCATCAACCCGGACTCTAGAGGAAGCCGTCCAAGCGAATCAAGAACGAGTTCCGGGGGGGAAGCATGAGTCAATACAAGATGGCGCCACTATAAACACTCGCCTGCGCCAGAACGGGCTGGGCCGACCATCAGGCCCCACCGGGAAGAAGCCTACCGGCGCAATAGGCCGCAACATAAAAAAAAAAAAAACACACACACATCAGGATAACGGGACAAACTCTGCATTTGCTGAGGAACATAAGGACGGCATTTGTGTACTTGGATGAGGAGATGATAAAGAAAATAATAGTTACAATGATAAGGCTAAGGTTGGAGTATGCAGCAGTGGTCTGGTCTCCTCACAGAAAGAAGAACATAAGGAAGCTGAAAAGAGTGCAGAAAGTGGCAATTAAGATGGTACCAGAACTTCGAGATCGGACTTATGAGGAGAGACTCAATAGAATGGGGCTCACAACCCTGGAGAAAAGAAGAGAAAGAGGAGATCTGATAGCGGTGTACAGGGTGACGAAAGGAGTGGACCTGTGTGTGTGGAACGAGAGAGAAAACGAGAGGACATGGAAAGAAGTTGAGGGCGACCACGTGTAAGAGAGATGTGAAAATGTTTAGCTTCCCAAACAGAAGCATTGAGCTGTGGAATAGACTGGAGGAGGAGTTGGTTTTTGCAAGAAACATTCATGATTTTAAGGAAAAGTTGGATAAGAGTGGATATGGAGACGGGACAGCGCGAGCAAAGCTCTTCCCGTATGTCACAAGTAGGTAAATACAACTAGGTAAACATTCACACCCACCCACACACACACACACACACACACACACACACACACACATTTTACACTAAAATTTCATGTATACCAGTTGTCAAGACATAGGCCGGACCCATGGCAAAGGGGGGGAACTTAGTAAGAGGCACATGGCGGCGAGTCACAACAACTGAAGGGGATGTCCTCAGTGCTGCGCCCAGAGACCCCATAAGTCCACGGAATGGTATACAGTTAGTGCATACCTGGAAAGAAAGGGTAAGAGAAAGAGAGATTTATATAGATTTACCTAGATATTTAGACCATACAGACCCTATGGTCCAGACTAGGGGGTCTATCCTCTTACCTAAGTGAGACCATCAAACGATCTCTAAAGGTTTGCATTTATGCTTTAGCAAATGTTAAGGTGGAGGATTTGGTGGTCAATTTTGTTTTTAAATTAATCTGTTGTGTTGCACAATCACTGAAGGCAACAGTTTATTCCATTACTGTATGTCAACAGTGGTGAAAAATAATTGGCGTAGTCAGTTTTTTTACTGCAAGGGAGGCAGCTCAAGGGCAAAAAACAGACAAAAAAAAAGGCCAGCTAGGCACTTCTCCAGCAAAAGAAAAAAAAAAGTGAAAGGCCAGAACAGAGGTCATTTTCAGAAGGAGAGGTGTCTTGTTAACTTGAAAGAGGTAAGTCATAGGCATGAGGCAGTATGGTTTAACATCAGAAGGAATGATGGAATGAAAATGCTGGTCAACTCTAGCACAAGGGCTTTGGACAGAATAGTGACGAGCATGAGTAGAAAGTTGTGTGCAGTGGGGCTACAGGAGGGGAGGAGGCAATTAGTTTGCAAGTTCAGAAGAGCAGTCAGCATGAAAATATCGATAGAAGATAGAAAGAGGTACAACAGTGTGGTGGAATTTAATAGGTAGGAGACTGTCAGTAAAAGGAAGAGGGTTGGTAATATGATGTACACTCCATATGAGGGCAGACAAGGTCCATTTATATGGACAGCATCTGAGAGGGGAAAATAACAGGTGGAGACCATGCAGAAAGCCTAACCTTGAGGAAGCTAATTTAGCAAGAGATGAATTAGGAAGTTTCCAGTTAAGATTTTCAGTTAAGGATAAACCGAGAATGGTTATTGTATAAGAAGGGTACAGCAGAGTGTTATCGAAGAATAGGGGAGAGGTGTCTGGAAGATTGTGTTAAGTTGACAGGTTGAGAAATGGAATTTTTGAGGCATTTAAGGATGCCAAGTGCCTCCTGCCCCATTCAAAAACGATTGCAAGGTCTGAGGTTAAACGTTCTGCAGCGTCCAGCTTAGAGTCTCTAAATTCCTATTGTGAGAGTCTTTTATTAAAAGATTTTGAATAATGCAGAGTTGTCATCAGCATTGGAGTGGATTGGACAGTTTGTTTTGGAAAGATCATTAAACAGTGAATGAATTTTTAGGTGATATACAAATTTGTCTGATTAAATATATGTGTGTGTGTGTGTGTGTGTGTGTGTGTGTGTGTGTGTGTGTAATTCATCACGGACTGATCACGAGCTGGACTCGTAATCGCCAGCAGGTACCCTCCCGACATGAGCAAGTGCTCTTTTATAGTCGATCTATGGGTACTGCCCGAACCTCACACACCACACCCCCCATCCCCATCCCCCTTGCTCAAGAGGGGACAGTAACCACTCCTAGTCAACGGAAAGAATCCGGCCTGAGCGGGCTCGAACCGCCGCCCTGTCAGGCTGTGAAGCCTGTGTGTGTGTGTGTGTGTGTGTGTGAGAGAGAGAGAGAGAGAGAGAGAGAGAGAGAGAGAGAGAGAGAGAGAGAGAGAGAGAGAGAGAGAGAGAGAGAGAGAGAGTAGTGGAAACTAAATCACAAAGCGATCAAAGAAGTATGATACCAGCCAAAAGTCTGAGTTCAGGTTCAGGTGGAGAATTTTGGCATTTTAACAACAGTATGAGAATGTATACCACACAGGAATATTGGCGACGTTTCAGTATGAGACACCCTTTTTGCCCTGTGCTGTCCCTGTAAAGAGAAAACCCTTTGGTGTTAGCTTGCCTTGAGCTTCATTTTGCTCCTGGCGTAAAGTGAAGTCCCACCTGCTGCCGCTTACCTTTCCAAGCACCGTGTAGTTCCTGGTAGTGTCCAACAGCCTTAAGAGCCTGTCCACATTCACATAAACATCATCGTCGACTTTTGCAACATAAGCAGAGGCAGGACAGTTTGTGGCAACCCAATGGAGTAGGTGGGCGGTCTTAAGGGTAAGAAGTGGATAGGCCTCCTTGGTAGCTGCTATCACTATGTCACCCCACACCTTGCTCTCCTTTAGCACTCGTCTCCGTAAGGGCTCTTCCTTTGGGTTCGACAAGAAAAACCCGTATGCAACTCCCATGTTGGTGAAGGTTTTCCTGAAGTTGTCTCGAACTGCATCACGAGCGGAGCGATTATTCAGTCTAGAATTGAATAAGATGATGATTTTTGTATTCGCTTTACATAGTCTTGAGTTCTCGATGATGAACTGTGGGTGGAAAACGTCAGACATCAATGCATGTCTGACGAAGGACTTGTATTTCATGTAATAATCTTCATACCAATCATAGTAATTGTCCACAGAATCTTCATCTTCCTCGTCATAAGCTTGATCGTCCTCTGCATTCAGTGTCAGGTTGTTTTTTAGTAGTTCCTGGTAAGCTGAACGAACGAAATGCAGCTTCGCGTTTCGCCCTTCGCCACCACAGTCTGTAGTTGGGATAAGTTGCCTATGAATATCTTTCCCAATTTACAACGCAATCCAAACTCCACAATACTATAGGAAAGAAATGTCATTGTCATTAAAGTTACTGTGAAGAATCAATATTCATGACATGTAACATGTGTATTAAGAAATCACTCCTGTAGTGCCTTACCTCGTGATGAAAGGATAAAGATGGTGCCGATGATGATCCAAGATAGACCCCACGAACATCTTCCAGCCATTACCGCTTAGCATTGTTATTGTTCTAAACTTCCTGTCCGTTGCTTTCCCTGCCGCCTATGTAACCATAACAGTTAATGTCATTTGTTTACATATTTCATCATCCCTTCAAACGACTCGGTGTGGTTTTCTGGAATAGACGGGTTGATGGAGTTATTTAAAATGGTTGCTACTCAAGGTATGCAAGTGTTCCATACGGTAGGGCTGCTGCCCATACATGTATCGGTACTAACGGCACCGGCTGTACGATACGGTATCAGGAGTACCATACTGCTGCCATGGTGCCATCTCCCCCTGCGTTGTTGCCGCCTCCTTCTTGCCTCCATTATTTTATTGATGTAATTTTTCTTGTCGGTATCTTTTTTTTTTTTTAATGACTAATGTCTTTTGTTATTGTTATTAGACTATGAGTCTCTCCATAATTACTATATATGCTGATTTTCTTATCGAAAAAGTAAATATTCAGAGAGAGAGAGAGAGAGAGAGAGAGAGAGAGAGATTTTCCCCTTGAGCTGGCAATCTGTTCTCGATGCATCTCAGCTGCATATGTGTGTGTATATATATATATATATATATATATATATATATATAGAGATATATATATATATATATATATATATATATATATATATATATATATATATAAAACGCTTAGCCTCAGACCTTACTATTAATTCCGATTGGGGCAAGAGGAACCTGGTGTCCTTCAACGCCTCAAAAACACAGTTTCTCCACCTATCCACTCGACACAATCTTCCAAACAACTATCCCCTATTCTTTGACAACACTCAGCTATCACCTTCTTCAACACTAAACATCCTCGGTCTATCCTAAACTCAAGATCTCAACTGGAAACCTCATATCTCTTCTCTTACTAAATCGGGTTCCTCGAGGCTGGGCGTTCTGTACCGCCTCCGCCAGTTCTCCCCCGCACAGTTGCTATCCATTTACAGGGGCCTTGTCCGCCCTCGTATGGAGTATGTATCTCATGTGTGGGGGGGCTCCACTCACACAGCTCTCCTGGACAGAGTGGAGTCAAAGGCTCTTCGTCTCATCAGCTCTCCTCCTCATACTGATAGTCTTCTACCTCTTAAATTCCCCAGCATCTTCACTCTTTCATCCCTCACGCTGGTAAACTCTGGAACAATCTTCCTTCATTTGTATTTCCTCCTGCTTACGACTTGAACTCTTTCAAGAGAACGGTATCAGGACACCTCTCCTCCCGAAATTGACCTCTCTTTTTGGCCACTCCCCTGACTTCTATTCAGGAGCAGTAAGTAGCGGGCTATTTTTTAAATATTTTTCTTTACGCCCTTGAACTGTCTCCTTTGCTGTAAAAAAAAAAAAAAAAAAAAAATATATATATATATATATATATATATATATATATATATATATATATATATATATATATATATATATATATATATATATATATATATATATATATATATATATATATATATATATATATATATATATATATATATATATATATATATATATATATATATATATATATATATATATATATATATATATATATATATATATATATATATATATATATATATATATATATATATATATATATATATATATATATATATATATATATATATATATATATCAATATATATATATAAATATCAATATATATATATATATATATATAATGCTGAGGAACAAGGATGGGGTATTCGTATTCGGTATTCGTATTCGAATACATTCGAATACAGTATTTGGGTGTAGGGGAGAGCGGTGATGATTCGGCCCCTTTTTAGAAAAATATTTTTAGAAAAAAAAGTTTAAGAAGTAGTGTAATTTTGTTGATCTCAAAATGTTCCTTCATCATTTGGCTCTTTAGGCTGCTAATTTGACACCCGTAGCTATTTCCAGTTTTCAGATGCAGGTGATGAAAGACAAGTTTCTAAATCGTCCGAACCATCCCCACCCGTGGTGATGGTTCGGCCAGGGGGGTGGGATGGTACGGACACTCATAATACTCGCCATAATATTAATATAACTTAAGTTTGATTGGCAACTTCTAGGTTAGGATGATAACCAGACGCCCCAGATTTTAATGGTTCGTCCCGGAAATGTCCTGGATTTCATGCACTGTTCCGGAATTTATTTATTATTTTTTTTTTTTTTATTAAAGCGTCCCGGATTTCACTTCAAGTACAACACCCCTGTCCCCTCCTCCGCAGCTGTGGAGAGATTGTTCAGCTTGGGCTCTGACGTCCTCAGGCCCAAGAGGTCATCCCTGACTCATGATAACTTTGAGAAGCTGGTGTTTGTCAATGGAAACATGAACCTCTTGAAGGGGAAGTGGCTGTGTCAGAGGGAGGACTTTGTATTTTGCTGTTTTAAAACTTCTGTTACATATAAAAAATATATATATATATAATAAATAAATATATATATATATATATATATATATATATATATATATATATATATATATATATATATATATATATATATATATATATATATATATATATATATATATATATATATATATATATATATATATATATATATATATATATATATATATATATATATATATATATATATATATATATATATATATATATATATATATATATATATATATATATATATATATATATATATATATATATATATATATATATATATATATATATATATATATATATATATATATATATATATATATATATATATATATATATATATATATATATATATATATAATATATATATATATATATAAATTGTAAGGTAATTTTATCGGAAATTATGTTTTCAACTACCAATAAAGGGTTAGCGGACTAAAAAAATGGTTAGCGGACTGTTGCGGACTTCATTAGTGGACTAAAAAAAATATTAGCGTAAGCATTACCGGATTTGCGATAGCTGACCGGCGAAGCCGAAAAATTTGCGGATTAGTGATTAGCGGAATACCCAACAAAGTTAGTGGAATTGTGAATTGCGGACTAACAAAAAATTAGCGGGTGCCCACCACAGAGTTATATACCTAGAACGCGCGAGCCAGACACTTGGGTGCGGCAACCGGAAGTACCTCGGCCGCCATCTTTGGGAGCCCAGTCTAACCAACTCTGTGCTCCAGCCGGGAACTTCAAAGTGAAGGTAAGTGGTGGGTGGTGATGGTGGTGGTGGTGGTGATGGTGGTGATGGTGGTGGTGAGAGAGAGAGAGAGAGAGAGAGAGAGAGAGAGAGAGAGAGAGAGAGAGAGAGAGAGAGAGAGAGACTGACGTGACATATGACAACTCAGGTTTTATACTCTCTCTCTCTGTTTATGAAAACCACCATAACCAAGACCACCACCGCCACCACCATTATCACGTACCACCACCACCACCACCATTATCACGTACCACCACCACCACCACCACCACCATCATCATCACCACCATCATCACCACCACCATCATCACCACCACCACCACCACCATCACCACCACCACCTTCACCACCACCATCATCATCATCATCATCATCATCATCATCATCATCACCACCATCATCACCATCACTACCACCACCATCAAAACCACCACCACAGAGTGAGGGAAAGTGGGCTCCCCTAGATGGCTGCCGGGCCAGGGTAGCTTGCCCACCTCTGTCAGCCACACACAAACAATCTCTCTCTCTCTCTCTCTCTCTCTCTCTCTCTCTCTCTCTCTCTCTCTCTGTCTCTCTCCTTGCTAGGCAGGCCGCTTCCATTCATACTTACGCAATATTACATATAGCACATACAGCACTATTATAGAGTACATACATACATACTTTTACAAATTTACCCAGATACATCCTACATAGTCACTATGTAAAAATATCTCCCTCCTCCTACCCTTCCGCAAACTTTTGACACATTAGGTTGGGTAAATTTGAAAGAAAATGAATAGAAGATGTAATTTTAGTAGATAATTAAGTAAACATGCATTAATTAATTTTCTTCAACTTCGCAAACTCTGTACTCGGTAGTCTGCACTCTCCACTGAGTCTGTGACCCTCTAATGTTTCAAGTATATCCGCCACATCCTGTTTGTGTGTGGTGGGGATGTGGTGGGGAGGCGGATATTTACTTCACAAATGCGGATGCGTAGGCGGATGCGGATGTTTAATTTTTTAAAATTGCAGATGCGGATGCGATTGTGAAAAATTATGCGATGTTCCGCGGATGCGGATGCGGATATCCGATAATATATATATATATATATATATATATATATATATATATATATATATATATATATATATATATATATATATATATATATATATCTCTCTCTCTCTCTCTCTCTCTCTCTCTCTCTCTCTCTCTCTCTCTCTCTCTCTCTCTCTCTCTCTCTCTCTCTCTCTCTCTCTCTCTCTCTCTCTCTCTCTCTCTCTCTATATATATATATATATATATATATATATATATTACAAAAACACACACACACACACACACACACACACACACACACACACACACACACACACACACACACACACACACAGTAGCGAACTTTCAGATAACGAACAGTTTGTTGGGCTGGAGCTGCCAATGTGGTGAAGAGTGGCACAAATTTTATCAGCAAAGTGGTTTAACTTCCTTTGCAACGAACACGGTACAGCCGTATATTGCTGGAGATGCTTCTATGGTGGTGAGCTGTGACGGCCCGCCACGCTGCCAGAAGGCTCCACCTCACCACTGGGGCCGTGCTTTTCCTCCTCAGAACATTTCGGGAGATTTTTCCTGCTTCATCGTTTACGTTACTCTTTTCTTAGCGCGAATGTTTTTAATCAATTTTTTTTTAAACCAATATATTTTCCATGAATCTTTTGACATGGCAAGTACAGTTACACACACACACACACACACACACACAGAGAGAGAGAGAGAGAGAGAGAGAGAGAGAGAGAGAGAGAAGGGGGGCTATGGGGTGGCCTAGATATGCCGTGTCGATAACAGTTGCCACCGACTTTCTGTTAGGCTGGCAAATACAGATAATGTGTCCTTTAATAATAATGTCATAATGTTCCAACCTTTTCAAATAAGTTCGTGAAGTACTTTTTCCGGCAAAGTGACTAACGATCGAGGTTATCACCGAGGGAGGGGACAACGGAACTCTTGACTGCAATGTTGTGTAGTAAGATAACAACGATCTGTATATTTGATTGAGTTGTAGGGAGTTCTGGGTGGTGGTGTGAAGTTTTTGAGGTCGGCTGTAGTGTCGGTGAGGTTGTTATTCTTGTTCATGATGCTACACCTACTACGTACTGCCAGCATAATCATTACTAAACACTATAATCACTACTACTACTACTACAACAACTTTTTTAGCTAAGACCACAAATCTTTCTTGTCCGTCCGCTTACTTATCACGTCGCCATATCCATAGCAGATCCTATGACATACATTTTTTCGCAAATATCTTTCAAACGAAGACTCTTGACTGTGATGACAAAACCTGCGTGAGCCACTTACACATTCCAATAGGTGAGGCGTGACGTATTTATGACATGTATCCACCAACTACCTCCACCCATGGATTCCCCTACTCCCATCCTTCAATTTCCCTCCCTCCTACCCTCCTCCTCCCCCGCCCTCTTTCCCCTCCATACCTCTCTCTCTCTCTCTCTCTCTCTCTCTCTCTCTCTCTCTCTCTCTCTCTCTCTTTTGCACTGTACACGAGATAAGAATCCATGCACACGTGTGACTTGAATTAATTAATGGCAGATAAATAGAAATTATATCCCGTCTGCATCAGCATCAACAGTGATGAGGAGGATGATCTGTTTGTCGATGGTGATGAATATTAAAGTAACATATGTGGACAGTTATTTACATTATTAATCCACCCATCATATACTCGCTCTCTATGTTTGTATGCTTTGATTTTTTAACATATCTCCATGAACCCATATCGTATGGTAGTCTCTTCCTAACATCAGAATAGATTATTCATATATTTCTCCAATTTCATTTCACGTTTTTACTCTGCAATGAATTCCCGCTTCAATTCCACCCTTATTCCTTTTCGTCTCTTTCGCGACTTCCCATAAATGATCAAGCGTCAGCTACGTACTTCATCCCATCATACACTCAACGTAACCTGTGGGAAGGAGGGTCATATACTCGTAAATCGTGCAATGGTTGTATAATTGTCAAACAAACCTCATACAGCACTTAAGCAACATCCAGTTACGCTGGAACAGGAATCAGGGTCGTGTGCATAAAACACCAGACCATACTTAGCATATACTTTCGAGTTATCCGCCATTATGGACAAGTCATTTGTGTGCATAGCTTCACATCTCATGAACACCGAGAGAGAGAGAGAGAGAGAGAGAGAGAGAGAGAGAGAGAGAGAGAGAGAGAGAGAGAGAGAGAGAGAGAGAGAGAGAGAGAGAGAGAGAGAGAGAGAGAGAGAGAGATTTTGATTTGATTTGATTTAATACATTTATTGAGATATACACATACATATAACAGTATACATATATAGTCTAAAAAGGATGAAGGTACCTTTGTTGACTTCACCCCAACCCTGCTGTATTGTGTCTTAACATTACCTTCCAGAGAGAGAGAGAGAGAGAGAGGTATGGCAGGGCCATCTTCACTGGGGGGGTGAGTAGGCCGTGACGTAGGCCAGGTAGTGCTAGGTAGTGTCGGGTCAGCTGCGGTCGGGAGAGGTCACGCTCTCTGTTTTGTGCATTATTGACTCCGAAAACAGTGAAAAACTTGTAAACGTTAACATTATTTGTGCCTCATACCAAGATAATACTGCCATACAAGTGCTGTGTGCTTTACTGTGAAGGAAACTTCAAAAGTGGACCCAGAGTGATCGTGTTTTCCTTCCCATAAGATAAGGAGGTGTCCGCCAAGTGGCTGCGTGCCACCAACTAAGCAACAAACAAATTAAGTAACTACATGATATGTTCAGCATTGTGAGATAAGCATAGTCAGTACAGTTAGTAGGTATAAAATCCATTGCGGGTGTATTAAATTAAGGAAGATGAGGGTTTGTCAAGCATTATAACAGCCAATAATAAAGTTTATAAAATACCCTGTGTTACACATGTATTATATATGAATATGAATATTCATTGATGTGAATACATGAACAAGATCTGTTATGAGAGGAATGTGACTTATATGATTATGTATATGGTATGACTAATTACTGATGAATATAGTATGAACATGATGTGATTCTTTAGATATGCTATGCATAATATATGTGGAAAAAAGAATAATATGATATAATTATATGAATATAAACATTAAACATGGATATGAATAAAGATGCAAAAGATATGAATATAAACATTAAACATGGATATGAATAAAGATGCAAAAGATATGAATACATAATATGAATAAAATATGCTTATATGAGATGAATGAGAAATGAATATGAATAACTATATAACTATATAACTATAACTATAACTATAACTATAACTATATATATATATATATATATATATATATATATATATATATATATATATATATATATATATATATATATATATATATATATATATATATACACACACACACACACACACACACACCATGTTACTGAGATGTGATAGGCTATTATGAATATGAATGTGATGTGATTATAAAGAGTATTTGATACGGCATGGATACGATGAAAAACATATTATCTGATGTGAACATGAATGTGTTATAGTGTGTATATATGAACTTGAATATCATACGATATATATGGTATCTATATATATAAATGATATGATATGAATATTACAACCGGTTTCAATAAACGGCAAAGCCTTGCTTCGTGGCCAGGTATACGAATCATTATACTGTGTGTGTGTGTGTGTGTGTGTGTGTGTGTGTTAGAGACGAACACAAATTATACTGTACCATTATACGGTGTGTGTGTGTGTGTGTGTGTGTGTGTGTGTGTGTGTGTGTGTGTGTGTGTGTGTGTGTTACACACGAATTATACTGTTCCATTATACGGTGTGTGTGTGTGTGTGTGTGTGTGTGTGTGTGTGTGTGTGTGTGTGTTACACACGAATTATACTATACCATTTTACGGTGTGTGTGTGTGTGTGTGTGTGTGTGTGTGTGTGTGTGTGTGTGTGTTACACACGAATTATACTGTACCATTATACGGTGTGTGTGTGTGTGTGTGTGTGTGTGTGTGTGTGTGTGTGTGTGTGTGTGTGTGTGTGTTACACACGAATTATACTGTACCATTATACGGTGTGTGTGTGTGTGTGTGTGTGTGTGTGTGTGTGTGTGTGTGTGTGTGTGTGTGTGTGTGTGTGTTACACTTGTATATGTATATTCCTTGACCCATCACGAAGCTCATATGTCTTGACATTAAGTTCTTTAACATTCAAGACTTCGCTGACAAGTTTCAGCTGATGTATATGTATCATTATCACTATTATGCATAATTAATGAATAAAGTATATGTTCAGCATATTCCTATACAATAAGTTAAATAACAGTTTGTTCGCAGTCAGTTACCTTCTCATTATGTATGTTAACACAAGTAATAATACTAATAAACAAACAAACAACAGAAGGAAAACTGAGGTTGAGGCCTGACAGCAGCCCAGGCTGACCTGACCGCTATCCCTACTCGACTGACGTCACTTTATTCATTAATTATGCATAATAGTGATAATGATACATATACATCAACTGAAACTTGTCAGAGAAGTCTTGATGGCCTTGCTCTGACACCGTAGGAGGGAGGGATGGGAGTAGGGGAAGCCAGGGGTGGAGGTAGTTGGTGGATACACGTCGCAAATACGTCACTCCTCACCTGTTCGAATGCCATCACAGTCAAGAGTAAACGTCATAATTAACCGCATCTGGTAATGCACAATAACGTCAAAAATTAGCGGAGTGTGTGAAACAATCTGTGCCGAAGCACAATGCTGATCCGAGTCTTCGTTTGAAAGATATTTGCGAAAATTGGTATGTTATAGGTTAATTGATTCGGCTTAACCTCGAGCTTTATCACAAACTGATGAACGATAAATATACAGTATATTCTTACGTATTATCATTAGTGAAACATGTGTAACGTAAATATACGTTGTCTATTTTCTTACATCATGGCGCACTACGATTTAGATTAATACAGGGTTGTAAATGTTCGCTCAACCCATTATTTATTAATTCAAAATAGAGTAGCACTTGTAAAAGAGCATGCATACTTGTACTGAATACAACAAAATATTCGTGTCAGGATTTCTCTGTTCTCATTAGAAAATATAGTTAAACATTTATTTTCACTAATTAGCATAGCATGCCCATCTGGGAGTTTACAAGCCATACGTCGGTGATGCGCTACGCGATCAGTGCGGCAGAACTGAAAGTTGAAAGGGAGCTTTAAGCTTCTCGTAATGCTAAAACTCACACAAAGGGAAATAAAAGAATAATGTGCATTTGCAACATATCGTCACTTATATTTAATGAAATGTTAATCTTGATGAACAAGTGTATTCAAGGTGTTCATTCACATTGTCAAGTAATGAATGTGGAATTGTAATGGTTCTGGGGATCCATTGTACCGTATTATTAGTAATTTTTCATGGATCTATTATTTTTCTGTCAAAAGTTTGCTAGACATAGATTAAGTGAAGGTCATCAAGTTACTAAACGATCAATTGTAAATGTTATCCTGCACTTCATTCCATCACCTTTTTTTCTTTCCAGATTTGTGAGATTTTATAGAGACCCTGGACCCAGCTTAGTCTCCAACACTCGTCTGCGTGAGCTGACCTCGTCCCAGTCCACGTAGCAGCCCTCCACGTGCCTCTCACCCAGGACTGACATGTTGCCGGTGCGCCCGTGGAGGATCCTCAGGTTGTCAAAGGTGAGGATTGTGCCTGTGGTGGGAGAGTGCGAGGGGCGAAAAATAGTGAGGAAATAATAAAACGTCGTACGCACTCTTCCAATTTAAGTTCATATAAAAAATAACTACATGATGAAATGATTAAATTATTTATTCTGATAATATAGTCTGGTTTAATATTCATTCTTTTGCATCAGCTCAATTTTCCAGAGATTTTTTTTCTGCTAAAAAAAGAAGAAGAAAAATTGGAAGGGAGCACACACTGACGAACACATCCTAACTGACTACATGTACACTACATTTCGAAAATCTATGTAACTTTATTAGTGAAAGAAGGCAATCGTATGCATATGCATTTCATTTCGCTTAATCCTGTTGTCAGGTTCATTGGATTAATTACTTTGAATTCTTATCTCATCATCCCCGATAAATGAATGTGTAACTTCGAGATCTATGGTTTCTATGGAACTTGATTATGGGAGATGATGTTACATTCATCTTCTTCTTCTTCTTCTTCTTCTTCTTCTTCTTCTTCTTCTTCTTCTTATTATTATTATTATTATTATTATTATTATTATTACTACTACTATTATGATAATAATAATAATAATAATAATAATAATAATTATTATTATTATTATTATTATTATTATTATTATTATTATTATTATTATTATTATTATTATTATTATTATTATTATTATTATTATTATTATTATTATTATTATTATTATTATTATTTATCATTTCCTACCTGGTGTCATCCTGGACTGGATGTAGTTCTTTGGATCAGTCATGAGGTCGCGGAAGGCAGCAAGCGCGGCGTACCAGGCCTGAACATCGCCGGCAGGCACCGAAAAGTAGGAGTCCCTCTGGGGCTGGCTTAGATTGATGCGATGTATTTCACCACTCTGGTCCAGGCTGCGGGGGTGATAGGAGAATATGCCTTATACCAATGGGAGACTAATCTATTCCTGTTCCAATAGGCCTGTTCGCAGTGGGAATGTAAATCATACCAGACATCGCCATTTTTCTTGATTTTAGCTTGGAAAATATTTCCCATATTGGGCAACGTTAAACCATATAGGGGGTCCTGTTTATAATAATATTATCAAAATTAATTAATAATTTTTTATGTGCATAGAACTTCATAAAATGTTTTTTAAAATAGTTTTGAAGGACTTTTCTAAAACGCAATTTACGTCAGCGGAGGGAACTTTACCGTCTTTTATGAATATTCTTATGTGTTTCTCGACTTGCATATTAATTAGCTTACGCCAAACATTTATCATCAAATCCATATACGGAAAAAATTCCGTTCCCGAATTCCTGCCTCCGATACGATAATTTTCTCCGGAACAGCAAGACCAAAACTACATCAGTCTGCAGAGGATATGTCATGTACCTACTGGAAAATGGGGCATATACCGCAAGTGACCGGGACAACTGCAGAGCACTTACGAATTCGAAGTCCCGCTAATGTGTTCGTAAAGTTACGGCGCTTTCTACAAAGCACAACGAAGCCCTCTGGGTTTCGTAACACTGTGCGTAGGTTAAGTGTGGGTCGGGGGTACCCGTCAGGCTTACGATATCTCCCTGATTTACATGAAATGCGTTATAACTAGTGTCTTTCAGCAAGAATACAGGAAAAACATTTTTCCAATAAGGAAATCTTTCCATTACAGTGATATATATTTAGAGTTGATAGATTTGCTAACTGAATTGCGCGTGGGGTGGCGTTACACACACACACACACACACACACACACACACACACACACACACACACACACACACACACACACACACACACACACACACACACGCACGCACGCACGCACACACACACAAAAAAAAATCATTGATGGATAACAGGAAGAGAGTGGTTGATAGGACAGAGCCCTGTGGAACATCAATGTTGATAGGTTTAGGGGAAGATCAGTGACCGTCTACCACAGCAGAGATAGAACGGCCGGAAAAGAAAATGGAGATAAAGGAACAGAGAGAGGGATAGAATCCGAAAGAGGGCAGTTTAGAAAACAAAGAGTTGTGCCAGATTCTATTGAAAGCTTTCGGTGTGTCTAGCGCAACTGAGAAAGTTTCACCAAAACGGCTAAAACAGGATGACCAAGAGTCAGTTAAGAGAGCAAGAAGATCGCCGGTAGAACGCCCCTTGCGGGACCCATACTGGCGGTCAGATAGAAAGTCAGAAGTGGAAAGGTGCTTTTGAATCTTTCGGTTAATGATTGATTCAAAAGCTTTAGATAGACAGGAAAGTAAAGCTATAGGGCGGTAGTTTGAGGGATTGGAACTGTCACCTTTCTTAGGCACAGGCTGTACGAAGGCGTACTTCCAACAGGAAGGGAAGGTAGATGTTGACAGGAAGAGACGAAAGAGTTTGACCAGGCAGGGTGTCAGCACGGAAACACAGTTTTTAAGGACAATAGGAGGCACTCCATCAAGTCCATAAGCCTTCTGAGGGTTGAGGCCAGAGAAGGCATAGAAAACATCATTATGAAGAATCTTAATAACAGGCATAAAGGAGTCAGAGGGGGGATGAGTAGGCGGAATAAGCCCAGAATCGTCCAGGGTAGAGTTCTTACAGGAAGTTTGAGCGAAGAGTTCAGCCTTAGAGATAGATGAGACGGCGGTGCTGCCGTCAGGGTTAAGGAGAGGAGGGAAAGAGGAAGAAGTGAAATTGGAGGAGATATTTTTGACTAGGTGCCAGAAGTCACGAGAAGAATTAGAAAAAGCAAGGTTTTGACATTTTCTATTTATGAAAGTTTTTAGCAAGTTGAAAAATAGATTTGGCACGATTCCGGGCAGAAATATAAAGATCATGGTTAGCAGGAGTGCGAAGGCTCTGGTACCTTTTGTGAGCTACTTCTCTATCTTTAATAGCACGAGAACAAGCATGATTAAACCAAGGCTTTTTAGCAATAGGAGTAGAGAAAGAACGTGGAATGTATGCCTCCATTCCAGAGACAATCACCTCTGTGATGGGCTGAGCACACACAGAGGGGACTCTCTCCTGGAAGCAGTAATCATTCCACGGGGAATCGGAAAAGTATATCCTCAGGTCTTCCCACCGAGCTGAAGCAAAATGCCAGAAGTATCGCCTCTTCGGTGGGTCCAGAGGGTGTACAGGAGCTATAGGACAGGATACAGCAATAAGGTTGTGATCGGAGAAGCCCAACGGAGAGAACAGTTTGACAGAGTAAGTAGAAGGGTTTGAGGTAAGGAAGAGGTCTAGTATGTTGGGCCGGTCTCCAAGACGGTCGGGAATACGTGTAGGGTGCTGAACCAACTGCTCTAAATAGTTGAGGAGAGCAAAGTTGTAGGCTTGTTCACTAGGCTGGTCAGTGAAAGAGGATGAAAGCCAAAGCTGGTGGTGAACATTGAAATCTCCCAAGATGGAAATTTCAGCAAAGGGAGAGTGGGTCAAGATGTGCTCCACTTTAAAGTTCAAGTAGTCAAAGAATTTTACATAGTAGATTTAGGTGAGAGATAAACAGCACAGATGTATTTAGTAATAGAATGACAATGAAGTCTTAGCCAGATGGTGGAAAATTCTGAAGAGTCAAGGTCGTGGGCACGAGAGCAAGTGATGTCGTTGCGCACGTAGGCGCAGCATCCAGCCTTGAATTGAAATTTAGGATAGAGATAGTAGGAGGGAACAGAGTAGAGATTGCTGTCAGTAGCCTCAGAAACCTGTGTTTCGGTGAGGAAGAGAAGGTGAGGCTTCGAGGAGAGATTGTGTTCCACAGAATGAAAATTAGAACGAAGACCGCGAAAGTAACAGAAATTGATAAGAAAGGTTCGAGGAGTTATCAAGACACCTCTCAAGTCGGCAGCCAGAAGTGGAGTCCTCCCTTGGGGAATTTGTGGTCGCCCCCCCAGGCTGGGACTCTGAGGCAGTGTTATTGTGCGCCATTTTGAATTTTGAACTTTGGGAAAAGGTGTGTATGTTGTGTGAATGTAGTGTGGTGTGGATAGAAAGCGGATCTGTCTTCAGAGCATGCTGAACTACTCTGGTGTTAATGAGGCAATAGGGAAACGGTTAGTGAGGACATGGGAAGGGGCTTTGGAGGGCTTCAGCACCCTCCTCATTTCCCGGGAAATATATATACTTCACCGGGAGTGGCTTGCGCCCGTTTTGGTAGGTGTCTTCCTACCTACTCCAGCCTATATATATATATATATATATATATATATATATATATATATATATATATATATATATATATATATATATATATATATATATATATATATATATATATTGAGGAGGGGCTGTCTTTACCAATCCACCCCATGAAAAATATACAGTTTAGCAATTTATTGGCTCTTTCATTTAGCCCTATTTTGTTCCCGATGTAGGAGGAATTAACTGTAGGTCGGGAGACTGAAGGAGGAAGCCGAATATTTCATTAACAAACTTGGGCTCATACTTACATATTAGTTTCCCAATGTTGCGATTCGCCCTTACCTGATCATTGGAAGACGTTGGACTTTGTAGAATTCTCTCGTCTCGTCTGTGCCGCGGTCGGACCACTCTACGCGTGTTTCGGTGAGGACTCTGTAGTGCTCAGGATAGGTTTGTTGCAGTTGGCGTGCCACGTTTGCGGCGTCCGCAATGAGGGAGTCTCCGCCCTCACCCTGGTACTGCACAATACAGTGGAGGAACTGCACCTGGGAGACAAGAGGGATTTCATTGGCATTCATAGGAGCAAGCAAGCAAATGTTGATATACGCTGATTTATATCTTAGAATTTGTCAAAACGATTCGTTTTTTGCATTATATAATTTACGTATGTTTCAATCATCAGTTGTGTTGTCTTTGTGTATATGTAAAAGGAGAATCTTCAAACAACACCACTCATTAGTCATTTGCAGATCGGCTACACATTTCCATAACAAGTGCTTGAACGTTACGTCATTCTAAATAATTTCTTGATAATCTTTCACATTCTTGCTCATCTAACGTTTCAAAGGAAGAACAAAACCACACATATCGAAGGCATTACGCAAAGCTACTGAGAGGATCGCAATACGTAATACATCAGAAAGAGCGTCTGCACACGTCATTGTGCTTGTATGGGGAGAAGTGCTGGAAAGATGCAGAGTACCAATTCTTGTTACGGGTTCACCGGAAATTGACACCTAAAGAGTCTAGAGAAAAAAGGAAGGGTAGTGGTGCCTGCGGCCCGGAGGAGGCGGATTAGTCATCCAGAGCGCACCTAGATGTCATCATCATGTCTAAAACATGTAGGCGGTGGCTGAGTGGTTAGCGTGCTGGGCTCACATTCACCACGCCATGGACAACGTCGGTTCGAATCCCCACGCTACCACCTGGGTTTTTTCAGTCACCTCCGAGTGGCCTAAGATTACCCACATGCATTCCAGAAGACCACTCATCAACCCTGACTCTAGAAGAAACCGTCCAGTGAATCAAGAATGAGTTCCGGGGGGCAGAATGAACCAAACATAACTGGGGCCACTATAAAAAGAATTGTCTGCACCATGACGAGCTTGGGCCGACCATCTGGCCCCAGAAGAAAACCTGCCGGCGCTATAGGCGGGGATGTAAAAAAAAAAAAAGAAAAAAAAAGGCGTGAGTAGGTTAAGCTTGTTAGACAAGTTTAACCTTCTTATATAACATATAGTGCTAAGTGGATCTTGTGCTTTTTAAAGTGAGCAAGCTCCCAAATGACTTCCGTTTGTGTTAAAAAAAAAGTCAGTCATACCTATTATATTAATAGTTTAACATGTCAAAGAAGATTGATAAAAAAATATTGGTAGATAATTTTGAGTTGACAACTCCGCCTCCCTGTGACTCGCAGCAGCGTTGCCAGATGGTGAAAAATTTCCCCAGATTTGGGAAATTGATGAAATTTGGGGCTTCTTGGTGGAAATAAATTTAGAATAAGAAATCAGACTTTTTTTGGTAAAAAAGTGACATTCAGAGCTGAACATTGTCATAAAAAGGTAAAAATAAATTTTGGGCTATACGCTACAGCTGTGCGTGGCCGCGGTGTTCATCTCCATCACATTGGCTCTTGAGCCTGTGGTGGGTAAGAACTCATTACCCCGGGACACAGGGCCAGTGTGATATCCGGGTTATTACAGTTTACCTTCCCCAGGTTTCCCCAGACACACATTCATCGACCGGCCCGAAAGGGAGGATGACCTGCTGGGTGAGCTGCACGCCGACTCCTCAGGCCGGGATTCCAGCCCGGGCCCGCGGATTCGTAGCTAGGCACTCTACCCACTGCACCACGAAGACTTACAAGAGTCATAAGCCAATATATGAATAAAGTGTCAAAGAAAGTGCTGAATATAAATGTTTTTTATGTGCTGCCTGTAGCGCCGGTAGGCGTTCATGAGGGGCCTCTTGGGCGGCCCCAGACCGTTAATGGCGCAGATTAATTTTATTTATAGTGGCTACCGTGATTATGACTTGGCTGATGCTGCCCCCCCTGACCGAGTTGCAGAAGTTAAGGTTGATTGAAGAGCTGGGCAGCATGTGTGGGTAATCGATGGTTTAAAAAATCAGTGTGTTTCTGTGGGACTCGAAGCTAGTCCACGCTAGGTCCTCGGGCTCATCAAGCCCGCACGCTGACCACTCGGCCACCGCTCCCCAATTTTGGCCATATTATTGTCAGATTTCTACGAAATATGCTCTTGAAATTAGGCACCATTTTTTATTTAGTCACTTCTTTGAGCTCTAATGTCGACGCGCACTAATTTATGATCCCAAAAACCGAGATGATCTACCGTAACATTACTGACCAGATTATCTTAGGTTGCTATAACAAGGTCTAGTGTTTTTTTTCGTCGAGTTGGTTCAATAACTATCTGATAAACTTTTTACTCGTCCAAATATATTAAGATTCGCTTGTATGTATTACTAGTATTGGCATTTACCTAGTTATACTCTTGTGATTATTAATTAATAACGACGTAGATAGGTCAGTATTCAAAACTGATTACGTAGCAACATGCACCAGCCGCTTGTCATATGTTTTTTCCTCGTCTATTCGACCAGCACGATGCAAACTAGAAAAATAATGGAAGAGGCTATTAGTCTATTACTCTGCGCTTCCATACCGTTTGGCGCCAGGGAACTAAAATGATGGCGTACTCCAACCCTGGAATATCTTTTCCCACAAGCACATCAAGAATTTCTTGCAGATAATCAAATAGAAATAATAACATGTCACATATACGTATCCCTTATATTTGATGAACGGAAATGAAGTATGACAAAAATATTTTCAAATAATAATATTTGGTTACTCCTGTAAAATTTGATGACGCCTCCAGCGGCATTCAAACTCTTAACATTATCTATAGCGCCCATCCTTACACTCTAGAATCCTTGGTGACACCTTACGACTATTACACATGCTGCGGCAATGGACTCACCCCAGGTTGGTACTCGTAAAAAGGGAGGTCGGCGTGCAATTCAAGCGGCCCGCTATGGTAGGCCAAGTTGCTAGGGGAAGGCTTGACCTTCACCGTGAATTCCTCTCTGAAAATATAGGAATGTCCCTGGAATATATATCACTTCGAAGTTTTTGTTTGTTAAATAATAAGCTCTAATCTTTTTAAGTCATTTGTGCTCCTTGTCTTACTGTATGGCTGTTAGACATGGACACTGAATAGTGACTCGGTGAGGCTTGTCTTTGGTACCAAGTGCCCTCGCAGGGTCATGGAGTATCGCTGGAATGACTTCGTGTCGAGCCAACAACTACGCCGTAAAGCTGAATCGAGGCCTGTAACCATTTTAGTCCGTGAACGTAAACTCCGGCTATATGAGCACGTGGCACGCCTCCCGGAAACTCAGTAGTACACAGACAAGGCCTGCGACAGCATAAAGAGTGAACTGCTGGAGGAGGTGGTCTCTGAAAGGCGAGGTTCAGGGCTTGAGGGACGAGGTGGAGGCGGAGAGGCGGCGTCATGAGGTGGCAACGTCGCGCGCGGAGGAAGGAGAAGCAGGAAGAAGAGGGAAAGCAGGAAAAAGAAAAAGAAAAATGTAGAAAATCAGGAGACGGTCAAGTCCCTCAAAAAAGGAGGACGAGTTAAGGAAAATACCGAAAAGGAAAAGCAGGAAAAAAAAATGTAGAAAATTAGGAGAAGGTCAATCCCCCCAAAAAGGAAGACGAGTTAAGGAAAATGCCGAAGAGGAAAAGCAGGAAAAAAAAAGAAGAAAAAAATTAGAAAATCAGGAGGTCGTCCCCCCTCAAAAAAGGAGGAGTTAAGGAAAATACCGGTGGCAAACGGCGGTGTGACTGACCTGCTGGGGCCTGTCTGGGGACCTCGGCAGGGAAACTCAAGGCCGTGCAACATCGTGTCGGAGCAGGTGGCTACCGCAGGAGGCTGTGGAGCTATCGGAACGGCTCCTATGAGCACACCTGGCGGCAGATTCGGACCCATTCAACCCGCCTCGTTGCCTCCCTCACCCCTCTCTCCCTCCCGGGCCGGGCGGCTCTCAATTTGCGTGTTTCTCCTTCTCCACCCTGCAGTCCTTCGGCTTCCCGGCGCTCTGGGAGGCGTAAGCCAACAGAGTTCGACAGAAAGGTGGCCTGGGAAGTTTATTCCGCCCAGTTTGAGATGCTGGCTGCTGCCCAGGGCTAGAGTGAGGCAGAGAAGGCACTGTAGTAGGGGTGGGCAGGTACCGGTACCAGTACCGGTACTAACGGTACCAGCTAAACGGTACGGTACCGGTACCAGATTGCTCGGTACCGGTACCAGTTGCTCGGATTTATTTATTGGATTTATTGATAATTCTTCATGTCCGATTTTTTTTTTAGGTTGCTAATAAATATTGTTATTGTTATTAGACTATGATCGAGTACATCCATAATAACTATACATGCTATTTTTTTATCGAAAAAATAAATATTCACTTCATTCAGAGAGAGAGAGAGAGAGAGAGAGAGAGAGAGAGAGAGAGAGAGAGAGAGAGAGAGAGAGAGATCACCACTCAGTGAGTGGATATCTCGGTGATATGGGTACTCGACTACTCGATCATAGTCTAATAACAATAACAATATTTATTAGCAACCTAAAAAAGAAAAAGAATCGGACAAAGAATTATCCAGTAACTCCAATAAATAAATAAAATAATAAAATAATGGAATCGGGAGCTGTGATGGAAACGGAAAGCAGGACAAAATGGTGGGAACTTGGGGGAGACGGTCAGCGGGGCAGTGACTCAGCGTCTACACACAGGGCCCATACCACATGGCGGGCGAGCGCCGAGCGTCACTAAGATCCAAACGGTACCGGTACTAGCGGCAATGCGCATTGCCGAGTGATCATTAAGCTTCCCGGAACCCAAGTGATCATGAGGCTTCGCGGTACCAGGTACCGATACCAGGTACCGGTACCTGGTACCGCGAAGCCTCATGATCACTTGGGTTCCGGGAAGCTTAATGATCACTCGGCACTGCGCATTGCCGCTAGTACCGGTACCGTTTGGATCTTAGTGACGCTCGGCGCTCGCCCGCCTCCATGTGGTATGGGCCCTGTGTGTAGACGCTGAGTCACTGCCCGCTGACCGTCTCCCCAAGTTCCCACCATTTTGTCCTGCTTTCCGTTTCCATCACAGCTCCCGTTTCCATTATTTTGTTATTTGATTTATTTATTGGAGTTACTGGATAATTCTTCATGTCCGATTCTTTTTCTTTTTTAGGTTGCTAATAAATATTGTTATTGTTATTAGACTATGATCGAGTACATCCATAATAACTATACATGCTATTTTTTTTATCGAAAAAATAAATATTCACTTCATTCAGAGAGAGAGAGAGAGAGAGAGAGAGAGAGAGAGAGAGAGAGAGAGAGAGAGAGAGAGAGTTTTATATAGATTTACATAGAAAATCAGACCACACAGACCCCATGGTCCAAACTAGGTGGTCTGTCCTTAAACCTAAGTGATTTTACATTAATCAGAAGGCTCCTAAACGTTGCATTTCTACTCTAGTTGATATTAAGTTGAAGGAGAGAGAGAGAGTTTTCTTTACAGGAAATTTATTTGGGAATTTCATCAGAAGTCATTAAGAAAAAAAAACTCCTTCGGGTACCGTTAGTACCGGTACCCGAAGGAGTTTTTTTTTCTTAATGACTTCTGATGAAATTCCAGCTGTGGAAGTCTTGGGGTACTTGCCGCCGACTCGGCGCGCTTTATACTGGAACGTGGTGGAGGCCTTGCAACGCCGCTTTGGGCACCACCACCAGGCCGAGGTTTACCAGGTTCGCCTGAAGAAGCAGACTCGAGAGCGGGGCGAGACGCTATCGCAGCTGGCGTAGGACGTGGAGTTGCTGGTGAGAAGGTCGTAACTCGCGGACCCGAAAGAGGTGATCGTGGTGTTGGCCCGCGATTTCTTTGTTGACTCCTTGCAGGACCAGCAGCTGCAAATCTACGACAAGAAGGCGCACACTGTGGACCTGCAGGTGGCGCTGGCGAGGGCCTTCGAGTTCGAGGCCTTCCTGAGGACAACCAGCGGCCTAGGGGCGGCCGCCCAGCCCTGCCATGACCTCCAAAGCCGGAAGTCGCTGGTGAAGGAGAAGGCAGCGTCGAGGAAGGCGAGCCCGGAGAGTTTCCATGATTCGTGTTGGGGCTGTGGCGAGAAGGGCACAGACGTAGTCGGTGTACGAGGGAGCGAAGGACTCGTTCTCTCGATCGGCTGAGTTCTGACGTCTTCCCGCCTTGCTGCAAGGACTGCGGCAAGTCTGGCCACCGCTCGAGCGCCTGCCCCAAGCCCAAGGAAGTGGCGCAGGCGGGAAACGGACAGTTTGGAGAATGGGGTCGAATCCCAGCCGTTCACAGTCTCCTGGGCCCCGCCTTGTGTAAGCTGCCGCCGTACAACCAGCGCGATGCAGGTGGGAGGCCCGGGACTGAGAATACCTTTGTGTGGCCTGACACGGGGCACTGTGTGCAGCTCGAGGGGCCAGTGGAGGCTCGTATCGGCGTTGGCAGTGCGGTGGAGCGGCTGCTGGTGTACGTCGTCGATCTGGACGAGCCGTACTTGCTGGGTCTCGACTACCTGACGCAGAGCAAGGCTGGTGTCGACCTCGGACGGAAGCTGGTGAGGGTGTGCGGTCAAGAAGTGCCCTTGCTTCCGGAGGTTTTCGAGCTTGGAAGTGTGCTCAAGGAGTCCCAAGCGTGCGAGAAACCTTGGGCATGTTTCACGAAAGCTCCCAAGCCTTGGAACTCTGCCTATCTCGCTCGCCGCCTTGGAAGGCCGTGCGGGGTCTCCCAAGCGCTCCCAAGCGTCAGACTGTAAACATGGCAGCCCGTGAACAACCCCGCCAGCACCGACCAAAGAATTTTCGCCCGAGAAGGGACATCTTTTACGAGTACGATGACACCGAGTTCAAGAAAAGGGACAGGGTGGATCGTGCTGGCCTGTTGTTCGTCACTGACTTGGTGCGACACGTGATTGGCAACAGGACTGAGAGGAGCCGTGCGGTCACAGCGGAACTGAAAGTGGCGTTGACTCTGCGATACCTCACCACCGGGAAAATGCAGCAGTGCAGTGCAGATGACTTTGGAGTTTCCCGGGCCACAGTCAGCAGAATCATCACCCAGACCGTGGATGCTCTCGTGACACAAGAGAATATGAGGTGGTTCATGGGCTTCCATTTAAACCGGGGGGAGCAGCAGATAATGAAGGCGAAGTTTGCCGAAATTGCTGGTTTTCCCACTGCGAAAGCACAGATGAGACGTCTGCGCCTCTCCAGGGTGATGATGGAAGTGTTGAGGCCCGTATGTAGGCGGGGCCTGGCGGGGCGCCACCCGGCTAAATGTTTGTTTACACCGTGGAGCCGTTGAAGATGCAGACGGAACAAAAATACGTGCACATTTTCCTTACAATGAAGATACTATCGCTGTATTTCAACTAAATATCAATTGTTTATATTTATAACTCCATAATTATACATAAGAAGTGTAATTTAGGTTAATTGAAGACATATTAGACGTCAAAGCAACGCGGAAGATTGGCAACGCTGGTTTCTCCCAAGACCGCCCCCAATCCTACTTGGAAGTGCTTGTGGCGCGGTGATGAAACACGCCCAAGGAATTCTCCCAACTGCGCGTGACGTCACCACGCCTGGGAGAGCACTATGATGAAACCCATCCCTGGATCCAGTTTCAACTGACCAGAATGATGCGTGGAGTGGAAGGCGTGATAGAGCCCACTGAGAACTTGCGGCTGGATGACGGCGTGGCAGTCGGGTGGAGCCTCGTGGGGGCGTGGGAGGAGCTGGTTGGGGTGCTGGTGGCTGACTTCTCCGACGAGGCCCTGATGATACCCGCGGGTGCCATACTGGTCACCTGTGAGGAGGACGTTGGCCTCAGCATCTGCGATGAGGACATGGCGGAGGACCTGGGAGTAGCGAGCGAGGTGGCTGAAGCCAGCGGTGACCCTGCACCTGGCTTTGGGGCTGGAGATGCCCCTCTGGGTGCCACTGCTTGCCTGCCACCACCGCTCACACCTCCATTTCAGCGACCCCAGAGGGAGCACCTTCTAGGCGAAGGCCGGGGTGGATGAGAAACTTTTGTGATATTCCAGAGGAGGACTAATTTTCTGTATGTATTTCTTGTGTTTACTTTTGTGTATGTCGGGTAGCCTTAATAGGAGGTTAGTGTTACACCAGTGGGTGTTGTATGTATGTGTTTGTCTGTGTGTGTTTGTGGGGACAAGTAGTGCAGCGGAAGAGTCTGGGGCGGGGGAGGTGCGTGGGTGTTCTGCGGCTGGGGTCGCCGCGGGAGAGAGACTGCTTGGAGACGACAGCGAGAGGAAGTGTGACTGAGCCTGCGTCTTTGTGTGCCCGCGTGCCCGCCTATGTTAGCCTGTGTTGTTCCCTCCTTGTCCATGAATTTTCTGTATTTGTGCCCAGAGGAACAATATACTGTGTTTGGAACATGTCATTAAACCAGAACCAGTGTATGCCGTGCCTTTCCTTCTGCCCCTTGCCTCTTGCCTCCCTTCCTCGGTGTGGGGCCCGTATGTGTGGCGTTCCTGAAGAAGCGGATCTCGAGCTGTTCTGGTTCACTACCCCGTGCTATCTACGCTGCCTTCCTGCTTGGTGGGTTGGGGGGGGGGGGGGTAACAAAATTATTTTATTTTTTTTCATATCACCATTGAGGCTGTGCAACGTGTTGCTGTATTGTTCAATATTTTTTTTTACATCTATTTAAAGAGATAATATAACTATTTGAGAGCAAGAATTTGTGTTATTTAATAATTAATTGTATTGGTAAGCTCCATTGGGGAGCCCCCCGTCTATCAGAGCTGCGTTATCAGAGATTCCAATCTCTGGTACTCATTGACACGAACAGCGTCGCAAAAGATGACTGTGAAAGCGGATTTCGTGGTGGTGACGGTTTTTACCACTCATTGGTAACGATCAACACAAACGAAAGTGACTGTGAAATCGGCCCAAGTCAGGACTAAAATTATACCAAGAAATCTTACAATAAATGAGTTAACGAGTGACATTGTGTAGACTATAACCTAGCACTCTTTGGTTGAAGGAAAAGCAGGGGAAAAAAAGTCTAGCCTTAACAGTCGCTTCAGTCTCTGGATATTGACCGTTTACGTGCAGTTCCAACTTAGTGTTGTTATGAATGTCGTTTCAGATTTATCTTTAGTACTTCAAAAGGCACATTTGTCAATATAGAATATAGATATTATTGCATTAGGGTAAGGTGGGGTAAGATGCCCCCCTGGGTTGAAAGGCCCCCCTTGGTTTTGTCTTTCTTTCTTTCTTTTCTCAACCAGTCACATGATCAAGTAGGCAATGCCAATTCTCTGTGCTCACAGGAACTATTGGAGTAAACAATGGACAGTTGCTCTGACCACAAGGGGACATTTCTTCTTTTTGACTAATTTCTTGTAAGTTTTCAGTGGTTTTAATGATATCTAATTACCGACAAAGAACTGTAGAGTTAGCCTGATGGCTATGGATACTTGCTCTTAAGAACATAAAGAACATAAGAACGTAAGGAGTCTGCAAGAGGCCGGTTGCCCTATACAAGGCAGCTCCTGTACACTCAACCATACCTTACCTCACCATCCATGGCTTTATCTAACCTCTTCTTGAATGCATCTACGGTATTGGCCCCCAAGCCTGTTCCATTCGTCCACCACTCTATTGGTGAACCAATGCTTGCCTATGTCTATGTTAAATCTGAATTTGTCTAACTTAAAACCATTGCTGCGCGTCCTACCCGGCTATTTTACTCTCAAAATCTTATTGACATCCCCTTTATTAAAGCCCTTCATCCATTTATAGACTTCGATCAAGTCTCCTCGCAACCTTCGCCTTTCTAGCGAGTGTAGATTTAACTGCTTCAGTCTGTCTTCATAAGGCAAGTTTCTCACCCACTGAATCATCTTTGTCATCCTCCTCTGTACAGATTCTAACATCTTGATATCCATTCTATAGTAGGGGGACCAGAACTGAACTGAATAATCGAGATGAGGTCTAACTAGTGCTAAGTAAAGTTTGAGGATGACTTCAGCGCTCCTATTGCTTACGCTCCTTGAAATGAAACCAAGTACTCTGTCTGCCCGATTTTTAGCCTGAATGCATTGAGCCCTAGGACGAAGGTCAGCGCTCACTAGGACTCCTAAGTCTCTCTCACGCCCAGACCTACTTAGAGGAGTGCCATTTAAGGAGTAATTGTGTGAGGGGTTATTCCTACCTACACTCAGAATGCTACACTTCCCGACATTGAATTCTATCTGCCACTTCCCCGCCCAATCATATAGTCTGTCAAGCTCATCCTGGAGAACGGTAGCGTCCCTGTCTGATTGGATTACTCTACCGATCTTGGTATCACCTGCGAACTTGCTGACATCACTACTAATTCCTGTGTCCAAGTCATTGATGTAAATAATAAAGAGCAGAGGACCCAGCACCGACCCTTGTGGGACGCCACTCGTAACACTGCCCCATTCAGATTTTTTTAACCATTGATTTGCACCCTCTGCTTCCTACCACTAAGCCACACCCTGATCCAGTTCAAAACTATCCCATCTATGCCGTGAGCTTGTAATTTTAGTAATAGCTGGTGATGGGGAACTTTGTCGAACGCTTTACTGAAATCTAGATACTATGTCATAGTTTTCATCTTGGTCAACCGCCTCGATTACTTTAGTGTAGAAGGACAACAGGTTAGTAAGGCAAGACCTACCCTTTGTGAATCCATGTCGTGAATCATGAATTAAACTATGCTTTTCTAAATGGTCCCGAATGCTCCCGGCTATAATTGACTCCCAACATCTTTCCTGCAACTGATGTTAAGCTAATTGGGCGATAATTTGAGGTGGCTGACTTGTCTCCCTTTTTGAAAATCGGCGTCACATTAGCTACTTTCCATTGATTGGGCACATACCCGGAATTTACCGACATCTTAAAGATATCGGTAAGCGGGCCACTGAGGACCTCCTTGCACTCTTTCAGCACCCTTGGGAATACTTCGTCTGGGCCCGGCGATTTGTTTTTCTTCAACCTACTAATCTCATCCTGGACTACTTGCCTAGTGATGATCACATACCTCAACTTGTCGTTCCCTTCGCCCTCATATACCTGAACTCTCTCCGGAATGGTTGTTAGATTTTCCTGCGTGAAAACTGAGAGGAAATAGCCATTCATCATTTGGCTCATATCTTCTCCATTCTCAACGAGCTCACCTGTGTTAGTTTTCAACGGTCCAATTCTGTCCCTTGTTTTCGTTCTGTACAATTTGGAGAAGCCCTTGGGATCTCTCTTGGCCTCGTTGGCTACCCTAATCTCATAATTTTTTTTGCTAGGCGGGTGTTCCTCTTCACCGACCTGGCTAGCTCAACATACCTACCCTTGAGGTGGGTTTCTCCGTTCTTTATTTTCCTATAAATTCCTATCTTTACGCCTATCTCATGCTTGAGTCTGCGGGTCATCCATTTGGGGTCGTTATTTTCCTTCCTACGTGCTTGGTAAGGGATATGCTGTCTCTGACCCTCTGCAATTACTTTCACTAAATTATTGTAGGTCATTTCTACATGATTCCCCTGTCTTTCCGGCTCCACCCTTGAGATCTGGCCCTCATCCAGCCCTAAGGTTCCCCAATTTACCTCCTCAAGGTGTCTTCTGAGCCCCTCATAATCAGCTCTTCTAAAGTCAGGCACCATCACAGGGTAGAGTTCATGGGTCACCGCCCAGTCTAATTTAAACCTAATTTCCATGTGATCACTGCCACCTAATTCTCCCCCACTGATCATATTCTCGTTTAGTCAGGACTAAGTCTAAAATGTTATTTCCTCTGGTGGGCATCATTCACTGCCTGCTTGAGAAAATTATCATGTATTACTTTCAGAAAATCCTCAGATTCTTGATCACCCACCACGCCTTCCCAATCTATATTCCTATAGTTGAAATCCCCCATTATGCAAACATTTTTGCTACTGTTCGCCCTGCCTACCTCTTGCAGTAATATATCAGTGTCCTGCCTGGTAAGGTTGGGTGGCCTGTAAAGAACCCCTAGAATTAGTTTGTCTTTCCCTTTGTGGACGTCCACCCAAACTGATTCTGAGTCGCCATTTGTTTGAAAAGAGTTGTTAGCGGAATATTTAAGTGTGTCTTTAACATAAAGTGCCACCCCCCCTCCCCTTCTTCCCTTTCTATCTTTGTGAAACATCTGATAACCATCTATTTCATACTCTGACATGAAGTTTTTGTTTGCAGTATCCACCCATGTTTCCGTGATAGCTATAATGTCGAATTTCTCGACACATGCTTTCCCCCTTAATAGATCGATCTTGTTCCCTTGACTCCTACTGTTGGTGTAATAAGCCGTTAGCCCATTCTTTCTTACATCCTTTCGATTACTCCTGCGCCCCCTAGTCCCAGTCTGCGATACATAGCCACTGATGACAGGCCCTCCCCCCTCGCCTACTCTAAAAAATCCTGTAGGGTGCTAAGTGATCGCTCGAGGGAGTCTGCGAGAACCTCCACCCCCTGGAGTGACAGGTGCACCCCATCCTTGGCATACAAGGTGCCCTTATCGTAGAAGAGGTCCCAATTATCCAGGAAAAGCCAACCATTTCGCTTACAGTGAGCCGCCAGCCTGCTGTTTACCGCTAAGGCTCTGGAAAGCCATCCCTCACCCACCCCCCTCCTTGGCAACACACCACAGACGGCCGGCACCCCCCCCCCTCCCCCTCGAAGTCTCTCACTTTGGCGAACGATTCCCTGAAGCGCCGAAATATCTCCTCGCTACCCACTCTACCAATGTCATTACCCCCGAAACTGCAGAAGACGATTGGCTGTGTCCCCTCCCCTGCTAAAATTTCCTCCATTCTGTCAGAGACGTGCTGGATGCCCGCCCCGGGAAAGCACACTCGAAGCCTATTTTCCTTATCCCTTGAACAAAAGTACTTGTCAATGAAGCTGACTTGAGAGTCCCCAACCACCAGGACTCTCATCTTAGAAACTGCGTCAGTAGCCGGAAGGGAAGCCGCTACAAGTGGAGATGGAGCGGGGGCAACAGGGGAGGAGGATGAGGATGAGGAGGAGGAGGAAGAGGAGGAGGAGGAGGAGGAGGAGGAGGAGGAGGGGAAGAAGGAGGGGGAGGAGGAGGAGGAGAAGGAGGAGGAGGAGGAGGTGGTGGGGGAGGAGGAAGAGGAGGAGGGGAAGAAGGAGGGGGAGGTGGAGGAGGAGGAGGAGGAGGAGGAGGGGGATGTCGTTGAAGGGGAAGGTGGAGAGAAGGAGGTGGCTGAGGTGGTGGAGGAGGGGGTGGGAGAGGGGGGGAAGGAGGAGGGGACTGGGGGGGAGGCGGGTGGTAGCGGCTGTGGGGGGGCGGGGAGGGGAGGCGAGGGTGGAGGAGAGAGGAGAGGGAGAGCAGGGGGAGGCGGGTGAGGGGGAAGAAGAGGTGGAAAGGGGTTAGGAACGGATGGGAGAGGGCGAGGGCAGGAGCGAGGAGGAGCTCTCGCGAGTGGAACACTTGCTACACTTTGTCGTCAGGAGACCTTCCCTCAAAATTTCAATGTTCCGTGTCAGCGCATGAATGGCATCCTCGAGTTGTCTGATGTTCCTTTCATCCTTTTTTGCCTTCATGCAAAACCGACATGAATCGATCGCCCCTTTGCTCGTTTTGAAATACTGGGGTGCTTGCCGGCATCCGTAGTCGACACAGCGTTTAAAGGAGGGCATTTTGCCTTTGTATATTCCCTGAGATTAGTGACAAAACAAAGGGTCTCCAGGGAATTACGCCCACCGCGCGGCTGGGTAGACGCCGCGTCGGGAATTTCCGGACGAAACAAAGAAAGAAAATCAGCCTGAAAACAAGGACCTCCTAGTACACTTCCTGGAAAATAATATGTAAATTATGTGTAGTAAAGTTAAAGAAGCTTAGTACAATTAGGAAGGAGTTGTATGTGCACCACAGTGCTGTGAGGAGATGTAGGGGAGGTGTAGGGTGTGGGCAGAGGGGAAAAGCAAGTGTGCAAGGGAGAATGGATGGTGACATTTTGTGTATATATGAGTTGCCAGGGTAAGAGGCCCCCTGTGCCTTTGGGGTAAGTTGCCCACAGGGAGGCCTTTTACCCCACATGTGGGGTGTTATAGTAGGATATCAATGTATTATTATTATTATTATTATTATTATTATTATTATTATTATTATTATTATTATTATTATTATTATTAAATATCACCACGAATTAGGCATACAATCGTCAATGGAAGAAACCCACGACAGATAGATCACGCCGCCTTATAGGAATGTCGTCCGTCAGTGTTTACCGTCTCAGGTTGTATACGAAGCATTTCATCAAGCTTAAAGGTCACCTTGACATACGTGACCAATCGTAACTTCGTTATTTTCCAATCTATGACTCGTCACTCCTCCACGAGAGTCCGACTGACACACACCAGCAGTCTCTCTCTCGCTCAGACGCTCCTGTACATATAGGCTTAAGAATATATATATTCGCCTTAAAGGAAGCC